>NC_139978.1:21912487-22334987 GCF_963993115.1 Abramis brama
TCAAATAAAGGCGCATTTATCTGCTCACCTTTGCCATGCCACTACAAATGTCTAGACAGCATTAGAAACATACACGATTACATTAGAGTAATACGTACATTAGAGCAATAATATTGTGACAGAGTTTTAGAGTTTTTTTTAACATATAATAATATCATCATCAATATTTTGTTTTTATAAAGATTCTTTACATTGTAGACGTCTGTAAAATCCTGCCATGAATATACTGTCTCAGGAAAAAAATTACCTTCACAAAGAAGGAATGTAATCATAGATTTCGATTCAAAAATCAAATCAAAATGTGCTGAAATCACTACAATAAACTGCATGTAAAACAAACAACAGTAGACAAAGACACTGAACCGACGCATACTAAGCTCCTCCCCCTGTAGCCTAACATCCAATCCAAACGGAGCATTCTGGACCGTGATCTCCGCCTATTGGCTGAAAGATCTGTCAGTGACAGTAGTCCATATTTTCGGCCGGGACAGTAACACGGCCAGCCTGCAGTGAAAGTGAGAAATAACTCCGTAAACTGGCATAATTGTGATCGCGAGAACTGATGAGCGAACAAAAACACATATGAAGGTAATCAAATTAATATTTCTGGAATTATGACTTGTTAGGGAAAGGGTAGAGGGTGTGAATGTGATCTTTAGAGCATGCTGGTGTGGAAGAGTGAATCTCAGATCCCAGGACAGATTTCCAATACATTATCTCGCTATTATTATGACATCTGAACATCGGTTTTAAATGATAAACATTATTTCTGCTCCACACAGCGTTCTTTCGTACTCATGCACGTAATACGGTCTCACGCAGATTTGTTTCTTTTTATGAATTTGGATATACCATTATATAATTAGTTGTATAATATGATCGTTATAGTATCTCCATTAAATGATAAGTAGCACAAAAAGTATTTAGTCCCAGTTTCTGTTTGTCCCGGTCTGATGTCACACGTCTGATCGTTGGTGCTTCAGATGTTTGAGAAGTGCACTGATTGCTTGTATAGCAGTATGTGAAATTGTACATATGTCCAGGGTGATTTTTTAAACCCTGAAAGGAAAGCTTTGTGTCCCGCAGGAAATCTGATATCCACCGCAGCAATGCATTTTGCTGAACAGTGCTTCAATTTATGGCTCTTATTCTTAATCACGCAGCTTATAAAAGATTAACCACAGACTGATTGTTGTATGTGACAAAAGCTCACCTGCCATTATTTTCCAAATCAGCAATATTTCCACTTTGAAAATAGTAAGGGATGGTGTATTTGTATTAAAAAGATTCTAGTTATCATTTTATTGGTTTTCTCTTTATTTAATCAAAATTATGTTGTTACTGTGTCCTCAGATCATAACTTGTGTATATTAAAAACAACAGGTAAATATGTATATTTGTATATTTAAAACAAAAACAAAAAAACAATTAGGCTAATACTATTTTCTAGATGTTATTATTTTAAATATACATATTATATTTAAGATTTCACACCGTCAGATATTTATGAAAACATTTATAAACGTGTACATAGTTTCTGTACATCAGTATTCATCCTCGTTCCATATTTCACCTGCTATGTTTTCAACAAGCTTGCACAGACTATGGTGACTTGTGTTTTTTTTCTAAATCAATTTTTTAAATAATTTTAAGCAGTTGTTTTGAAAATGTCTGTCACGATTCTGTTATTTCACAATTGTGAAGAAATTGTTTGTGATTTTTAGATAATTTCACTCATTTAAGTATAAGTATTTATGCCAGAACACCAGAAGAAATTTTTTTTTAACTGAATTTAGCAAAATTTTAAATATTTTAAATATATCTGACAGTGTTTATCCTTGATCCTTAACTTTATTCTTCCATGTTCCAGTACTAAATAAAAAAACCTAAAAAAAAAACCTGTGTAACTCTTTAAATGTTATGTTTGTAAAAATGTGTAGCTATCAAATTTATTTTGCCAGAGATTTGGACACATTTGGTGAAATGCTACTCTGAATGTGATCTCTCAGTTTTATTATTTGTGTTCTTTTGAATCAAACAAGCAGTGATTTCAAAGAGCATATATGTAAGTGTTTGTCAGTGGGTGAAGGGCAAAAATGTGGTCTAGCCTGTATGCAGTGAAATGCTCTGCTTTGACTGGCATGTCAGAATCAGTCACTTGAGAGCTGGGTTGAAGAGCTCTTATTGGGTCAGGACGTAATTACACCAAAGAAGAGCGTGCCTCGTTTTGCAGATTCTCCTCTAGTTCTAATGTATCTAGTTAATGGACAGTTTTCCTTCCATTTCAATTTGTGAATAAATGTGGCCCATAACATCCTGGATTGAAGATTTTGGTCGTTTTTTGGGAAAAAATCTCTTAAGCAATGATGTCAGTGACAGTCTGAAGCTGTGGTTTGCCACCTTAGTAACCACTGGGTGGTTTGTTTGAGTCCCAATCTGTACAAATAGTTCAGAACCACAAATCTACAGCAATGAGGAAGTTACTCTCAGTGAAAATCAAAGCGTTTCAGCCCAGCTTGACTCCTTAGCCTGGGGAAAGGGTTGAGTTTAGAGTTTAGGATATAGTGACCTCATTAGAGCAGGGTGAACAGGTCAGGTTTACCAACGTGCCAAATCACTACATGTTGCTTTTATACAAGTGTTATGCAGTAGTTCCCCTTCTGAAATCATTCGGCATGGTGTTATTTTGTCACTGCTTCAGAATCAGAGTCTTGAATTAGAAAGTCGGTAAAAAGATGTATCGGTGTCAGGAAGAAGAAGATGGGGAATTAGTATGCGTCACAGTCTCGTCTGGAGTCTGTTTCAGTTAATATTTGATTAATTTATGTGTGGGGTGGGAATTCCTGGAATTCCTTTTGGTCTCTGTAATCCATATAGGGTTTCTCTATTCCTGCTCTCACACTCTTTGTGGCTATGTAGAGATTGTGTTTTGTTGCCAGATAATGGTTTTACTGGGCTTTTCCAGGTTTAATATGGGGTTACGGCATCAGAGCGGCGGCGTGAACCACACTCACATCTGACACATGTCCCGCTCCCTCATTACGGATAATGATTCATTAAGCAAGCTGACATTAGTCTGATGTTTCTTTTAAGGCTTGCCCTCAGCAGCTGTGGGTTAAGTCGGAGGTTTAGTGAGTTGTCAGTGAGATGAGGGAAGAGAAAAGGTCTGTCTTCCTATACCTCTTACATAAGAAAGGAATAGTTCAACCAAAAATAATAATTCTATCAATAACTACTCATTATGTCTTTCCAACCCTGTATGACTTTCTTTCTTCTGTGGAACATAAAATGAGACATTTTGAAGATGTGCGAGTCTTCATCACCTCTTTTCCATGAAATTATAGCAATGAGAGTGATGTTTTAAAGGTCCCGTATTATGCCCCTTTTCACAAGATGTAAAATAAGTCTCTGATGTCCCCAGAGTGTGTATGTGAAGTTTCAGCTCAAAATACCCAACAGATCATTTTTTACAGCATGTTTAAATTGTCATTTTTTGGGGCACAGAAAAACGCGCTGTTTTAGTGTGTGCCCTTTAAATGCAAATAAGCTGCTGCTGGACGACCCAGGGGGCGGAGCTTCATGAGCTCGCGCTCAGTCTGTCAGGACAATTTCATCTCACGGAATGATGATAATATCAGAAACTCTCAGTAACGGTGTTCATTTCGAGTCGGACAATAATGCCTACAGAGTCAGAGTGCTGTATAGAGATGAAACAGGTATAGTTTAGTAGTTTAATTACGGTTATTATAACGTATTTGTCATCTGCTTGTATGTATCCATTATTTATTAATATAGCCTACAAGTCTGCTGTCTGAATGATGATCAAACATATACTGATGAGTTTAATAAAGTTTATTGTACATCACACAAAAGATGAAGCTTCAGTTTTACTTCAGAAAATCACTGTCAGAGCTGAGTAAACACAGTAAGTTATAAGAAGTGCGCAAGTACATAAACGAATTTCGGTAGAGTTGAGGGAGCATTCCTGTGGGCGGAGGTTAGTCAAAAAACGGTTCTAGTGACGTCATTAAAGAAGGAAGTAGAGGGATGTAGTCCAAACGGGCCATTCGCTGTAGGCGACTTGTGTTAAATAAAATATCTCGCTTGGCATTGAACTTTGAGCTTTATAATTTTACAGATATTATTTATGCTCTAACAACAACATTACACACTAACTAAAGTTTGAAACATGGGATCACGAAGAACGGGACCTTTAAAGCATTAAAAAGAAGCAAGAGCACTATTAAAGTATCTTGGTCCATATTTTTTTTAGTCGCATCTTTTCAGTGAATCAGTTGAATCTAGTTCACACACTCTAAAAAACACTGGGTTGTTTCAACACAAATTTGGGTTAAACCGTTTAACCCAATGGTTGGGTTTGTCCATGGTTGACCCAAATTTGGGTTGACACAACCCAACATTTTTTTTTAACGAATCACTTGAACCAACTTGAACTATAGTTGTGAAATCTACATGGGGAAATTTTCCGGCCTCAAACTCCCAATCACAAATTCCTTGTGAAATGACTGGATTTCAAAAATTAAATTTGGGCACGCAACGGTAACTTTGACCGCACTCATTGATTATAATTGCATGGAAAACAACGAAAAAATAATATAAAAAAATAATGACAGAGTTTTAATTTTGGGGTTGAACTATATTTTAAATGATGCACATTTCATATCAGTTGTCTGTCAGGAGATCATAGGCTATTTGTCACTTCACAATTTGTGTGTGAATGTTGGCTTCAAACAAGTTGGCGTGCATTGTTTTTGGCCACAGAGCCAGTAACCTTCTCTATATGTCTCTCTCACACGCTCTCTTGCTCCCTCATAGCTTTATTATTCTCTGTGAAACATTATACTGTTAACTAGTCTTGTTTTTCACTGCAACTGTTGCTGATTTCGCATGGTCAGGATTGGTGTACTTATTTAATTTGTAACAGAATCAAGGTCAGTCTGTGGCTCATCGTTGTTGTGCGCAGAATCTTTTCAGTGAATCAGTTGATCTAGTAGTTCACACAACTGGTCTAAATAATTTGTTCACAAATCAGACGGATCTGGTTCTCATGAATAAAGTAATGGCTTAAATTTCAGTCTGCTTTCAGTATGTCAGATCTTGGCTGTCGTAGCTGAAATGTATCTGAAATGACTCTCCTCTTCCTGATTGCTGTAGTTTAAAGTTATGTTTCCTTTTTTTTCTGGAATGCAATTCTTGGTCAAATGTGGTATTTGTGTAATTGTTATTTACAGCCTAGTGTCAGAGGTTTCTTTAGACAGAAAACCATATTTGTCTCTCTAGCCCCTTTCACACAGCGCGTTAATTGTTCACCATATGCGCTAACAAAGTAAATAGGGTCAATTTTGATTTCATGTCAACTTTAAAATACTTTCAATACTTTCAAGATCTGTTCGCTTCTGCTTGTTAGCTCAGCGTTTCAATCCTCTCTTGACATTCCTATGTTTGTCAAACTCTCACACAAACAATATAGCCTAAGTGTGTGGTTTTTACAGGTTCTCTTGAGAGGAAATGAATGAAGGCAGGATGCATATCTGATCTGCACTGATAGTGTTTTTACCGGATGCAGCATGATGAAGATTCTTTCGGGAATATTGATGCAGTCTGTTTCCTATTTAGTTTGAATGAATGTAAATAATGGATTAACTGACTCACAAACTGAAAAGATGATTGTGACGTGTTTGTGTATTAATTTGCATGCGATTTTATGTAGAGATTTATCAAAGCATTAGTCAGTGACGTCATGAAAATAAACGTGGAACTCTTAAGCAAACAACTGAGTTTCTGTATCCATGTTTAACTCAAATACTAGGTATGGACGTATCAAATCAGTGTGTAAGCACTAAGCAGACACACTAGCACTCTCCGGCTGGATCACTGACAGCTTTATCACTGAGTCATCAAGATGCATTCCAGATTTAACACACACACATTCTGGTTCTATAAACTGGCCTGCATCCGCAGTGTGTTAGTAATGTCTGGATGACATCATTGCCCTGAGATTATATTAAGTCTGGTCAAGCTGTGTGACTTTCTTTTCAGTAGAGGGAAAAGAATAACATACTTGTTGCAGGCACCCTAGTAACACATTAACGTGTGGCCAAATTGAATCATATCAGGAAGTGATCTCATTAGATTGTCTTAGGAGGAAAAAACCCTAAGAAAGCCAGCTTTACTGAGAAAACCAACTTTACTTAAGACTCAGATCTAGGTTCTTGATTTTAGGATCGATTGAGAAAGTTCTTGTGCTAAGTTTTGAAGTTCTGTCATAAAAATGAAATGTGTGATTCATGCATAGCATATACATCAGTAAGCTATCCCTTCTAACATATCATATACTTTTATTTCAGATACTTATTCAAAACTTATTGAAAAAGGGGTTACTTTTACTCAGCGAGGACATATTAAATTGATCAAAACTGACAGTAAAGATAATTATAGATAATTAAAATCTATTTCAAATAAATGCTGTTCTTTTGAACTTTCTTTTCATCAGTGTCCTGAATTATTTTAATTTTTTTATCACAATTTCCTCAAAAATATTAAAGGGATAGTTCACCCAAAAATACAAATTCTGTCATCATTGACTTCTGTAGTTTTTCTTCTTCTTCTCCATATAGAAGTCAATGGGGTCCATCAACTGTATGTTTACTGACATTCTTCAAAAGCAGAAGAGCGGAAGAGACTTCTTTAATAAAAAACTAAATCTTACCAATTATTCATATGTTATAACAAATAATTGATGATGGACATTAAATTATTGAAAAAAAATAATAAAGCCATAATATGAAGCTGTCCATCATCAATTATACAACCGTTACGTCATTAACCACTTTTATCATAAGACACTTTAATTTTTTATCCCTAAAACGCTCTTGTGTGAAGAACGATATATATCTAGAAGCATATTTCCGGAAAGAATGTGGCAAAATTATGTGCAGCTGTAATGTGGTTGTCAAACCTGGAAGTTCTTCCTTTCTGTGTAGTTATGAAAATTAATCTACACCTCTGGAACATGAGTCAACCAATCAGAATTAAGCAATTAACAATACTGCTGTATTAAGTGACTTTAATTATGATGGTGTTCAGCTGTGGATTAATGACTATACATAAAAAAAAAAAAAAACATTCATTGTCAGATACTCCCGGTTGAACCTCTACAAAGCTTTAAACTTCAACTGTTTCAAATTGCAGCTACAAACCCTGTGACGGTCGGCTTAGTGTATCGGCCTCCGAAACCAAATAGAATGTTTGTCCAGGAATTTTCTATTTACTGAGCGAAATGTCTACTAAGTATGATCGCTTTTTGCTCTTGGTTGATTTTAATGTGCATATTTGCTGTAGTGAATTCTTAAATCTGATTGAATCGTTTGACTTGGTGCAATAGGCAAATAGCCCTACTCACAAACTGGGTCATATGTTAGACTTGATTTTAACTCATAATTTGCAAATTGATGATGTAATGGTTTGTGAGGCAAATTTTTCAGATCATATGCCTGTAACTTTTAAGACATCGACTGGCATTCAACCTGTGCTTTTGGATGACTCTGTGTGCTGGTCAAGGAAACTAAGTGATTATACAAATGTCGAATTCTCTGCGCTGTTTAAAACCAAGTGCTAGAATCTTCTCTGCCGCTTTTTGGCGGGGATGAACATTGGACTTTGTTAAAATCCACCTGTGTTGATACTTTGGACTGTATTGCTCCGTTAAGACCTAGAAAACATAAATCAAAAGTAAATCCCTGGTTAAATGAAATGACTCGTTCCCTCGGAAGTCAATGTTGGAATGCAGAGAGAAGATGGAAAAAGAGCAAACTGCAAGTCCACTATGAATCCCTCAGAGACTCTTTATTCCAATTCCAGAAAGAGAAGAGATGCAAAATTCGCAAGAGATGCAAAAAAATATTTACTTTTCTAACATTATTAGGGATAATGCTGGTAATCAGAAATTCTTGTTTTCGATTATAAATTCTGGTATTAATCGGTTAAACAACACACACCAAAAGTCCTCACTGATTTCGTGTGAGGAGTTTTTTTTATTTTTTCAGCCAAAAGATTCAATTCAATTCAATTCAAATTTATTTGTATAGCGCTTTTCACAATACATATTGTTTCAAAGCAGCTTTACAGAAAGTGCAGAAAAGATCATTGATCAGCGTTCCCAGATTTTGTTTGTGGCTTTTGATCCATCAGACACTCCTGCCTGCATTGCAGAGTGGAGGGAGTTTCAGCCTATTACTGCATCAATGCTACAAGACATTGTGCAAAATTTGAAACCCACCCGCTGTATAAATGATATGATGCCTAATCGGTTGTTAAAGCAGGCTTTCGATTGTGTATCAGTGAGTTTAGTGCATTTGACCAACAAAAGCCTACTTCGAGACTCATTCCCACAAGAGTTTAAACTTGCTGTGGTGACACCCATGCTGAAGCGGCCAAATCTGGCCGCGGATGATGTGAAGAATTATAGACCTATCTCACAGCTGCCTTTTGTCTCGAAAAGTTTAGAAAAAGTAGTTTTCCAACAATTACTTTAATTTTTAAATGAAAATTCTATAGTAGAAACGTTTCAATCCGGTTTTAAAGCAGCCCACAGAACAGAGTCGGCACTGCTGACAGTGATATTTTTTTGCCACTAGACAAAGAAGATGCTGTTATTCTGGTTGTTGCTAGATTTGAGCGCAGCCTTTGAGATGATTGATGATATCCTTATCTCTCGCCTTGAACACACAGTAGGTTTAAAGGGTTCAATCCTTTGTAAGTGATAGCTAGATATTGTTCAGTAAATTATGGAAATTCGACCTCCACTTAAAGACGCCTTTCATGGGGTGTACCACAAGGGTCTATTCTCTCTCCAACACTTTTTTCTTTGTACTTGCTCCCATTGGGTAGCATTTTTAGAAAGCATGGAGTATCATTCCACTGTTTCGCCGACGACACTCAATTGTATTTACCACTAAGACACCCGACGAGATCTTTGGATTGTCTTTTAGCTTGCCTAAATGATGTTAAAAGCTGGATGGCAAAAAAATTCTTAATGTTAAACGGGGACAAAACAGAGGTCATTGTGTTTGGCCAGCCAAATGACCCTACCAAGGTCCTTTTAGATTCGAGCCCATTGGCGCCTTACTGTAAAACATCAGTACGAGATTAAGGCATCCAAATCGATGATAACCTAAAAA
Organism: Abramis brama; assembly: GCF_963993115.1. Lineage (NCBI taxonomy): Eukaryota > Metazoa > Chordata > Actinopteri > Cypriniformes > Leuciscidae > Abramis > Abramis brama. The sequence goes on from NC_139978.1 coordinate 21,921,688, forward strand.
TGGAGAAGCAAATCAATTCGGTGGTACGTGCTTGTTATTCATACTTTTGTTAACTCCCTCTATCGTGGCATCTCTGCCGCATCCCTGGCCCTTTTACAATCAGTGCAAAATGCTGCGGTGAGGCTGTTAAAGAGGGTTAAGAAATATGAATCTATTACTCCGATTTTAGCAAATTTGCGCTGGCTCCCCATTCATCTTAGAGTCAAATATAAGATTTTAATGTTTGTATACAAATCTCGAAATAATCAAGCCCCTGTATACCTTGCAAAACTTTTGATTCCTTATAATCCCATTATCATTGCGTTCAGAAAATCAAATACTTCTTGTCGTACCAAGGACTAAACGCCTTCATAAAGGTGATTGCGCTTTCGCTGTTATGGGACCGAGATAATGGAATGAGCTGCTGTCTATTAGATCTGCTAAATCTATATCAGTATTCAGGAACTTGCTCAAGGCACACTTATCCTTGACCGCTTATAACAGGTAATCTCAATGTGGTATATGTGGTGTGAGATTTGTTACTATGTATATTTTATATTTTATCTTTTATTCTTTTTTATTTTAATGTAAAGAACTTTGGGCAACCTTGGTTGCATTTAGCAGTGCTATATAAAGAAAGAAAGAAAGAAAGAAAGAAAGAAAGAAAGAAAGAAAGAAAGAAAGAAAGAAAGAAAGAAAGAAAGAAAGAAAGAAAGAAAGGAAAGAAAGAATGAACATAATTAGACAGGTATTTTATAAATCAGCGACCGCACAGATTGTGTTCGGGTGTTTGGCGGGCTTCCCTCTGTCCTTGTATGTGTGTGTGTGTGTTAATAGACCAAGGGAATCTGTTACAGTACAGCAGTTGAGCTCGTTCACTGGAGACCTCTGTGCTGATATGCTAATAGCTTCCTGCGTTTATATGTGGTCTGACAGAGAGCCAGGCCACAATGCGGAGATGCTGAACACTGCTGTGTGTGTTTTAATGTTCATGAATGCCAGACTCACACAAATGTCATTTCAGATCAAGAGTGATTCACTGATAAAATGCATGGAACATTATTGTGTTTCTAGGCCAGAAAAATTGATCTGTGTGTGGTAGGATCCTGTTTCATTGGTCTAAGTACAGTTGTGTCATACATGACCTGCTAACACATTGTGTGTTGAGTTGTATGGCCAGGCCTGTGGTTTTGCTTCAGGACTCAGATACTGAATTCTTCTCTTTGTGTGTTTCAGGGCAGCAGGATGAATGTGGAGACTCTCAGTAAAGCTGAACTTCTGATGCTGCTCAGCATTCTGGAAGGAGAACTGGAAGCACAGGATGTAGTCATACACTCATTCAGGGTAAGAGCACACATACACATACACACACACACACACGCTGTGAAGCGTGTCGTTTCACCGCTCACCAAATGGAAATGGAAAAATAACTACAGCAAAGTTTGACAAGACAAATTATGGTGTTGGCTTGACAAAGCATTGTCTGAATGTTTAAAATACTTTTAAAAGCTTTTAAAAGCTTTAAAATTGGCAGGCTTGGTACACATAATAGTCAAAGTGAAAAAAAGAAAAGAAAATTTCTTTTCTATCGTCTTCTCTAGCTTGCTTCCTAATATGGTTGTCTAATAAACCTGGCATTGTATAATGATTATTTTTGGCTTTTTGACAAAAAATTTTTTTTCCTCTTTTGTAAGTCGCTTTGGACAAAAGCGTCTACTAAATGCAAATGTAAAAATGTTTTTAACATTTTGCTTGGTGTTGTAAGCATGTTTTAACTAGCATGTTAATACTGTTTTTATTTTATTTTATTTTGCTAGGTATTGCTAACATATTTTAGCACATTGCTAGCTGTGCTAAATCTCCTTAGCATTTACCCTACCTACAAACAGATAGCAACATTGGCTAAACCATAACATAAATTTGGGATGGAGGCAGAGCTGTGTTGGTCGAGAACATGTTTTTATAGCACCAAAGTGCTGTGTTTACACTAATTTGGGGAAAACAGCATACTTTGGATGTTATTTGGCTTACTTTGCATATTAAGCTCGGAAAGGAGAAAGCATTTTGAATGTTGTATTTTTAACATGCTGCCTATTCTTAGCTCTGTATGTGTATAGATTTGTGTTATATAACAGGCAGTATATGATCAGTGTTTGGTGTGGACTGGTGGTCAGGAACCACAGGAAGTGTGTCAGAGGAAGAGGCAGAGAGGAGAACAATGGAAGGCAGTGCTATTCCTGTAAAACACACACACATAGATTGTTTCACTGCAGCTTCACAATAGCGACAGATTTTAATTCTTCTGTAAAGCAGCTCTAACAAGTCAAGTGTCATTATTCAGCTCAAGTCAGTTCAGTATTGATTCAGATCAGTTCCATAACTGTAAAATTCTTCAATTGTGCGTACATACTGTATACACAGTGTATTTGTTCACATACATGTACATGTGACAAACTCCTGTACACTCCACTGCACACTGAACAAGCAAAATACACAATATTTTTTTTACACAGTGTTTTACAGTGTTTGCTGTGTATGTAGCTAATCATTTTATGTTTGTGTGTAGAGTTACTACACAAAAATTCCATTTTTAAAAGAGTTAAAATAGTTTTGAATTAAGTGTTTGCTTTTGATTGTGTGCGTGGTTTGTGTGTAGAGTTTAGAGAAATGGAGCCATAGTTTCAAAAACTGTGTAAGCATTTTTGAAAAACTGTAAAAACAGATATATTTTACATAAAATATTACTTATAAATGAACATTTTGTAAAAAATGTTAAAATAAATTGTCACATATTATAATATAGCTTACATTTCTGAATTCTGTAGTTTTTTAGTGCCTGATTATGTCACACTGACCTTAAAAAAACTATTTTTTTGTGAACTTCTTGACACCTAATCTGAGTGCCCCTTAGCACAAAGCCCATATTTCTTTATCATTACTCCATCTTCCATTTCATTTTATGCTTTGATAAGCACGCAAATTAAATCAGCTGTGCTCAATTGAGTCTTAACTCCTCAAAACTAGAACAAATGTAGTTCATTTTGGTGTGTACTCAAACAGACACACTACAGAAGCATATGGTGTTCCCTCTAGGTATATATAGTATGTGTGTTTTAATAGGCCTGTAATTATTCTGTCTGATGCTTTAGTTAAAGAGTTAACACAGTGTTAATAACAGAGAACAGCAGCTTCTCATGTAGCTCAGGGGTGTGTGTGGGAAAGATGGAAACATGAGACGAGGGGCTCTGGTGTCTCACTGTGACCTGCTGATCAACTGCTGACTGTTTGCACTGGACTCTGAGATTAGTTTGTGACTTTGAAAACAGAACAGAGAAAAGCTAAATTTATCTGAAAGTGAGTTGCATTTGGTGGTATGTGTGTGTGTGTGCATTCACATTACACACGTATTTGTATTTTGCAAAGTAACGGTTTTCACTGTCCTTCACAAGCATCATATACATGCGCACTGGCTTTTTTTTACACTGCACACAAATCTGATTTGATTTTCATATTCAATCTGTAGGTCATTTTGCAAATGTCCAAAACCTTTTGACTCATTTACTATTCACTACATTGTGAAAATGTCAGATTTCAAACAACACATGGATGTGGTTTAAAATAGGTTCATAAACATCACATTTCATACATTATTTGCTATAAATAACTAAGCAGATTTGAGGCGGATTTTTGAAATCAGATTTTTGCTTCCTGTCTGAACAAAGCCTTGGTGTGTAATATGTTTGTGACTCTCTCTCTCTCGCTCTCTCTTTTAGGCTTAGGCCTCTTTTACTGCTCAGCCCTAGGCAAGATGCTAAGTGTGTGTGTGTGTGTGTGTGTGTGTGTGTGTGTGTGTGTGTGTGTGTGTGTGTGTGTGTTTGTGTCTGTGTCTGTGTCTGTGTGTGTGTCTTCAGCTTCATTTGACTTGCTTTCTGGCCAGTAAGGGCTTTATTCACAGAGGGAACCATGAGAGGCCCTTGGGGCTCTTGAGTCTTTGATCAATGTTGCGTTGTGTGCATGTGTATGTATATGTGTGTGTGTTTGTCACTTCACTGCTCTCAGAAAGTTCTGTCCAGGCAGTGGTGAAGCAGTGAATTCAAACCCGTTAGATGTTCTGGAAGCCTCCAGCTGCATTGCTCCAGAAACAGCAGCGCACTTTTTGCTCCTCCTTTTCTGTTATTTTCCCATGGTTCATTCTGATGTAATACAGGAGCCAATGTCCCGAGGGCTGGTGGTTAAAACGGAAAACCAGCCGTTAATATGACTCACTCGCCGTTTCATCATCTAAGCCTTATAAAGAAAGATCAGGTCTGTTCACAGGTCTCTGAAAGGGGAATTTCATGAATAGGGAATTCCATGCTAAAATCACAGTCCAAACAGACTAAACAAACCAGTTTATTTTGTCCTAATAGGGAGGATGTCAAATCCAGTGTTTTACCTTATAAATGTGTCATTTCCACACAGCAAAGGGGTTCTTCTCTCTTCTGAACCGCCTGGAGTGTGTGTCTGTGTGTTGATTAGAGGGGTGCAAGATTCGTTCTGTGTGAACTTCCTTCCAGGAAGTCTCCTGATTCCTCTCTGTCTCCGACGGTAAGCACCTCAGATCAGCAAGAGCTTGATTAAAAACAGCAACAGCACAAACAGCATCCTGCTCTGTCCAGCACATTCAATACTAATCTCACACACACAATAATAAGTCAATAAATTACTGTAAAAAATATAAAATAATGAATCATGCATTGTGGGATCCCACAGTGAGGGAATACCCATAAGCCCCTGCTCTTAAACTTGGATGAGCATTGGGACTTTTAGCTCTAAGTAACAACTATTTATATAATCCCTTCAAAATATGGCTACTGTCTTGCGATAGAAATGAACTGTGCCGACTCAAGTAACCATGCAGCATAAAACCATAGCTGAATCACAGGAAGTTCCTAAAACCGTATATTTGCATCCAGAGCTATTATGGTATAGGGTAGTACTGTAAGCAAGGCAACTATGCCAGTAATTTACAGTAAATGTACAATGAAAGCAGTGAAATAAGGATCTAATGTACAAACTAAACGTCTTGAGAGACTGAAATGGCTAAATATAGCTGCTGGATTTCTGGTGGGAAAAGCAGTCGCTAGTGTGTGTAGTTCCGTCTGTCCTGGTAGACTGTTATTGTTTATGTGGGTGTTTGTCTAGTCTGCTGTGTTGGATCTGAGGAGAGACAAAGTCTCTCATCCGAGTCTATCATGTTCTCTCCTTCATTGTTTGTTTGTCTATGTCATTTTTCACTCAATTTATCATCTACCATGCAACACTGAAGGCATAATCACTTAAAAAAAAGTACAAGCAGATCTTGAACTCAACAAGCTGCACAATTTCCAGTATCATTTACGTCTGTAGCACAAAAGGTGCAGGATGAGTTTAATAATTGGTGTATTAGAGGTTTGTTCAAATCCATAACCCATAGTATGAGTAATAGTAATAGCGATGTTTGCCTTTCCACTGTCTCATGTCTTTCCTTTAGTTGTGTGTGTGTGTGTGTCTCTCCCTGATCTCTGGATAAGGTCACTCAGAGGCCAAGCAGGGCCACAGATTGAGGCCTCCAGGGCTGGAAATGGACTGTAATTTACTGTAATGATGTGGAGTAGTAAGCAGCGCTGCTTAAGGCTGAAGTTAAACAAATAATCTCTCCGACCTGGTGGTCTGAGACACACTTAACACACTCACACAGCTTCATCATAGACATACGATAGAGTATGAATTTCTGCTCAACACAGAGAGAGTGAGAGACATAAAGTGTTAACAACAGCCTGTGTTTTAATGGTTATTGTGGTTATTGATGTTCACACCCAGTATACACACCACACCCTCTGATTCTCTCTGTTATTAAAAGACATTGAGACCCAGACTGATCGGCAGATAATATAGCAAAGGGCGGAAACTAGGTCTTTTGAAGTCTGGTTGGTTAAAATGACTCTCTTTCCCACATGCATTGTGTCTAGCAGATAAAAGTCGACATTTTATGTTTGCATTGGTGTGTTTAAAAAGGACATAAATGTGTGCTCAAGAAAATTCCAATTATGTGTCATGTACTGTACACATTAGCCTTATGAGTTGATTATTTGCCTGAATTTCACAGTAACATATTAGAGATTTTTTATTATTATTTAATATTGCATAATCATTTGTACATTTCCATTCAATGGTCATTTCCTCTATTTTTACATTAAGGTGAGCGAATGATCATGTAAAGGTAAAGTCAGCATGAAATGAAATTTTTACCTTTTTTACCATTTAATTTTTCATCAAAATGTATAACTCAGTCACTTACAGTCATCTGTGAACTCGCATTTAGATATGCCTCCATCCAATCAACAAAAGATGAATAAAACCAAGTCCTGCTGATAATAATTGATAATCTGTTTCACTAGAATATATGTCATAATATGGAAGAAATGATCTGTATACTAATTGCTTATTCCATTTCATTGTGACTGTCATTTAATCATTTTATTTATAATTTATAATAATATAAATGTCAAATCTCAAAATTAAAATGAAAAACAAATGATATAAGATTTTATCTATATGTCTATTGATATTTAGACAAAATCTTATAGAATTTTAATATTAACCGAGTATCTGCCATAACATAAAGGTTAAAACAATATATTATATATATTTTTGTATTCAGTTATTTTCTCCATAAATCCATATATTTTGAGTAGGGCAATCAACTCGTTTGAATCAGGTAAGATTTGAAAACAGAAGAGTGTAGTGGACAAAAGAACAAGCATGAAGAAATGAGTAGTATGCAGCATATGTGTCGCCCAGAACATAAACCACATGTCTATTCCAGTCCTTCATTCTGTGTTTGTGTGTGCATGTCTCCCATCTGCTGATCTATTTAGCAAGACCACCCCATCCCTCCTAAATTAGTCACACTGCCCCCCTGCCCTCACACAAGCGCACACATGCACAATGAGTAGTGAACAACACCCCCTACAGCTGGGCCTTTTGTGCCGTGAGCCCCCCTCTCCATCCCTTCAGCCCAGGGGAGGTTTAACACCTGCCCGTAGAGGAGGGGTCAGGGCTATGATTATATTTGATGAAAATGGATCTGATAGTGACCAGCTGTATTTGCATTACGGTGTTTAGAAATCCTGCTCTCTTTCTGTCCCTCATAAAAAACACATGGCTTGTATGCAAACATAATGAAAGATATTAATCAGTCGTATTATGAACTTGCAGTGTGTTTCAGACATCTCAGAGAAAACTACTTATTCTTATCGTTTCCTGTTTATCTTTGACATTTATTTTAGGCACAACAGAGAGATGCATTTGTTCAGGAGCGATATGGACAGTATGACCTCCGTGACCCCTTCATAGCGCTGCTGAGGGACAGTGAGCTGTCGCAGGCTCAGGATGATGGAGGGCAGAGTCCCGTGTGTCTGAACCCGCTGGGCGTGTTGAAGCTAGTGATGGCCCACTGCACCAACATGAAGGAGAAAATGATGAAACAGCTTGCCGCTGCAGAGAGGAGACATCGACGGGTGAGAGACAGAGAGAGTCCTGAGCTACATACCTAGGCTGTATTTTTAGGATCCTAATGTGAAGGCTGTTCCAGCTTAACAACACGGTAGTGCTAAATCAGCTGTAGGCGTTAAAACTGTTGTGAGGAGTGTCGTTTATGTCACTTCAATCAGTCACTTTGGAGGTTACACAATTGTTAGGATTCTGGGTTTGAATGTAGATGCCTATATAGACAACAGACTAGCTCACAAGTTCTTGGAACAGAGCTTGAGTGCATATACTGAAGATGTGTGTGTTTAAGGGCTGGCTACTTATAGGACTGGTTCGTTCAGTTCTTTGAAAGTAATTTTATTTATTTCATAAACACTGTATGGATGATTAATCCTAAATTAAACACAACTATTCTCCCTGTTATGTGCGTTGGGTGAGTCTTATTTAAAGGATCTCTGAATAACAGGGTTTGATACTTTGAAACACAAACCAACCTGATCAAACATTCTTTATTTTTTCTCTAATATACTTCTTATAAAAACAAGAAATGCATATCGGGTTCACCCAATAATGAAAATGTATTATTTATTTTGATTTATCCGTTAACTTTTTTCTTTCGCGCATATGTGTGTGTGTGTGTGTGTGTATATATATATATATATTGGTTACAGTTTATTTTAAGGTGTCTTTGTTACAGTGTAATTATACATTTAAGTAGTGAGTAATATTAAGTAACTACGTGTACTTACTATATGGTTAGGATTATGGTTTGGTTTAGGGTTAGATGCATGTAATTATGAATAATTTATAGTTATTACAATAGTAACTACATGTAACGACACTGTAAAATAAAGTGTTACCATATTTATTTTTAAACTGTATAACATGTATAATTTTCAGTACATTCTTAAAAGATTCTGATTCTGAAAATTGTGCAGAACAAAAAAATAAGATATTGTGAAATATTTTAGTAACCAAACTTGTTTTGGTGCCCATTAACTTCCATTGTATGGACAGGAAAAAAAAAGACATTTATCAAAAATGTTATTTTATGTTCCACAAAAGAAAGTAAGTCATACTGGTTTGGCGGTGTGAGTAAATAATGACAATTTTAATCAGTCACAAGTCATTTTCCCAATTAATGTGACTCAAATTAGCAATTAGAAGTCATACAGTAATTAGTCATCTGTCTTGTCCTGGTGTTTAAATGTGTGTATGCCTGCAGGTAATTGCTGATTTAGAAGAAGAGAAACGAAGGCGTGCTCAAGACGCTGCTGCGGATGATGACATCACTGCCATGCTAGAGAGGGAACGAGACAGACTATTGCAACAGGTAACCAGGCAACGCCAAAAACACATATACACATGCACACACTGTACCATTATAAATACATCTGAAACTGCCAGATAAAAGCAACCATGCCTCCATGTGCCAGCAGATTTTGTGTGCCTCTGTTGTGTAACAGTGTTAGTGCAGGTATCTGTTCTAAAGAGGAAAGGCTCCATTGTTTTTATGGAGTCCGTCCGCCTATGTGTGTGTATGTGAAGACAATCCATTGTTTGTTTGTGTTTTTATAGGGTTAGGATAAGGTGATGTTATGGTCAAAGTACAGACTGCAGTATTATGTAAAAAGCCCTTCCTGCCCTGCCCTGGGTTTCCTTTACAAACTCACACACTGTCTTTCTCTGGATGCTTGGCCATGTCTCTCACACATTTTGCAGCTCATAGGGGCCTGAAGTGCTTCCCCTGCAGTGAACAACCTGCTTTATTTAATTAACTTTGTTATGTTACAGCTGTAAGTAAACACACAGACACATGATAGCACAGTATAAATAATGCATGGATATGAAGCTGATACAATTTGTGGGGATTGTGACATCAGATATCTAAAAGATATTCAGTTTTGATTGAAGCAGGAAGAATCAAGTAAACAAGATATCCTCTAGAACAGGGGTGTCCAATCCTGCTTCTGGTGGGCCACTGTCCTGCAAAGTTCAGCCCCAACCCCAATTAAACACACCTGAAACAAGTAATCAAGGTCTTACTAGGCATACTAGAAAATTCAAGACAGGTGTGTTGAGGAAAGTTGGAGCTAAACTCTGCAGGACAGTGGCCCTCCTGTACCGAGATTGGAGACCCCTGGTCTAAAACAATAGTACTGTATATTGTCTGCTGTCTATAAAGTATAATGTTATTCCTTCTGACTCTACTAGCTTCTTTGAATTTTTAAAGTGACATCTCTTGCTTTTATTCTTCACAGCTGGAGTTTGAGAGGGCTCAAGTCCAGCGTTTAGAACGTGAGCAGTCAGTTCTGTCAAATCAAGCTGAGGAAGATTTAGCACAGCAGCAGCAGTTATCCTCGACACTGGCTAAAGAATGTCAGAAAGCTACAGCACGGGCAGAGGAGGAGAGCCAGCGTGTCGCAGACCTCAGCCTCCAACTGGAACAGGAGAGCAGTGCCATCGAAATCCTAAAGCGAGAGCTCGAAAGCGAACACGCTCGTGCTCAGCAGATAGAGGCAAGAGCTGAGAAGAAGCTGGCTGAATTTGATACAGAGCACGAGCAGATGAGAGGGAAACTACTGAAGGAAGAAAAACGATATCAAGAGCTTTTGGAACAGTTCAATAGTCTAAAGAAAGAGTTGGATGAAATTAAAGAAAGAGAAAAGGCTGGGATGGAAAAGGATAATGAAGAAAAGGTAAAAATCCCACAGAAAGATATCGCACCTTCAGTTATCATGCCTACTCTTAGTCAAACAGAAGTCGATGGCAAAACTGCTGCATCTAAATCATCTCCTCACCAAAATGGTCAACACACTCCCAGAGAACTGGAGTCTCCAGCTGAAGAGAGGTGTAAGGAAGGGGGATTGGCGGACAATGGGGTAATGCTCCCTGGAGGAAGTGGGGCCTTACAGTGTCTCTCCCCCGGCAGTCCTGCCTCGTCCTCCCTTAGCTCATCTCCTTGCTCTTCCCCTGTACTGACCAAGCGTCTGGCCTCTCTAGGTTGCTCTAGTCCGACCTATCCCTCTTCTTACCAGGCCAGTATCAACCAACGATTCCAAGCAGCACGCCACAAGTTTCAGCACCAAGCTGAGGTAGACCAGCAACATGGAGGAACTGTTGTCCACTCGCCTCGAGACCTCTCTCCCACTGCCGCCACTCCTCCTCCTCCTCCAGACAATTCTACTGCAAAGCAGATTGCCCGCAACACTGTCACTCAGGTGCTGTCACGGTTCACGAGCCAACAAGTGGCAAGTAAACTCCCTCCGTCCAACAGCTCACCCTTTGGCACTGATTATCGCAACCTGGCTGCGGTCTCCTCGCCTACAGGGAAGAGCCCAGGAATTCTCTCACCGGGAATCCGCTCACCGATAATTCATAGGGCGGAGAAGATTCATCCACCTCCTGTTCCTCCCAAAAAGCAGGGGGTCAACCAATCTCCTAACTCACCGGTTCCTTCTGGCAGGGCCAGCCACTTCCCTGAGCTCTCCGGGAGCTGTGGTCTCACCAGTGGTCAGGAAGATGCTAAAGAGCTTGACTTGGTCGTGTCGTCATCTAGTTAACCGGCCTAGAGTCCACAGCCAGTCCTTTGCCTTATTCACTCCCGCGGCATCTAAAGCACTCTCTGTGAACCTTAAGGTTTCCTTCTTTTATTATTTTCACCCTAGTGTTGTAGTTGTCGATTCTTGTCCTTCACTACCCCGTTTTGGATGTCTCCTTTATCTGACCATTGAGTTCTTGGAAACTTTCTTAAATAAGAAAGACATCCAAATTGTTGAGTGCTATGTACAATACTCCAAGATTGAGAACCTTTGGTCTAGGTCAGGGGTAGCCAACCCTGATCCTGGAGAGCAGAATTTTGCCCTAACTTTAATCAAACACACCTGAACCAGCTTAGAATTACTTGAAGATTTAAAGGCAGGCTGAGTTGGAACTAAACTTTTCAGGAAGGAAACAGAAAGGTAGCTCTCTAGAAGCAGGGGTTGGCTACCCCCAAAGGGTGTCCAGTCCTGTTTTTGGAGGGTTTAACCCTAATTAAACACCTGAACCAGTCTTCAGGATTGTGAGAAACATCAAGGCAGGTGTGTTGGAGCATGTTTTAGGTAAACTTTGTACAAACGTGGTCCTGCAGGAGCAGGATTTAACATTCCTGCTTTATCTACACTAGACTGGTCTCTCAGACGCAGTCCTGGATAAGTGCACTCAGAGGTGATGCCCCATTGAAAAATGTTGGTATCCCAGAACAAACCTTATTCTGAGCCTAACCCATCCTGTCAAATTTTGAAAGGTAACTAACGCTCACACACAACTTAACCAACCTGTCAAATTCTACTCCTATAAGATTGAATCTATTTAAATACTATTTTAATCTTTTTTTATATATATATTTTATTGTTTTTATTTTTTACAAAAAGATTTTTATTTATCCTAATAAATAATGTTATGTGTTGTAATTAGTCCATTCCTAATGACCTGCACATATAAAAATGGAAGTATATAAAGTAAAATATGTTGTGAACTCAAGCACATGCAATACTGATTGACCAAGTCTTCAACCAATCTGTCAGTCTTTGGCTACTAATGAGAACATTCTCAATCTGTCTTGATCTGTCTGGTGAATGTGTGATGTTTATATATTGTTTATGGTAAAATGTATAAACTGTTGGTTTTCTGTCGAGCAGTCATATGATAAGATGTGCAGTTACTGTTCTTCAGTCAATGTCAAAATTTACTACTGGAGATACTTATTAAGGAACTAATATGAAGTGGTCATGAAAAAAACCTGTCCTACTGTATTGCACCATGACTACATCGTCCTCTAGTGTCAATATGAAGTGCTGCTCAGGAAGCTGCCATCTGGTGGTGTTAAACATCAGCCAAACCAGAATACATTCTCTATAAATGTGGGTTAAAAATGCTTGTTTATATGCCACACATATTCGCAGACATGGTTTAAATGATTGTAAACAATATTAAGAAACAAGTCAAAATGTTCTAAGAATGCATTTCTGGGTCTAATAACCATGCCTTGATATATATATTGCTCTATCATTGCTCTTAATATTATGTTTATACTGGACAGCCTTGTATTTGAAAATGTAATCTTAATTGAATACTTGGTAGAAACCATAGCACCAGTTTACATGATTAACCATGGTAAAAGCACAAATGAGTTAATGTCATAATTTAACGACTTTTTTCTTACCCGTGTCTTCTTTTGACCTTTATATTTTAACTAGTATGAAAATAGAAATGTAATGTTTGTGTAAAAACATCTTGCTGGCATGAAGGTATTGCTCACATAAATGCAGCATACAGTCTTAACTTGCTTGCGAAAGAACAAAGTATGCTGTGTTTTTATAAGTAAATGTGATGCATGTTTCTGTCCTTTCTTGCATTGATTTCAGCTGCTCTATGGTCATTTACTTTTCTGTTTTTAAATACCTCACCATTTCTCCTACTGTATTGAAACCTTTTCAAGTAGCAGTTTAGATTTTTACTACTGGAATGTTTTTTGTTTTGTTTTTCAAAACTGAACCAGAATTTTATATTTCTACCTGGGACTTGCAAAGACCAGTTTTTAGCTATTTGTATGAAAATACAGTTTGTTAAATTTAGTTGAATTTTACCAGATGATTTTTACGGCTAGTTAGGTGTTGAGTGAATTTATTTCCCTGAGCTAATAAAGAGTTTTGAAGTTTACTCTTGTTTTGTTTTTTTATATACAATGGATATTGATTATTGTGAATATGTATCAACAGGAGAACATCACTACAAATAAAAAAAAAGTGGAATCTGCACAGACTTAAGCTACAAATACAACAGTTGATTTACAAAATAAAAGGTTCAGCAGTAACCATTTAGTCATTATGGTGCCATTTACTGAGTAGACATTACTTTTGCATGATTTAAAATCTGAAAAAAATAAAGGTTACGAGAGACAGAGAATATGCCAGTCTTACATGATGGGTGTATGTTACAGAGGATCTTTGATGGAACATTAAAGACAAACAAGACTAAAGTCAATGTGAAAGCAGTGTGGCAGAAACATGCAACGGAGCTCAGTCAGTATGGGTTTTGGATTTGTTGCACAACAGACTGTGGATATCCTAAATGCATCACAAGTACCTGTAACAGACAGTCTGAACCACTATATCTGAAAAAAATTCAACTGGTGTGCAAATATAAAAATCAAGACTTAATTTGGATGTCTTTGCCACAAAAAAGGGTTATCCATGGATTTATTTATTTTGTCTTTTTAGGTTATTAAACCATTTTAGTTTAGCAGACTGAGTCACTGTTAGAGAAAGATATGAAGAAAGCAGTTAAGACAGATGGCCATTCCAAACCCAGACACACAACCCGTTCCCCTCCTCTCCCAACATCATCCTGTTACAGCCTGGATAGTTGAGGATGGGACAGCAGGAAATCTCATCTCCCCAGGTTGTCAGTAGGCAGAGGAAGAGGAAGGAAGGAGGGGTTGGTGCCTGATTGGGGTTTGGAAAAACAGTGAGTGAGGCATAACTTATCCACTGTTTTAAAACACAAAACCGTTTGTACAAGTATTGCAGCTGTAACAGTTCACAAAAAAAACAAAAGGACAAAAGTCAAAACAATACAAACTCTGAGTGACTTGCGAGCGGGTAAATGAGAGAAAAGCAATAACTGCAGATAATTTAGATCCACGATTCCCTCAAGTTCTCATTTAAACCTCTTCCCACAGCTGAGACCCATCGAAGTCCATTAATGACAGAAAGTTGAATGAAATTACATCCTCTTTAAAGTTTTTTTTTTTTTTTTTAATTTTCATTTTTGGGAGACTTCTTCACACTGAGCGAACGGCATGTGGTGTTCTGAGAGCCGACTCCACAATTTAACAGAAGGAAAAGGAACCGGGGTGGTTCTAAGCGTTTTGCATCTCTTTGCCAATCTTGTAGCTGAGGATCTTGTTCCAGTCGATCTTGGTGCGGGTGACGGGCAGCTGTCTGCGGAGAGCTTTGAAGGTGGTGTCTGACATTGTCTGGTAGTTCTCACTGATAGCCGTCTGGAGGGAAGCATTTACTAGGGTTGTAAAGTCATATAAAATAATTACATGTACACATGTTGATCAGATCAATTTCTCACCTGGTAATCATTTTCAGCGTTTTCAATGATTTTTACAAAGTTCTTGGCAGTCTGGGATTCATCCTAGAGATAAAAAGGCAGGAATTGACTTTAAAACTACTTTGAAATCTCACACATTAACCAAACAAACTTTTTTTTTAACTTACAGTCACGTCAATGGACTCCTCCACTTCCTTATGGCTCACCAGTTGAACATTACCATCCTCGTAATAATGCACCTGTAGGAAACCAAATTATATCAAAAACTCTTCACAGTCAAACTTTCTTCGCATCCCCGCTATTCTAGTCTGTCAGGTCTCACCTGGATCTTCAATACTCCCACCACCTGAGCTGATGACTTACTAATGGTGAACTTCCACTCTGACCTGCACCGGCCATTCCTGACAAGAGAATAACAAGATAAGACCATCAGAGAGTCGAGGTACAATCAGACCATTCTAGCTTTTGAATCTATTATTTACCAAAAGTGACTGATGGCTGTACAGTAACTAGACACTTATGTTAAAAAAGTATTCTATTTCAAATAAACGCTGTTCTTTTGAACTTTTTATTTATTAAAGAATCTTGGGGGGAAAGTATCACATTCCCACATAACTTTAGGCAGTACCACTTTTCAGCAACAATAAGAATGAAGTATTCCAGAGAGTCACCTATAAGAAGATACATCACTGAAGATTACTCACCAAAAGTTTTTTGGCTCAAACTTATGACCCTCAATACAAGCAATGATTGTTTGCTGACCGTCAACAGTTTTCCCATACACCTGCAGCAGAAACATTAGAACATGTGTCCAAAGGAGCATGATTTCGCAAATAATGGCTGCAATGCATAAATGTATATGTTACAGAAATCATATTTTGTTGAGATTCCCATGGGAAACATGTGTACCGTGCAGACTCCACTGGGATAGTGCTCCTTCACGTAAGCACTGAGCTCTTCATCACAGGCGTCTCTCCAGGACCGGAGGCCGGTCTCTCCCTCGTAAGACTGAGGATCGCTTGCTTCCTTTCGGAGGTGATCGAAACGGAATGAAACCCGCTTCCGTGGGTCGAAGAACCGTCCCTGACCCAGATCTCCATGCTCGGTTATCAGAACCTGCAGGAACAGGATGTGCCTTGCTCTTCAGACAGAACTAATCACACACAGAGCTCTACAGCCACTCTCACGCAGCAGCAAACACTCACAGTACAATGACCACACCTGCCCTAATCACACATACAAAGTACACACAGATCTCCAGAGAGCAGAGTTTACACCCAGCTTGAATAAATAATGTGTCAACAGTGTGCCCTCAATTCAAAACTAGCACAGAGTCTTAGGGCATGCTCATTTACAAAACCTAAACTGAATCTGAGAGTTTGAACTGCAATCAAAACATGAACCTACCGACTCCTCACTACCGTCCAGTTTGACAGGTGTGAACTGATCCATATTATACTGAGCAAAGGCACTGTGAAACAGAGAAAGAGACAATGCAGCATGAATCCTCTTTATAATCACAAACTTTAAACTACACACAGATGCATCTGGACATACAATGGTGAAAGTATGTGAACCCATTGAAATGAACTGGTTTTCTGCAGTAATCTGCCATAAAATGTGATCTGATCCTCATCATGTCTCACGTCTTTATTGAACACACCCAACATTCACAGTGTTGGAAGAAAAAGTGATTCCATAGACTTATTACTTCAACAAAAGCTAATTGGAGTCAGTAGGTTGCACACCTGGAGACCAATTAATGAAATGAGTTTGAAGGTGTGGTGTAGAGCTACTTTGACTGACAAGACACTCAAAGCAATCTCAAAGTGTTTATGCATCCATCAGTCGTTTGCCAAAATATCCTACAGGATAATGTCAGGGTGGCTTCAATGTTTTTGTTTTATCATCTTAAGCACATTGTTTTTGTCTATTGTTGTGACTTAGATGAGGACCAGATACCAATTTATGGCAAATTACTGCAGAAAACCAGTTCATTCCAAGGGATCTGCATACTTTTTCTTGCCACTATGACATGAGACACACGGATCTGCAAAATAACTTACTGTGCTGCCCCTTCCCGAAGGAGGTTGTCATTGTTGAGGAGAAGTCGCACATCTACAAAAACAAAAAGATAAAAATCAAGCAAAAACCTAGTGTAATATAAAGCTGGTTTGAAATTTTGTCTCGATGAGCGAGATGAGGAACAGCCAACTAAACTGCAAGACTCTTTTTATACAGTCTGTGCAAATCAGTAAAAATTATCATAAGACTTTCCCCCCTGTGTTGTTTGATGATGTCAAGAATCAAATCTGTTATTGCTACTAGCTCAAGTTTGAGGGAGATATGCTGGGATTGTAGCTTCAGTTGGAGATAACAATCTTGTAATTCACGCACACAGTCTGCTGTCAGGCTTGTAGTATATTGTGTGTGCTGTAGTACAGTATAGAAACTGTACACTACCCTTTAAAAGTTTGGCGTCATTATAATTTTTTTTAATTGTTTTTGAAAGTAGTCTCTTATACTCACCAAGGCTGCATTTATTTGATCAAAAATACAGTACAATATTTTGACAAAATACAGTATTACAGTACTATTTTAATATATTTTAAAATGTCATTTATTCCTGTGATGTAAAAGCTAAATTTTTAGCAGCCATTACTCCAGTCTTCAGTGCCACATGATCCTTCAGAAATCATTTTAATATGCTGATTTGGTGCTTAAGAATCATTTATTCTTATGTTAAAGACATGCTGCTTAATATTTTTGTGTTAACCATGACACTTGTTCAGAATTCTATGATTTATCTGAAAGTTCAAAAGAACAGCATTTATTTGAAATAGAAATCTTACTGACCCTAAACTTAGAAGTGTAAATGTGCATAGCGTGTAGTACTAGTGTGTGTTTGATTTTAGTATGCAAATTGTAGTATGCAACAGGCCACTTCAGTTCACATCAGCAAGTAGTAAAAGCATAATGAAAAACTAGAGCATGTGTTCATGTACTACCACTTTAGACCAATACTGTAACTGAAAGGTCCCAGAACAGAGTTTAAAGGACAAGTTCGGTATTTTACACTTAAAGCCCTGTTTACAGATCGTTTCTGATGAAATAGAACGGTTAAGATTAAAATTTGGACACATGCTGCTGTCCTGAGAATTTTAGGTTTCTTTCGCTTTTCCCCCCCCACCTACACAATGGCAGCCTATGTGCACTGGAACAATCCTTCCTAAAACGCATTAAACTTTCGTTTACAAAGACGTGAAACTCACCGAATGGTCTGGGGTGTTCACTGATATGCTCACACAAAAATCGCTGCAAAAGATGCTTTCCAACAGGTTTTATCATAGTTTTGTCCAACTCCATTGACTTGTATTGGATGTGCTGTGAGGTACGGTATTACTCCGCCGCCGGAAACTGGGCTGGAGTGTCTATTATTCAAGCTCTCAACGGAAGAATCTACGGGTGTGAGTCGTTTGGAAAAATAGGTCCACAGTTTTACAACGAATGGTAAAACACCTGTTGGAAAGCATCTTTTGCAGCGATTTTTGTGTGAGCATATCAATGAACACCCCTGACCATTCGGTGAGTTTCACGTCTTTGTAAACGAAAGTTTAATGCGTTTTAGGAAGGATTGTTCCAGTGCCCATAGGCTGCCATTGTGTAGGTGGGGGGGAAAGCGAAAGAAACCTAAAATTCTCGGGACAGCAGCATGTGTCCAAATTTTAATCTTAACCGTTCTATTTCATCAGAAACGATCTGTAAACAGGGCTTTAAGTGTAAAATACCGAACTTGTCCTTTAAACTGACACTCACCATTGAAGACTTCATTGAATTCTCCAGGGGGAGCGTGGGTCACAAAGTTAGATGCGATGCGAACCTGCAGAAATAAAACAATAAATTACAAGCGGGCACATATTTGCCTTACTGAAACACGGTGGCTTCAGCAATACTGAATCACAGCCAGTTTCTAGCGGGTGACTCCAGAGCTCAAATTACAACATACATAAACCCTGTAACACTTCAATAACACACACTGCTGAGATCTCAATACATATATTTGCAAAAAAGCACAACTTACCACTTAAACACTGTTAATACTTCAAAACCACATCACCCACAGTAATAAATGTCCATAAACATCTCTCACTTCACATAATCTCAAACTTAGCTTAAATGTCTATGTGTTTCAGATCAGGACAATTATACATCAGATCTGTTGTGTGCTATTACAATGACAGTTGACTAAAATACAATATTTTGAAGAATGCCCTTTAAACTGTTTTATAATAAAAGTCAATGCAGGGCTCCAAACTGCGACTAAAATGGTCGCATTTGCGACCAAAAATATTTATTTGCGAGTGAAATTTCTGCCAAGGTCGCCATTGGCGACAATACAAATTTACTCCCTTTGATTGTAAAATTTGCATCCTACGTGCATGTTTTATAACCAGTAGCCTATCGTAGGGGTGTGCGATATGACGATTTTTCATCATGGACGATTAAAATGTCTCCACGATCTGCTTTTGAAGAAATATCGTAGAATCCTGCACTCTAGTTGCTGTTCTGGCGCCTCTGTCCCGGTCAAAACATACTGAACAACGCGACGTATATTCACATGTTAACGCAGCGGAACGGGACACTGCAGTTCACAAAAGTTAATAATTTGCATGTGCTTTAATGCCTTGTCGGTTAAACATTTAATTTGCGTGCTGATGCGCTGTTCTAACATGTGCCTTTCTCAGCGCGTACATGTGAAGCTCACATGCACTAAAAGCCTGTCTACCAGCGCCTGGATACTGGACTAAGTTATATTTTGAGTCTTATTGTGCTAATACTGTTAAATACACACAAGGTTTACATAAACAAAGTCGGTTATGTCTAAAGTGAAAGCAAACTTGAGAAAATTGAGAGAAAATCGGCTTGTCAAATGCGTGTACATTAGACGTGTCGCGCGCAGCTCTTAAGAGACAGTAGCAATTGTAAACACCCTGCCGCTTGTCCTTAAAGGGATAGTTCACCCAAAAATAAAAATTATCTCATTTACGCACTCTAATATTGTTCCAAAACTGTATTAATTTCCTTCTAATATTTTCTAATATTAATAATTTGAAGAATGTGGGTAACCAAACAGTAGCTGGTCCCCATTGACTTCACTGGGGTACATCAACTGTTTGGTTACCCACATTCGTCCAAATAACTTTTATTTTCAACAGAAGAAAAACAAGTTTAAAACAACTTGAGAGAGTAAATTATGACAATTTGAATTTTTAGGAGAACTATCCTTTTAATGTTAATGAAACAACAAAATGCAAAGAGAAAATTACTCACTGCTCTTGACTGATAACTTTAATAGTAGCTTTAATAAGTATCAATTTATTATTTATACAGTGAAGTCTATGTTTTGTTTTATTTTCATATTTGTTAATTTAATTACTTTCTTCAATGCTACTGTTAAATAAACCTACTGTAGCTGAAAACATAAAGCACTGTTTATTTCATTTGTATATTAAGTTGTGTATGTGTAATGTTTATCTTTGATCTTAATATTTAATAACAAAGAAAATAATGACTACATTTTTATCTTCGCCCCTTTCTGCCATTCTTTTTTATTTTACATTTTGTTACCTAAGGCTTTGTTTTTAAAATATGGACATTAGTTTGGCTGTAATGCTCAGTCACAAAATAGTAAAACCAACATAAAAAGAATTGTGATAAAATCGTGAATTGTGATTTTCCTGAAAAAAATCGTGATATGATATTTTTGCCATATCGCCCACCCCAAGCCTATCGCTTCATTTGTTTTGTTAACGTCATGAAATTAGATGCTTTGCGTGAACGTTTCACTGAGTGAAAGCGCCAAAATATGAACTTATGAAATAGTTCATAAGTCGGAAGTGACATTCAGTTACCAAATAAGCTCCAGTTCCCAGAACATTCACAAGATGAAAATGCTGAAACTGTAAGAAGAGGAGAGACATGCACACAACAGGGTGACTAAAATGTAAGTGCATTGTTATGTGGCTCTTAAAAAAATTATTTGGCGCCTGTTTTTTTCCCTATAGGAGCCATTGGCTCCTTGATAGATTTTTTTGTTTGGAGCCCTGCAATGATTGGGTTGATGATTTGGAGGCAACAAAAAAAAATTGCGCTTTTCTGATAAATATTGTAATAGCAAATTAAAATGTGATTTTTGAAAAAGCTGCACAATTTGACCCAAATTTGTGTGATTATCAATATGACTATATATGTATATATATATATATATATATATATATATATATTTCCCTATTTTACATCATTAGACACCATTGACTTTCATTGTATTGACAAAAAAAAAACATTTTTCAAAATTGTTGTTGTGATCCAAAGAAGAAAAGTCAAACAGGTTTGAAGAGACATATTGAGAGTAAAATATGACCATTTTCATTTTTGGGTAAACTTTGTCTCTTAAAATTGTTTTGAAACCATATTCATTCACATAACCAGAACTAACAGTGCAGTTTTCTGACTGCATTTAATGAAGAGAAGGGAAAGAGGTTAACATAAAGGGAAGCACCTGGTAATCTTTCAAATTACCATCTCATGTGGTCTGGCTGGGGAAGTCAGCTGAGCCTGGAACTCAAAGCTTTGACAGTATACAGAAAATGACCACATGTATTAAAGGGGAAGAAAACGTGGCGGTTAAATGACAGAGACAGAACGGAGAAAAAAAAGAGCACGAATAAAATCAGTCACCACTGGCCTTGCACCATATGAAACTCAAAACTACTGTCAAAGTGACAGAACATATGAATAACAGCCTCGGTCACCATTCACTTTTAATAAACGGAAAAAGACGCGATTAAAAGTGAACTGTGACCGAGACTAGCATTCTCCTAACATCTCATTTTGTGTTTTACTGCAGAAACAACACAGTGCATCAATGATGAAAGAATTGATATAAATGATCGACTATCCTATCCACTCAAACCCGCAGAGATTGCAGACTTCCACCCACAAACACACCCGTTCTTGCGGTCGTAACTTCATCCGGCCGATGTTTTCGGCTCAGATGGCTGTCGTGTCAGGAGGATCTGGCATCTGCTGTCCCACACATGTGTAACTCTACCGGAGCACGGCCCGTTAAAGCCCATCGGCTCGGTTCGGAGTGGGTGGATCTGCTGACATCTATTTCTGAACTCACTCTGACAGCTAACAGGCTAACAGCTGACGCTCACAACACTTCCACTGAAAACAACACGGCCATTTTGAATCTAGCGTACAGCCCGAGAGTTGTTAAAATTCTGTTTGTTTGTTCGGTGTATCGCTTTTATTAAGTCAGGTCTCTGTGTTTTACGGGAGTGCAAAGCTGCGATTTCACTTCCTCACAAATTAGCACATAGCTAACCGGCTAGACTACCTCGCGCTTCTTCCGGGAAGCAGCCATTCAGCCCTCTGCAAGCGGAGGGCTTTAATATAAGGACATACGAGCGCATGTATTTCAGTGTTTTGTGAAAGGTAACTTATTGTTTATTTTTACCTTCTCCTCGTCTGAAAGCGGCTCCTCAAAGTCGGTCATCTTGGCTGTGGCGGAGCCTCACGCCGCGACGCATGCTGGGTAGCGCGCGCTGTCACGCTCGTGACCATAATAGGGCAAAACGAAGTGCGAGCCACCGCCTCGCGCAGCTCCTGCTCTCCCCTCCCGCCTCCGGTCTGACAGTCGACTCGAAGAGAGGATATAAGGAAGATTTAAAGTTGCACTTTATTAATGGGGTCCGGGATTCATTCATTCATATTGATGACTCGAATCTTTGAATCAGTTTATTAAAAAAAACATTCACTGATTAATTTAGTGGTCCTTCTGCATGTTACAATGTTACGCCAGTAGGTGGCGACAAGTGATCATGTTTTGTCACTGAATCATTCACTCAACCGATTCTTTAAAGTCACATGAAAAATTGACAGTTCTTATTTTTTTTAGGCTATGGAATATTGCTAGTAAACCCAGCCCGATCTGCCGGCGATTTGATTTTGCCCTGCAGCTCAGGCTGGAAACCTGTACATTCTTCTATCCTGCTTCCGTTACAAATTTGCGGGGGACTAATCACAAACTGGATTATCCACCTGGCACGCTATTGGCGGGTTTAATCCAATCCAATCCTTTTAACCTCTCGACGATGCTCAATGGCTTCTTTAGTTTAGCAACAAATAGTCAAACAAATCGCACATCCTGCAAAAATCGCTCGATGCCATTGACCGCTGATCAATGCTCCAAACCAACACGTTTGATCCAACACATGAGATTGCAACAACAGCAAATCACAACAATCAAATAAATTCCCAATAGACAAAATCAAGTTGTGCCCTACATTCTTTCTTTTTTGAGAAGCCGTTTCACTACATCAAAATAGGAAAGAAAATGCTGGAACTTCCGTTTGGAAGTGTGTAAAAAACAAATAATAAATTTTATTATATAATAACAATAAAAAGCTGCATGCCATACTCCATAATTGCACGGCATCTACTGTCTGAAATGTAAATTACTTGAGCTTTATAATATCCCAGGTATCCAATTTTAATTTCCATTCAATTTTAATTTTTAAAGTATTGATTTGCATACAAATTGGTCAAAGCATATACAAATACACAAGTTACAAAAATACATGGTTAAGCAGGTACACACACAGACATTATAATAATGATCCAGTAATGTTAATAAAAAAAATAGTATTACAGTAAAATAAATTGAACGTTCAGATTCAGTTCTTCTGCTGTCCTGCAGACAGCAGTGTTTATCTAACATTTGAACTGCTGTTCAATGTAAAAAAAGAAGGGAAAAAAACTTTATTGACCAGCAGATGGCGCCATTACTGTGGGAACCGCCTTCACAACTAAAACCATAGTGGTGAAATCACTGCAGGCCAACAACATGCACATCTGGGGCCTGTTTTATTCTCAAGAAGATATTTGACAGTGTAGGCCTACCTCACAATTCATTAATTCAAAAGGAGATAAAGAGTTCAAGTTCTGATAAAAGAGGACTTTGCTATGAACTTTTTCACCTGCTGAAGTAACTGCACAATACACACACATTTTTATAAGTGGTTTTAGAGTGTATGCCAAAAACATAAATGCAATGAACATATAAATGTAAACAGGGCATTATGAAAGTCGATCTCAGAAAGAGGATGATCCATCGGACTTCATTTTAACGTCCTGGAACTAATGCGCTTGCCTGGAGAGAGCTGCTAGAGAGCCTTTACGCCCCTATTTTCCCCTTTCTCTCTCTGCTCCTCTTCTCCCATCTCCTCTGTCATGTCCTGTTGTTGAAACCACAGATTCTGGTGAACTCCTTATTTTCCAGAGGCTGGATGCAAAAAGGTTTATCTCATACCTAAGCTACATATAGCACTATAAAGTGCCTCAATATTTCAACTTTACAGATTAAATATGATTCTTAACAGAGCAGAATTAAACAAAGCAAAGGCAAACATATCGTTCAGATTTACAAATTCTTTCCACAACCTTTCAAACAGCTTTCAGGCATTGACGTATGACATCTGAACAGGAAAAAAAGAGTGAAAGGATACAGAGAGGAATATTTTCTTATAGAGAGGGCATTCCCATAAAGATTACAGTTGAAGACTGCAAAACTGTAACTGTAACAAATGTATGTGTGTGTGTGTGTGTGTGTGTGTGTGTGTGTGTGTGTGTGTGTGTGTGTGTGTGTGTGTGTGTGTGTGTGTGTGTGTGTACTCTTTAAAGCCTTATCACAACACAGCAAAATAGGGGTATGAGGGATGAGAGAAGTGAGAGAGAATGTCATCCATCACTAATGTGTCATCTCTTTGATCATAACCAACATTAGTGTCTATTGGTTTATATTTCTTGTGTTCGTCTCCCTTGCACTGAACTTTGCAGTTAAAATCATTGTATGTGCGTGTGTGGTGAGGAAGTGAGGTGTGTTCCCACGACCTGTGCGTGTAGTAACCTTACCTCCCTTTGATCCTGCTTTGCCCTGATAGATTCTGCCTCACACACACACACACATACTTGGAAAGCCACTGATGTGATGTGACAGTTGTTAAGGCCTCCCGCTTTGATGTGGAGGGATATGTGGAGGTATTATCCCTTTTGTGATCCAATCAAACACAGAGACTTCTTCCAAACCACACGCATGTGCTGTAACTGAGAAGCTTTTGTTACTTCACAGCAGAGGACACAGTGGATTTCGGTGCCATTATTATTATTGGTAAAAATTATGACTATTTTCAAGCAGGTTTCCTTTGTCTGTTTTGACGACCAATTAAGTACAAGGGCAGTGTCCCTTGTACTCAATTGGTCGTCAAAACAGACAAACCCCGCCCCAAACTCACACAATGGGCTGAGCCACTGTGTTCCATGTCAGACTGCTTAAACAAACAACTTGCAAGTGCCAAAGATGCATTTTAACTCTTCAGGGAAATCTGTAAATGGCTTGCATATAAATCTGGATGGGAGAAAGTAGTGCTTAGTGTGACCAACTTTTTCCCCCCAGTACGTTATTGCCAAAAGAATGCACTAACAGCTTGGGCAGAAATAATACACCGAATCATACATAAAAAATACAGTAAAACTAGCATAATAATATAATATAATATAATATAATATAATATAATATAATATAATATAATATAATATAATATAATATAATATAATATAATATAATACGATATGATATAATATAATGCGATATAATATAATGCGATATAATATAATATATTATAATATAATATAATATAATATATTATAATATAATATAATATAATATAATATAATATAATATAATATAATATAATATAATGTAATATAATATAATATAATATAATATAATATAATATAATATAATATAATACAATATAATATAATATAATATAATATAATATAATATAATATAATATAATATAATATAATATAATATAATATAATATAATATAATATAATATATGTGTATAAAGAATGTGTTTCGGTTACACTTAATTTTAAGGTGTCATTGTTACAGTGTAATTATAAGTACTGAGAAATATTAAGCAACTACATGTACTTACTATAGGGTTAGGGTTGAGGGTTAGTTGCATGTAATTATGCATAATTTACTGTTATTACTATAGTAAGTACATGTAACATATGTAACAAGGACACTGTAAAATAAAGTGTTACCTGTGTTTCTCATTGCATTCACAAATATCCTTTAAAAGGCTACATTTTCCTGAGAAACAAAACATGCATACAAATTTAAATTGTTCCATTGCCTGAAGTGTTTTATTTCATATTCTCTCACATGCATTTTTGCATTGTATGATTTATTTGACTTTTTTTTTAGCCTATGCAGTAGTGCTGATGTGAAGCCAACTATCTTTGTACTTCTCTCTGTCTCATTCTCTCTCTGAATTTAAAGACACTGAGGTGACATAAAGCTGGTCCCACCAACACCGATTGCACCAACAAGATGCTGTCAAGGGCCTCTGCTTTGCCAGAAGGGTTTACCTTCTATTTTATTAAACATCTCAAACCAAGACTGGCAGTTCATGCATTTGAGACACAAAAACAAAGGCAAAGAGTCCATGGAGACCTCCACTTATCCAGATGGAGTGTTCTGTGCCTTAGCGGATCAAACACAGCTTAAACAAGATCTTTTTGTGGAATGAAATGTGGTCGTGGCTTTAAATGTGATGGGAATAACTGCTATATCAACCGATTGCTGTGTCACAACCAATCAGACTGATTCATCTCCACAGAGGAATTCTGGTTACGACTGAAAAGAGTCTTTAGCACTAACACACACACATTGAGGACAGTGAAAAATCCCTTACGCAGAGGCTATCATTCCTCTAAACCCAGACAGCAACACAGAGACAGAGGAGGGGGACAGAAGGTCAGGTTTGTTTGACGGTAAAGCATCACAACACCCTGCAGCGTTTGTTTTTGCTGCTGGTGTTTAAGGGGAGAAGAGTGCTATCAGCACGTTCAGGTGTGTGTCGGGATGTTTGTGTATGAGTGTGTGTGTGTGGTAGGTGGTGATGGTGTTTTGAGTAAACTCCAGGGAAAACTCTTGTAAAGTTAAAGTGATTCATTAGTGGTATTTGACTTTTTTTGGTCACTTTATGACACTATGTAATCTTCACGTAATACAGAAAAACTGAGAATCTACTAAAGAAATCAAAGCATCTTTCAAAGACCTTTATGAGACATGAAGACAGATTGCCTGAATGGCAAGAACATTAGATTTGTATTTCAGTATGTATGAGGAATAGAAGATCCGTATGAAGACTAAAGGGCAAAATGTGCCAAGAAAATATTCCCCACACCATTACCCCGCCAGCACCAGTTGAGACTAGGCAGGATGGATCCGTGCTTTCATGTTGTTTACGCCAGATTCTGACTCTACCATCAGAATGTCCTAGCAGAAATTGAGACTCGTCAGACCAGGCAACGTTTTTTTCCCATCTTCTATTGTCCGATTTTGGTGAGCCTGTTCGAACTGTAGCATCAGTTTCCTGTTCTTAGCTGACAGGAGTGTCACCCGGTGTGGTGTTCTGCTGCCGTAGCCCTTCTTCTTCAAGGTTCAACGTGTTGTTGTTCAGAGATGCTCTTCTACAGACCTCGGTTGTAACGAGTGGTTATTTGAGATACTGTTGCCTTTCTATCAGCTCGAACCAGTCTGGCCATTCTCATCTGACCTCTGGCATCAACAAGGCATTTTCTCCCACAGAACAGAACCAAAATATTTCCAAAATATTTAATAGTTTCAGTTTTAGTTAACAGCAACAACACTGGTCTTCACTGAGCAAATGTGCTGTTCTCTCTCACACATTTTGTCTCTTTCTTATGCAATGTATCTTGTAAAAAAAACTGGACGTACTGGCTGCTGAAAAAGTGTAACAAAGCTAGAAAAAAGGAAGAGAAAAAAAAGGATGAAACCCTTAAATCTCTTTCTCTAAAAGTACTGGGAAAGATACAGATGAATGAATCGAGGGGAAAAACAGAAAAACAAGACTCTTTTATTGCTCATTTTCTTCTTTCAGTGCTCGAGTGGCTTTAGTACGTTCTCAGGTATTTTAAATATCAACTTTGCCTCAGATGTTTTTCCTAGAAGAGCAATAAAGAACAAAAACAAATGAGTCAATTGTTGACTTGGTCTTAGAAGAATTTGTGAGAAAGTTTGGTTTCATTCTGGGACTTTTCATTTTCAAACTTTGGTCTCTTGGTGAATCTGAGCACAGTGTGAGACTTTATAGAGGTCTGAGATTACTAAGGCCTCCATTTGCTCTCCATTTAATCTCATTGCTTTATCTGAGAAACAACCGTAATATTAAAAATATGCCCGATTGACCTGTGGGGGTCAAGAGGGAGAAAGAGAGAGTGAGAACGATTATCGACAGTGAGATGTCGTGATATTGCAGATGAACATCTCTGTGATGTGATGTGATGTTGCACTAGTTGAGTGGGAATGTGTTTATTGAAATGTTTACTGAGACTTTCAAACATGCGCAAACATCTCTCTCTCTCTTCCCTCTCTAACTTGCACTATTTAGAAAAAAAATCTTACAATGGCTTCACAGACATAAAAGTAGGTCTCCACACCTGTGTCAGAGATATACAGGTGTTTTAATCTCATTCTCTTCACATCTCCGTCAGTCATCCGCCACACTCTCTCTGTCTCTTTCTTGCCCCCCCCCCCCACACATGCCATCTCTCTCTAACAGCTGTAGATGGGCAGAATATATGGCTATGTAAACACATTAGGAGTCTGTTTATGGCTGAGTAAACCCCTACAGTTTAAACACTTTTGAGAAATGTGATTTGAGAGTCAAAGTGAAGTGCTGTGAGAGGGAACGCTGTTAAGGTGTCCCTGGCATGCCTGTTTATTTTGGTTGGAGTGTCCTTGTCATCGAGGGCGAGGGGGGGGGGGTTCGATGATGTCAGCTCTGAGACGAGGATGAGAGAAATGTCAAACAAACCAAGGAGCAAAAAAGAACTCAGCTGTTACAATGTGTGTAAGGGTGTGTTTGTTTGTGTACGTGTTTTGTGTGCACATTGGTTTGTTAGTAATGTGATGGGAATCTAGGAATTGAAAAATCCTGGTTTTGATCCGACTGAATGATCCATGCTCCTTAACGATTCCATTGCATTCATTTTGAGGAAGAAAGAAAGGACATTTTTATGGTAAAGTATTTACTTCTCTCAACAACCTGTTTTCAAATGACATGGTCATTTTCAGGGTTCGAGACTCGATAGAAATTATTTTTACTTTGAGTATTTTTATATTGGAAAACTTTTATTTTACTGCATTCTAATGCATAATATAATTTAATTTGTTGCATTTTATTAAAAAAATATATTGTTCCTCAATATTACAAATGGAAGAAATCGAGACTCTGAGCCAGCAAACAGAAAAGTGTTATAAGAATGGTTTACTTAAATTCACATTGTCATACACACAAAGAAGGGAACAGATAGATGGTAAGGTGAAATGGTTCAAGTAAAAGCAGAGTGATGGGACAACAACGAGAACCAGACAGTGGTGGATCTGGATCTGGATCTGGATCTGGATCTGGATCTGGATCTGGATCTGGATCTGGATCTGGATCTGGATCTGGATCTGGATCTGGATCTGGATCTGGATCTCAGGTGAGCGTTCAGGTAAGGAGTCTGACTGTTTATGTAGCAGTAACGTTGACAAGACCAGACACTGATGTGAGGATGATGCAGATTGATATAGGCTGTGTTGATGAGGGATTGCAGGTGCAGGGAATCAGTATCTGGTGATGATCAGCAGCAGGTGTGGTGATGGCTGATTGTATGCAGGTGGGGACCAGAAGGGATGCTGGGAAGTGTAGTGCAGACAGGTTACAGTGTTGGTGACTGTGACACCCATTAAGTCAATTAAGTTATTTCTGAATGTTCTTTGATCGTTCAAACCGTCCAGTATTTTTAATGTTTAATTTTTTTTAATGTTTAAATTGAACATTAACATTCCATTTGATCATTTTGCAAACATTATGGGATCATTACTTTTGAATGTTTTCTGAATGATCTGAAACAGGTAGGGGAGATCGGGGAGTGTTGTAACACTGTCAGTTTGACAAGTCAGAAAAAAGTTGTGGTGATGTCATCAATATCATAAACTCGCATCACCTCTTTGAGCTCACAGGAGAAGTGGCATGTGACTTTGAGCAACACTGTAGATTTTATGACCAAAAAATAATAAGTTTATTTTTTTTCCAAGGAAAGTAAAAAAATGTATCAAGTAGGCCTATCTATTGTATCTGTATCTATTTTTGCATAGCAAAGATAATTATTTGACTTGCATAATCTAAAGTTATTTCTCTAGTTTAATTTGATGCTTTGTGTTCATACCAACTTCAAACCCACTAAAACAGTAAGCTAAGTTATGACTGTTTTGGGTGGGGATAGTTGTAATAGTTCATTAAAAATGTTTAATGTTAAAGTATTTTTTTTTTTTTTTTTTGCTCATTGAGGGATTCATGTGGTAAATATGTTTTATTCATAATTTATGCGCATGTCTTCTTATTGGATGAAAACATTATCCACTTCAACTGAGCACATATGATTTGTTTTTAGAATATGTTTTATATCAAATCAATATTTTCGGTGAACCTGTTAGATTGGTTCGCAAATCACACTGAATGATTCATTGTGCAAAGCAAACTGGACATACTGTATCTTATACCGTAATGTTTGCTGTTCGACTCATTGATTCAATGTTCCGGACGGAGCAACTCTCCCGTTAACAACACACAGTATAAATGATCTGGTCTGAACAACCTGAGAATAAAGAGAACAGGAAAGGTGGTTTTTGAGTGTCCGTATTTTAATAGTTTGACTCCATAATCCCAGAATCAAACTTTTGTGAAGAGTGTTCAGAGAGCATCAGTACATCAATACAAACACACAGTCACTAAGCAGCTTCAAAGGCACCTGAATGATCCCCCAGCCTTCTATCTGTCTGCTCTCTCTCTCTCGCTCTTGCGCACTCATACCTTTCAGAGGATTGGAATCTCATGCATTTGACCCGGAGACCAAGCCAACAAGCAGAGTCAGCACTCATTCACTCATTCATGTAATCATGTAATCAATATAACATAATCATAATACTTTTGATAAAAACTTTGGTAACACTTTATTTTACAGTGTCATTGTTACATTCATGTAGTTACTAGTAATAACTATAAATTCTGCATAATTACATGCAACTAACCCTAAACCAAACCATAATCCTAACCCTATAGTAAGTACATGTATTTACTTAATATTACTCAGTAATTAAATGTATAATTACATTGTAACAAATACGCCTTAAAATAACCAAACCTTTATAAAAAATTAAAAAAAAAAATATATATATATATATGATTTCTAGGTCACTAATCAAGTTTGTTTGCAATAATAGTCAGACAGTCACTTGCTTCCACTGAAGCACAAGATGCTCTTTGGATCTTTCTCAAATCTTGCTGGAGAACATTATCATCAAGTTTTTACAAAAATGTCATGCAGCATGAGTGCTACGGTCACCAGATATTCTCAAATGAACATTTTTAAATAAAAAAATTCACTTAAATTGTTATGCTAATAATGCAATTAATACAAAGAAAAAATTGAAGATTAGACTAATGCCATACAAAGTATTTTCAGTAACACTTTATTTTACAGTGTCTTTTTGACATATGCTACATGTAGTTACTACAGTAATAACTATAAATTATGCATAATTACATGTAACTAACCCTAAACCAAACCAAACCAAACCCTAATCCTAACCCTATAGTAAGTACATTACTCAGTACTTAAATGTATAATTACAGTGTAACAAAGACACCTTAAAATAAAGTGTAACCGTATTTTAAATTGTGGTCTCAGACTTTTGGATCCTGTCCTGTATTGTACGTTTTCAGCATTTCAAAAATCATACTCTTTCAGGTTCACATTGGAATGCAAAAATAAATGAATATGCCCAAATAATACATAAATAATTTAAGGATAATTTAGGAAAAATAACTGCACAAATATGCTGAAAAACAGCAGGATTTCATTGCAAATCATTCATCAACAATAAGGAAAATGTCATAGATAGATAGATAGATAGATAGATAGATAGATAGATAGATAGATAGATAGATAGATAGATAGATAGATAGATAGATAGATAGATAGATAGATAGATAGATAGATAGATAGATAGATAGATAGATAGATAGATAGATAGAGACAGACAGACAGACAGACAGACATACAGAGTAACAGGGAAGATCAGTTGAAGGCATTCTTGAGTGCTGACTCAGGGTGATTTTTTATATGGTACCACGTAATGCACTCTCTGTTCTGTTCTGTGGTCACTCCCTCTGGCCTTCCGCTGCAATCTTATAAACATAGGTAAAACCATAAAGCTGCTCCTCCTAGAACTTGTTCCTTTCTATATCTCTCTATCATCACACACACACACACACGCACACACACACACACACACACACTAAATATCTCAATTTCCCCAGAGGAAACTAATGCAGTGTTTCTGCCTTGATATGAAGCAGCCCTCATACGCTTGAATTAGCATGTCTGTGCATGTATATGTGAACTATTGTTTATAAAAAGATCTGTGAGAAAAGTTCCCATGATGTTACATATGCATTAAATGTTAGATTCTTTCACAGCATTAATTCTTATCAACCTGATGAAGAGCTTCACCTGATGTCAGTCTAAGGAGGTGAATAAGGTAGGGAATGATGTATGGAGAAAGGAAGAGAGGAATTGAGTATGGTAAAATCCGATGACATGCAGGCACTCAGATGGACAAATGGCGAGTTGGTGTCACTGATAGTGGGGGGTCTGTGATACTGATATCTTTTAGTCTGAGAGCAAGTGTATATGTATGTGCGTTTGCATCTTTAGCAGCGTCCTGACTGGATTTTTGGGTCTCGTTCAGACCCCAGCATGCACTGGAGCAGCACAAGGTGACAGGAGAAGTAATGAAGATGAATGTGTGTGTGTGTGTTTCTGAGAAGGCTGCTTTTCTGCTCAGATTAAGATCAGGCTTGCTGATAAAAATGCCCGCCAGGCCACTCAGAAACCCAACACTCCTCTCTTCTCTTCTCTTTCCTCACCTCTCTTCATTCCCCCCTTTTCTAATTCCCTTCATCTCTGTCCATTTCTCTTGTATGAGTACAGGAATGAGCTTTTGGTTTCTGTCTTCCTTTATAGTCTTTATAAAATATCATTTAACATAAAATATTTTCCTCACCTTTATTTGTACAGTATAGTGTGTGTGTGTGTGTGTGTGTGTGTGTGTGTGTGTGTGTGTGTGTGTGTGTGTGTGTGTGTGTGTGTGTGTGTGTGTGTGTGTGTGTGTGTGTGTGTGTGTGTGAAAAATTTAGAAAACAGTGCTTGCTATGCTAAAACTACAGTATTGATTAAAATAAATCAAAGTTAAAATAAAGTTATGGCATAAGATGAAGAAAAGTGTTTAAGATTTTGCACTATTATTTGACATCATGACAACAAATGGCCTCTTATCTAGCAACAATCAATCTGCACAATCAAGAACATCAAAAGTTTGGGGTTAGTCATTTCAAAAAAATAAAAAATAATATATATATATATATATATATATATATATATATATATATATATATATATATTATTCTGCAGGCAAGGACATTAAATTGATCAAAAGTAACAATAAAGACGTTTACATTGTTACAAAAAATAATCTATTTCAAATAAATGCAGGATTTCTCTTCATCAAAAAATCCTGAATGAGATGTATTAAGGTTTCCACAAAATATTAAGCATATTTTCAACATTTACAATAATAAGAAACGTTGTTTTTTTTGAGCACCAAATCAGCATATTAGAATGATTTATGAAAGATTCTGAAGACTGGAGAGATGCTGAAAATTCCACTTTTTTATCACAGGAATAAATTACATTTTAAAATATGATCAAATAGAAACAGTTATTTTAAATTACAATATTTCACAATATTACTGTTTTATTGTATTTTCTATCAAATAAATGCAGCCTTGGTGAGCATATGATACTTCTTTTAAAACATTTAAAAATCTTACCGACCACAAACCTTTGATGTATATGTATATACCTCAGTATATACGTATATATCAAATACCTCTGTATATAGTTAAGAGGGTGTGGCCACCCAATGTGACATGTCAGATTCTATAATTTTCCACATCTTCATCCATCCAACTAATAAATTTCACCTAATTAGAAACCCTTTCGGGTGGTTTATAATTCACTTTAAAATCATCAAAGAGAACTTAAATCCTGAGTTCTCTTCATCTGATGGATTAAGTCAATAGTAGAACGCTGTGAGATCATTCATTTGACTTTTTATTCGGCCTCAAAAAACAACTCTTCTCAGAACTGAGGCTGCCGGTGCATGCCGTGCAAACCCAAAATGATTTTGAGAGTTACCTGTAACCAACTTCTCTGAACCAGGTTTAAAAAATCATCGTATGCAACCTGGATCCTAATCAGGGTCATGCACCCTCTCACCCGCCAGCGGAATTAGGGCAGACCCAACAGACCACTCAGCGGGGCCCGATCGGTGGCATTAGTCAGATACCATGATGCCTATTTATTTGCTGGTGACATGAGGCTGCAGGCAGCACTGATCTCTCTCTCTCCCTCTGTTTCTATATCTCTCTATCAGCGCCCTGACCCTCTAGGGTCATATTAAGTGTGTTTAAGGCCACTGTTAAAAGGCTTGAATTATCATACTGTAACGATTAGTCATAATGGTCCGCAGCTCATTCGAAGCAATCTGAGAAACCTTATTGTGCACAACTGCTTCCTTATTATCAAACTGTGCTTGGCTTCCCCAGGAAACACTGAATGTTTGACAGATTACAATACTTTACAGAACATCATTTTTTGGCCTGTTTCAGAACGCACACACAAGCATGTACGTAAACAAAGCAGCAGTGTATCTGAAGCACTCACATTCAATATGTTTGAGCTGCAGCAGGTTTTTACGTAGTCGAGCTACAGTCTTTATCTATGTGTCAAAGTATACGACACAATGCGTAATCGGATATTTGAAAGATTAAATACACGTTCCGCGTGACCTCTGTCTTTTGCAGTCCTGAGAGCAAATGTAGTCTGACTGACCTGTATGCATGCTGAACGAAGCCGAGCTACAGTCACATTATCTGTTAGTCAACGTGATCTTGCCAAGTAAGACGTATTTACAACATATTTTGTTGATCTTGTAACAACATTTTTGTCCAAAGGTTTAGTCCTAACCCTATCCCTGCCCCTAAACCTAACCCTAACTTATCCCTAAAATCACAGGGAAATGATAGGTGAATAACACTCAAGGGTGGACAGTAACAAAGTACATTTACTTGAGTACTCTACTTAAGTACACTTTTTGAGTATCTGTACTTTACTTGAGTGTTATTTTTTCTTGAAACTTTTTACTTTAACTTTACTACATTTGAAAGATAAATGTCGCACTTTTACTCCACTAAATATCTGTCAAGGTCCTTGAGTAGAAAGTAGTAACGTCAGTCAGGGGATGATTTTGGTTGCACAGGTTGCATTTTTGATTGTAAATGAAAGTCGGGTTGACGTCAGAACCCGATGTCAGGTTGACGTCAACATCCAACGTCGGACAGACGTTGGATCTTGGTTGGAAATGAAAGTCAGGTTGACATCAGAACCCGACTGATGTTGGTTTCTGACGTCAACCCGATTTTCATTTTCAACCACAATACGACGACTGTCCAACGTTGGAGATTGACGTCAATCTGACGTTGGATTCTGACATCAACCTGATTTTCAATGTTGGGTTTGGTCTTCTAAATGCTAATTTTGTCATTTTTTGGAGACTTTAAATAGGGAACTATTTGAGGGAACAGCCATTTGGGTGTCCGAAACCATTGTGGACGTTATTGAGTGCACTTATTCAATCTTGCATTCAATCCCTCTACTGGACCTGTGTTCTAGAAATAAATTTGATATTGATATGAGGGTATAGGGGCGATTTCGGAAACAACCAATATCTGATTAACGTGAATATTATTACTAGTTTTCTCGACTAGTCAACACTGATGTAGAAGCACCTAACCTTGGCTGTAAGCCTAAACTTGACATAAACTGTAAACTTGTCCCTCAAATCTGATTGGTTGATTGGAATGTTCCAGAATCAACAAAGATGTTGATCCAGGATCATGTTGCACTTGTTGAAATTACGTTCACCTTATCGGTCAGTGCAACTTCATAAAAAAAGAGTTATGGAATGACTTTTTTTAACAAGACATTTTAAAGGACAAATAATTGTTTAATTTCAACTAAAATCAAACTTTTAAAGTCCATGTAAACATACTGACTAAAAGTGCTGTCAGAAACGTTTGGTGTCTGTTGTCAAGCACAGCTCACACAGAAGTAACTTTCAAACAGCTTTCGGTTGGAAATTTCGCTTCCGTGGCAAACTTCTCTTGACCGTCTTGAACTCATAGTGAATCTGCGAGGAAAAAAATTAAAACATGCAATTCCAGATCGAGTGAATTTATATTGAATACACATGAAAATTGCTGAACAACGGTAAATGTGTCCACAGCATTTCTGCTGCATAACATGCTCTAAGCTGAAAATTAAGTGATTTAGGGGTTAATACATTGCATTTTTCTTTTGATAAATGCCATCAATTATAAAATGGTCCTTGAGAGTGGGTCATTGGCCATTGTAAAATTGCATTTTTTCAATACAAGCAAACCTTCTAAAAACATGACTTGTACCCAATAAAGGAGAGAAGATTGTAGGAAACAACATGCTTTGGTTAGAAAACAAACCATCCTGAAAAAGCTCTGAAATCACAAGCAGACACAAGCCCCACTGTGACGGAGGCCTGTTCAAAGCTGCCTCTGCCCTGTCATTAAACTAATCAGCTCATTATTGGACAGTTCAGGTTGGTCATTGGTCACGTTTCGTAGAAAGGGAGGCCCCTTTATTAAGCAGCCCTTATGTCTAAGATCTCTCTTAAGATACCCTAATGCTAAGTCTGATTTAAACCAAGGGGTCAATGTCTGGCTGGTTAGCATGACTCATTAACCCCTGCAGGTAGATATACTGTATACCGTCATCCTGATTATGAAGTATTATTCCAATTTAAAAGAAGTTTTCTATTTTAATATATTTTAAAATATAATTTATTCCTGTGACGACAAAGCTGAATTTTCAGCATCATTACTCCAGTCTTTAGTGTCACATGATCCTTCAGAAATCATTCTAATACACTGATTTGGTGCTCAAGAAACACATATATATATATATATATATATATATATATATATATATATATATATATATATATATATATATGTAATTAAAGTAGATATTTTACCAGTGCTCAATTCTTTCTAGAGGATTTTTTTTTTTTAAAGAATGTATGGAGTGAACTTGACATCATTATCCTGCAGTTCCAGAGTAATTTGTCACATGACGTTTACGGCTAAGGGGAAGAAAAGCAAAATAAAATGACTCTTTATGTCTTACTTAATGTCTTTATATGAACTTTTGCTGAAAATATAATTACACAGTTAACAAGTACCACAGCACAGGAGAGCTAAGGAGAGCTTACACCTCTACCAGTCACAGCTGTTAACACCATTCTTCTTGTTTACACAGGCAATGATGAGTTTTATAATAACATGTCATTTACGCTCAACTGTTAGCTAATGTCCTTAGTGCATGCTCATTTATATTATTAATATTACATCTAACCCTTCCAAACGCCTCTGTAGCTTCCAGAGAAACTCTCTGTTAGGGCTCCATGTGGAGTGAGCAGCCCACATAGCTGTCATCCATTTTGTCCGCTTGAGTCCCTCTGACCAGCCTCATTCGTTCTGTTATATTCGGTACCAATATTCAGAGTAAAATACTGTAGTCCAGTATGTCACAATTCTGTGTTGTCAGTAACATGTGATGTACATATTCAGCTATTAGCCATGATAATATCTGATAGGCTCAGAGTCAGTTTAAAATATTTTTTTAAAAGCAGCACACCTTTTGTCACAAAACAACACTCATAGACAAAACTCTCACGTCAAAAACGAAACAAAAATATATATATATACCAACACGATACAGCACAGGTTGTTCTTGAATCCTAAACCTTTACCGTCCTCCGATCAATTCAAAACAACAACAAAAAAAAGAGAGAAAAGAAGAAAGAGAGATACATCTGCCATATCGGGCAAAGTGTGCAAGGCGCTCATGAGAAATGTAGATTTCAGTTGTAGTGCTTTCACAAAATAAGTTCAAATAAAGCCATGCAACAAAGAAGAGGGATTGGGGGAGGGGTACAAATCGCAAGGGATGGACTTCATATCCCAGAATGCCGTGGACAAAATCCTGAGGAACGGGAGGAAGTGGGCGTGTCTCAGGTCTGGTCCAGCCATTCGGCACGTTTAGGAGCTTTGCAGGTGTGAATGTCGACAGCCTCCTCGCAGTCTTTGCACTCGACGGCGCAACACCACTTAAACTTACACTCACACTTGGTGATGCGTTTTACGCGTGTGGTGTCGTAGCCCCGTCCGCAACACATGACCTCGCAGCCGTCGGTCCCCCGGGACGTCTTGTTACAGACCCGACCAGCAGTTCCCAATGAACCTGGAATGCAAAAAAAAGGAAATGGTTTTGTTGAACACATGTTGAACTAAAAGACCCAGAATTTACATTGGACATCAAGTGGTGACCTAACATACCCCCAAAAGTAATGCATTTCATGATGTATTAAGCCCACAACAATACAAATAAGCATAAAATCATTTAATCATAGATTCATAGAATCATAGAATCAAATTAATTACAAACTGAAATATATATATATGTATATGCACCCTGATCTGTCATTATAAAAATTTCCTGCTACCATAATGTTTTTACTTATATTATTATTCATTATAATTTATTTATTCATATAAATTATGTTAATATACGCATATTTGATGTATATATTTCTACATTTATATTAGTAATTTATAACCATATTTCATTCCTTTTGACTACCAAAAAGCACAGTTAAAAGTTTCTGTTATGAACAAAAAATAATTAAATAAAGAGAAAAGATTCCCATTTGTAAATGCATATTTTTGTAATCAATAAATTACCATTAAACCCTGACGTACCAAATATGATGCATAAAATGAAACATTAAAGTTTTACGTAAAAAACAAGTTAAGGTTTTTCTTTTTCTTTTACATATTTTGTCTAAAGGTTTAACAGACAGGCTAATTCTTTTTTTTTTGTTTTTTTTTGTGATTTTTCTTATTAGTATTTCCTATTTCAGGCTTTACAGAGTTAATGGAGTCCCGGTCATATAATTCAGCCAAAATACCATTTGACTGGACACACAAAATTACATCTGCAAAATAACAATGACATAAAATAACTAATAAATTTTGATGAACAAATGCAGAAAAATACTCTTAAAAATAAATGTTCTTTATTGACATCAATGAGTCGAATCTTTAACATCCACCTTTCCATTAGACAAAGTTATTTTTTTTTATAGTGGACAAAAGGTTCTTTGGATTAGTACAATAGGTCTTACCACTAAGACAAAACGGTTCTTTTAAGTAGTGTTCATGAAAGGAGTCCAAAACGGTATCACTGTGAAAACTTCTATGAAACATCCTACCTAACAGTCTTGTAACACAAAGTCACAAAGAAAGTAAGACTGACCATAAATAATCAGATTGGTGTTTTGGAGTCTGCATGTTGTTGTTTCGCAAGGTTAAACACACAGTGGACAGTGATGGTCTCTTTCTTAAAAAAAAAAAAAAAAAAAAAACTGCTTGCCCTGCGGCCATGAGAACCAGAGAGTGATGGTTGTGCTGGCAGCTTTGAAAGAATGGGATTTGAAAAATGAGCCTGTTGTATCCTTGGGGTGCAAATTCCACTGGGGTGGTGATGCTGGTGGTGGTTAGGGGGTAAGCGCATTGACCCTCTAAAATCACTGAGCTGTGAGCTGTCTGTCTGACCCAAACACACACTCAAACCATCAGACTGATGCATGAGCTGCAGTAGTATTCTCAAAAAAGCATAGTATAACTCAGTGTGACGTGATATGTTTCCAGTAGGAATATGTTGTCTAATCTATTAGTCGACTAGTTCGTTTTAGGGAAGCCCTGTATAATTAGGTTTCTCAGTTGTGTCCAATATGCTACATTTCTTATGGGGTGTTCACATAAGATGTGTTCTTTTGTTCAAAAACAGCTAAATGGAACAGAATACAACAAAATGTATGGTTGAGTGGCACACCACCCCAAAAAAGTAAAACATCTGCATGTATTGCAGCAAAGCATAACATGTGCTAAAATGCTTTCAGAGAAGTTGCATTTCTAGAATCATCCCCTGTGAAACACTACAGATAAAATATATATAAAAAATGAATTAATAAATACATATATTTTACAAATTAAACAAAAATATATTAAAAAATTTAGTCATAAAGTTAGTATTTATGACCCATCACCAAATGAACATGGGACTTGTGCCGCTAGTCCAGATGATACATGCAGAAGTGTGTGTCAGAGCATCAAGGATTAACGGAGCAAAAAAAATCCCATCCCACCTCTTCTGACCCTGTCAAAGCCTCTATTGCCCTTTTTACCCTTAAGGTTTATGGTTAGGTTTAGGGCAGGACAGGGCAGGTGTGAGAGTCAATTTACCTCAGTTACTGAATCCTGTCTTTCTCCACACATCAAGTTATGTAAAAATGAACATGGCTTACCACCATCAGACTGGATCTCAGGAGTGAGGATCCTCTGAGGTCTGCAGGTGATTCAGTGGCCAGCCTGTTACGGTACATTTACACAACAGCCATGTACTAAAAACAGAAAAGTTTTTCCTTTGCGTTTTCCGTGTACAGACAACAACGTTGTCAAAACAATCCCCGTTCAAACGGATTGACGAAAACGACTAAAAACGCTGCATTATGCTGCCAGGCCAGTAGTTGGCGATGTTACTTTGTGAAGAAAAACTATGTGGCTATAGATTTCACACGGAATGCGCATGACCGTTTTCACAAATTTGCAAACTTGCAATTTGAAACCCGTTTTCAAAAGTTTGCGTTTTCAGGCCCCCAAAACGCATAAAAAGTTTTCAGTTCTTAGTTGGAAATGGTGTTGTGTAAGCGCCCACTTAGACTTAATTAAACACTTTACTGTCTCTCATAAACAGGATTTTATTTATCACAATTTTATACCTTTATTCATCAGGCAGACTAAGCACTTGGTATAATCTAACTCTTAATTCGGAGAAGTCTATGCAAAATCCAAGATACTGAGTGCGTCAGCAGTTAGTCAGAGTTAAACATTTGTGACATAGTAATGCATGAGTCACAGTATAGGTTAGTGCTAATTGCATTAGTACTAAATGAGTCAGTATTTACACTGCTTGAAAGGCATCGCTGTAGTGATATTCTTTAAACATCCGGGTTTGGTTTGTTCTAAATTCTTTAAACCATTTAACTAATAATGCCAGTCGTAAGTGTGGTATCTTCTGTTTTTATTGTAAACTTTGTGGTCTTTTTTTAATGCATATATTCTTTGTGAAGAAGGCAACATCTGACCAAAGTATTGATGAA
Organism: Abramis brama; assembly: GCF_963993115.1. NCBI lineage: Eukaryota > Metazoa > Chordata > Actinopteri > Cypriniformes > Leuciscidae > Abramis > Abramis brama. The sequence continues at coordinate 21,962,936 of NC_139978.1, forward strand.
AGAAAGAAATAATTAATATATATATATATATATATATATATATATATATATATATATCCCTTGTGTGGTGTTCACATCCCAATTTCCCCCGTGGTGTTCCCTACAAAAAATAGCTTATAAATCACTTGTTATGCAATATTATCACCCAATATTGGATTCAATCTTTTTGTCAACTTGTTCTCTTTCAGTTAGGACTGGTTTTATATTTCTATTTGCATCTGATTAATCGTAGGCCTCATTTATTTGATAATAGGCATCTCATTTTTTGAGTAAAAAAAAACATTATTTTTGAATAATTTTGGAAATATTAAATAAAATCTGAAGAAAATTGGCACTGTTGATCACACTAGTCTACTTTAATTTTTCACCAGGAATTTTGTTTTGAAAAACTTTTATTTTGTACAATATGGCACAAAATGGCATATTGTCACTCTCGTGGTGTTCCCGGTCAAAAATGACCGGCCTACAAAAAATAGCTTATAAATCACTCGTAATGCAATATTATCACCCAATATTGGATTCAATCTTTTTGTCAACTTGTTCTCTTCCAATTAGGACTGGTTTTATATTTCTATTTGCATCTGATTAATTGTAGGCCTCATTTATTTTAGAGTAGGCATCTCATTTTTTTAGTAAAAAAAACATTATTTTTGAATAATTTGGGAAAAATAAAATAAAATCTGAAGAAAATTGGCACTGTTGATCACACTAGTCTACTTTAATTTTTCACTAGGAATTTTGTTTTGAAAAACTTTTATTTTGTACAAAATGGCACAGAGTTACACTTGTGGTGTTCCACTGGGCCGTTGAGGGCCATTGTTTCAATTGGCCATTGAAAGTGAATGGGAGAGACATGTGTTAGAAGTCCATGAGGAATATCTTTAGATCTGAGTGATGGATTATGGTGAATTTGGGCTCTTTTTAATCTTAACAATCTCATGTAAATAATGATGTGCCATTTTCCACAATTTATGCATGCTTCATTGAGTTATGAGTTAAAACGCGACATAAGTGCTAGGCTACATCTATATTCAAGACTCTGTGTGCGCCTGTTGGGGTTTGTGTGTTACAAGTCCATTAGGAATATCTTTAGATCTGAGTGATGGATTATGCTGAGTTTGGGCTCTTTTTAATCGTGATAGTCTGCTGAAAATAATGATGTACAGTTTTTTACGATCTGTGCATGCTTCGTGAAGTTATGAGCGAAAACCAAACCCGAGTGCTTCATGAGTATACACTTGGCTAGGTGCGTCTGTGGTATTTTCTGTGTTAGAACGCCTTGAGGAATATCTTTAGATCTGATTGATGGAATATATTGAGTTTGGGTTCTTTTTAATCGTGAGCTCCTGCTGTAAATAACGATGTGCCATTTTTCATGATCGATGTATGTTTCCTGAAGATACGAGTAAAAAGGCCAAGTCTAAGCTACCTTGCTTGGCTACATGAGTCTGTGCGTCTATGGTATTTCTTGTGTTAGAACTCCATGAGGAATATCTTTAGTTCTGAGTGATGGATTATGTTGATGTTATGTCATTTTAATTGTAAGCATCTGCTGTAAATAATGATGTGTCATTTTCCACAATCGGAGCATGTTTCATGAAGTTACAAGCGGAAATGTTTCTAAAATTCAGCATCCATATATGGTTTACACATGGGTCTCTTGAAGGGCTTCTTTTACAAAAACCTCGCTCAAGTTTAGTAAAAAGCCTGAAACAATTATGCTTGTTGTATTCTACTCATTGAGACCTTTCAAATGACATATGACACAGGACTATCTGAGCTGTATGATGTACAGTATTTGACATATTGCTGAATGTAATACAAAAAAGTAGTTTATAAATTATGATTTTTTTTCTTCTATTTATCAGCAAATAACTCAGCACTACTTAGGAGTTTATCAAATTGGCTACATTCATTGTAAATTTCAGACTCTAAGCTTTCAAATGACACCTATTTTAAGTTGATCAAGGTAATATTTTTGAAAAATATTATGATTATTTATTTCACAGCTAGGTGGCGCCTGCGGGGGGTACACTCCGTTTTCAGAGTGATAACTCAGCACTCGTTAGGAGTTGATCAAAGTGATTAGATGCATTAAAAAGCTGAGATTCTAAGCTTTAAAATGATACATATGTTGTGTTGTTCCATTCATTGGTTGCATTGGTCTCTCCCATTCACTTTCAATGGCCCATTGAAACAATGGCCCACAATGGCCCTCAACGGCCCAGTGGAACACCACAAGTGTAACTCTGTGCCATATTGTACAAAATAAAAGTTTTTCAAAACAAAAATCCTGGTGAAAAATTAAAGTAGACTAGTGTGATCAACAGTGCCAATTTTCTTCAGATTTTATTTAATATTTCCAAAATTATTCAAAAATAATGTTTTTTTTACTCAAAAAATGAGATGCCTACTCTCAAATAAATGAGGCCTACGATTAATCAGATGCAACTAGAAATATAAAACCAGTCCTAACTGAAAGAGAACAAGTTGACAAAAAGATTGAATCCAATATTGGGTGATAATATTGCATAACGAGTGATTTATAAGCTATTTTTTGTAGTCCGGTCATTTTTGACCGGGAACACCACAAGAGTGACAATGTGCCATATTGTACAAAATAAATGTTTTTCAAAACAAAATTCCTGGTGAAAAATTAAAGTAGACTAGTGTGATCAACAGTGCCAATTTTCTTCAGATTTTATTTTATTTTTCCAAAATTATTCAAAAATAATGTTTTTTTTACACAAAAAATGAGATGCCTACTATCAAATAAATGAGGCCTACAATTAATCAGATGCAAATAGAAATATAAAACCAGTCCTAATTGAAAGAGAACAAGTTGACAAAAAGATTGAATCCAATATTGGGTGAAAATATAGCATAATAAGTTATTTATAAGCTATTTTTTGTAGTCCGGTCATTTTTGACCAGGAACACCACAAGAGTGACAAGGTGACAAAACCCCCCCTAAAAAATTAAGAAAATTGTCACAAAACATTTCAGAAGTATTTATACCATTTGTGAAACAAGTCACTAAGTTTCAGTCCAAAGCGATAACATTAACTAGTATTTTCGGGAAAAAGAAAATCTTCTCCGGGTCAAAATGACCCGAACACCACATGAGGGATATATATATATATAGTGACAGAAACATGTCAAACTAATTCCGCCCTTATTTGTGCTGTGTAATAGGCAATGAGGGAGCTTACTAGCTTTTTTAAACACTCTCTTAGTGTCTTGTAAGCACTGATAATTCCTTCAGGTATTAAATATTTAGTCATTTCATGTTTTCGTTTTCATTCTTACCTGCAGCTTTGTCCATGAGGCAGTAATCAGGTGAGGTTTCGAAGTACACCAAGTCATTTTTTGTGGCTTTCCTGAAGTCTTTATTGGCTACTGTGAATCCTGTCCCATCTTGGTTCATGGTGACTTCGATGGCTCCGTTGTATTTTTTGCGAAGGTAATCTCCTGTTTTACGGAAATCTGACATTGCCAACCAGCAGGTTCTCAGAGTGCACGACCCACTAACTCCATGACATTTACACTCCAGCTTCATAAAGCGTTTTACAGCCTGTAAAACAGAGAAAACATCCCTAGTAGTAATTATATGAACAGATTCCATGTGGCCAAGAATAGCCTCAGAATGTAAACAGAGTTTCACAGGAATGTTATCATTGAACAATGTTTTTGTGTTATTTATGCCCGTATTTATATACTGAGTTGTTTAGTTGTAATCAAGATTTGAAATCATTTTTTATTTTTATAATTCTGAATCATTGTATTGCTTTCAGCTTTATGACATCAATCACTGTTTGCAGATACCATTCAAATAAAATAAAATAGAAATAAAAACAAAATCCTCTGTGACTTCTCGTATAATTGCCTTGAGTTTACCTGCACGTAGGCTAGGGCGCTTCATGCCCAAAAGTCTTGGACATGCAGCATTTATGAGAACGGGTTAGAAAAGGTGGCCTCTCAACTGTCTTCTAGGGTACATTCACCATGTTGTCATTATCATGTGACCTACCAGCGTTACTTGCATTGCTTCACTGCCATTCACAAATCCTCTCCTGTGGCATCATGGGATAGTAAAGTGTCCATCGCACACTTCAGAATCTCGCCAGAAGAAGTAGGTCATCCATCATACATTTGTGACATACTGTTTTTATATACTATATTGTAGGGAAGTATGTGATTTCGGATGCAAAACTAAAGACGTGGCGCAGCGCAGTGTTTCTCTCAGTATGCGACCCTGTTTACACTTTGATTTGCTAATGATTGAGCCTCTTTTTATGGAAAGGGCTCTGATAGTAATGCCATGCAAAGTGATAGAACATAATTTATGAATCATAACCCGCCAAATTGGCTAGTGTGTTGATATGTGTTACCCGCCACAGAGGATTTTCACCCGCATCTGGTGAGTTGGCGGGTGTTAATTTCAAACCCTGGTTGTAATACTGGCTTCATTCGTTCGACTTTTCCACCATACAGTTATATCACCATGAATGCATCACATAGTCTCTGTTCTCACCATTCTGCCACAGCGGTTGTTATGAAGGTTCATGAGTGCTCGTGCGTCTTTCACAGTTCGCTCTTTTGCATCTACGAATGCTTTGGCGAACTTTATCCCATAGTTGATGTTATCACTGCAGCCACCCCAGTCAAACTCTCCTCTTTTGTCGCTGGCCCGGCCGCGCTTGTGGGGGTCACAGTTGCACGACTTTAGCTCCCCCTGACTGCAGGCACGGGTAATAGCGAAAACGACTCCCGCCGAGGAGATCGCATATACGAATGCCGCCTCACGACTGCCTGCGAAAACAAAAATCATGAAGCCACAACAAACACATTCAGGTCCTTAATCAGACACTCAAGACATTTAATCACACCCTCCACTCTCAAATAATCCCAAACATCACTTCTGATTTGTCCGCCAGAGACCTGCCTAGGGGTGTGACTTGCCCCAGTGTGAGTGTTTGGTTTAAATATTAGTATAGGCCTAATCCCTCCAGGGTGGGCCATTCTCTGCTAGGATAAATTGTTTGAAGGTTAGCAGTCTGATAGTGAACTGCCACAGTTATTTTCTAACCTTAACCTGCTTTTTCTAAGCGTCCTGCATGTTTGGACTCACGCCACATTACATGAATGTAAGAAAAATACCAAATGTAAATCATCATGGACAGACTCCAGTTTTGCGATGAAACCAAAAGTGTGTTCTTTAAAACATGTATTATAGTTTTAAATATGCATTTTCCATTATAATTATAAAATTACAATATATAACATATTTGGTATGTTACATATTGTATAGTTACATTTACACTACAGTTCAAAAGTTTGGAGTCAAGATGCTTTTTAAAGAAATTTATGACTTTACTAAGCAAGGGTGCGTTAAACTGATCAAAACTGACAGCAAAGATATTTACAATGTTACAGAAGAATTTCATTTCAAATAAATGCTTCTTTTGAACTTTTTATTCATCCAGAAATCCTGGAAAAAAGTTAATGGCTGCTGAAATTTCCTCTTTGCCATCACATAAATTACATTTTATGTTATTTTAAATCGCAATAATATTTCACGGTACAATATTTCAGTTCCCCTTCGTCAGCTCACTACTACGTAAGTCAGAAGTGATTCTGACGACTGGGGATCGCTTGCGAGAGCCTATCTACTTCCGAGTGAAATAAAACGAGCCAATGCACATTGGCATGCGATAATTGCACCAGCTGCTGTGCGTCGCATCCTTGTCTTTCAATTGAGAGTGAGTGCTCACATTAGGTTGCATTCCTGGTGTGTAGCCGCGGCTATCTCCCTGTGCGTTTCAGCACCTCAGAGCACTTCAAAAAGAGCTAACACGATCTGTCTGCGTGTTTTTCAAGATGTCATTCAGATCTTGTGTTTCTGGATGTGTCCGGCACTCCGGCTGACGTGCTTGGGCTATTAGGCACGCTGAAATGGCACTCATGGATGACTCATGTTCTCATTGCGGGAATATGACCATCGCGGTCGAGACTCCGTTACCTCGAAAGAAGTGGAGCCCCTTCGCTTCTTCCCCGATCCAGAAGAGGCATACTTCGGTTAATAGCCTTGATCCTAATAATACGCACCTCTCCTCCCGGGCGTGCTCTCACGGACAAGGCTTATTCAGCCTGTGGAGAAGCTGCCACCGCCCTGCATGCCATGGCGCTACTGCGAGTCTAACCAGGCCAAGGCGCTCAAGGAATTGAACGGGGGTAGTTCCGACTCAGGGGTTATGCAGGAACTGCCAACAGCGATGGACCTTGCCCTCCGGGCGACGAAAGTCACTGCACACTCCCTGGGTCGGGCGATGTGCACGTTAGTGGTCCAGGAGCGACACCTGTTGCTGAACCTGGCCGGCCTCTTCGGCGACGCTATGGAAAACTTTGCCCAGCAGTTTTCTGCAGCACAGAAGCAGATGGAGGCGATTAAGCACATCCTGCCCCGATGGCCAGCTGCTGCCTCCACCCAGTCGTCGGCGGCGCCTCCGCCTGCTCATCGCCTAGGGTGCCCCCCTGCGGCCGCCTCCACCCCTGCTCAGCCTAAGCAGCAGCCTCCACCCAGGTGGCAGGCCGCAAGAGGAGCGCCCAGCCCGTCCAGGCCCCCGCTAAATCAGGGCAAGGGCATAAGGGCAAGCGGCCCTGAGACGGGCGACCCAGCGATGGAGGAAGTTGCTCTCCAGGAGATAGTGTCCGCAACTCTCCGTCCCCCGGAGGAGGACCGGGTGGAGAATCTTTTGTTTCATTTTGTTTCTGTTCTGCCGCTAGCTCCCCGGAAGAAAGGTGGTGGGTTACGGACGATCTTGGACCTGCAAACCTTGAATCGGGCCCTGCACAAGCTCCCGTTCAAGATGCTCATGCAGAAACACATTTTCGAATGCATCCGTCCCCAAGATTGGTTTGCAGCAATCGACCTGAAGGACGCGTACTTTCATGTCTCGATTCTTTCTCGACACAGACTGCTCCTGCGTTTTGCGTTCGAGGGACGGCATATCAGTACAAGGTCCTGCCCTTCAGGCTGTTCCTGTCGCCCCACGTCTTCACGAAAGTCGCGGAGGCAGCCATTGTTCCACTCCGAGAACGATGCATTTTTATTCTCAACTATCTCGATGACTGGCTGTTTCTGGCTCAGTCTTGAGATCAGCTGTGCGAACACAGGGACATGGTGCTCCGTCACCTCAGCCTGTTGGGCCTTCGGGTCAACTGGGACAAGAGCAAACTCTCCCCTGTGCAGAGGATCTCTTATCTCGGTATGAAGTTGGACTCGGTCAACCAGATTGCGTGACTCACAGAGGAGCGTGTCCGGTCAGTGTACTGCTTGGAGTACAATCAAGAGCAGGACAGCGGTTCCACTGAAACTTTTTCAGAGCCTCCTCCGCAGTAACACTGCTTGGATTGCTTCATACGAGAGGGCACGCTTTTCCAGCGTTATCCAATAAGTCACACTGAGTGGGTCTTGCGGAACAGCAGTGACTGACCTTCTCTGCTTAGAGCTCCTACATCTGCCCAAACACTGCGGTCAGGCCAGGAGGCTCAAGTGGAGCGCTGGAAGGACCAGCAGTGGCGTTTTGGTAGATATCCCCATTCATCAGAATCACTTCTGACTTACGTAGTAGTGAGCTGACGATGGGGAACGTCTCGGTTACGTATGGTAACCCTTGTTCCCCGAGGAGGGAATAGAGATGTAAGTCCCCTCACCACAGTTGCTGAGCTTCCGCTGTACGGGCAAGTCACAGGTCTGGCTACTCAGCGGAAAAACAAGGATGCGGCGCACCTGCTGCTCATTATATGCTCGCACCACGATGCACAGCAGCTTCTGCAATTATCACATGCCAATGTGCATTGGCTCGCTTTATTTCACTCGAAGTAAGCGATCCCCATTCGTCAGAATCACTTCTGACTTACCTCGGGGAACGAGGGTTACCATACGTAACCGAGACGTTTTTCATTAAATAAATGCAGCCCTGATAAGCATGAGACTTCTTTCAAAAACCGCCAAAAATCTTACTGACGCCAAACTTTTGAACAAACATTTCTTGTAGAAACTCTAAGAAAGTTTTTGTGAAAGGTAAGATGTTCCTGTTATCACATTAATTTAATAATATTATAAATTACTAGTATTAATAATAATTGGGCCACATTGGAGGACATATCAATAGATTTAAGTTAGATTTTTTAAACTAATAGCTTCACAGATTTTACCAAAAAATTAAATGCATAAATCTGCTAAATGTGGAGTAGCATTTAAATACCTTGAAGTTATTTATATGCTAGTAAATATGAATAACTTCCGCAGAACTTAAATTTTGTTTTAATGGAATCTTTTATTGTAGGACCCCCTGCCCAGATCTCCACGTAAAGTTGTCCTTCTCACGCTGCACTGCAGTCGTTTTCAGTTTCCTGTTGCGGCTAAAATGTGTTTCAATGATCTGTGCTCATGTAGTACAATGACATCTGGAGAATATCTATGTTTGAATCGCTTCATCATTCATACAGCAAGATATTCTCTAAAGAAAAATATATTTTTTTAATAGTACAGTTGCCGTTTATAGGAGAATCCTCTCTTGGCAACCGCTCCAATTCTAATTCCATTTCATAAACTGAATACACGCAGTGCTGCGAGAGTCTGTCCGGCTGCCAGAATCATCTCTCCAAACATTTACATCCACTATGCCTGTTTATGTGGTAAAGAGGCATAGAGAATGCTGGAGGGGTGATATTTTCACACAGGGATCTTTGGAACGCTGTATGAAAGCCAAACAGAAAGCACATTTACAGTGCAGATTTCTTGAGTAAACTTCAGGTTCAGACTGAAATAAGTGATCCTGTGGGGTTTTGTCTGTTTATCACACCTGGCCAGGGATTTGTGTGAATGTGGCTGGATTTTCCTGTGAGTTCTGAGTCGTTTCATTAATATCCCTCAGTGATAAACAGTGATGGACATGTCCAAGAGAATAACTGTTTAAAATGTCATTATCCTATTCTGATCCATACTGATCTATGTGGTGACAGTGCAGAATGCTGATCTAGGTTTTTACCATATGAGATGCACAGAGAGATATTTAAAAAGAGAGAAAGTTTGAGAATCAGTTTGTAGGGGCTTTCGCACTGGTTCACACTTAGTTCCAATAACTATTGCCGGAAGTACCCGCTTTTTGACGTGTTCGCACCGCAGGAACTGGGTATGATTTTAGTTATAGAAACACCTTTTGGGGAGGGGACTAAATTAGCTCCTGCTTCAAAGTAGGTTCTTACAAAAAAGACAATAGAACCATTTATGACGTACTCCAAGGACTTTTCATAGGAAGGACAAATGGATTTGCAACGGTCGCTTTATCGCGTCCAGTGTAGACTGCTAGTAGCTATTGCGGTGCAGCACGATGCAACGCATCAACGGTCGTGTCCAGTGTAGACACGTGTAACCCAGCACAATAGGACCTACTAGTGACGTAACTGCACATTGATTGGCCGAATGCATGCCGAAACACTGGCACCCGCCATTTTTAAAAACTGTGTAAACACACAGTTTACGTATGTTAACGAACCAACTCCACGAACATGGAAAACAGCGATAGACTGACTGATGCCAAAGTCCAGGCGCTTCTTAACCTTTATGTGGTGGAGCTCTTTATGTTGTTGGATGCCACGCTTAAATGAAGTCGCTGTCTGTCAGCTTACAGGGTTCAGAGTTCCTACTGGTGCTGCGAATACAACCAGGAAAAATGGCCCTAGGGTAACATTTAGTTCTCGCTAGTTCCTATAATTGATTTGCTATAACTACCCAGTGTGAAAGCCCCTTATATCTGTTTCCCAGCAGGTGGTAATGGATGTTGAGGTCTTCTTGCATTGTGTGATCCAGCACCTCAGGATTGTGAGATCACTGACTCTACAGTTAATATAGTTTTGATAGTTTCAATAAAAAAAGAAAAACTAACAATAATGATCAAATTTACTTAATATTATAGTATTGTCATTATTATTATTAGTTTAATGTCTAACAGTCCACTTTAGACATTCTACTAACTATAAGTAACTTTGCATCATGTCAACTAGCAGTCATTAGAGTATTAGTAGACAGTCTGCTAACACTTTATTGTGATGGTCCCCCAACAGACATTCTACAGACTATAAGTAACTTTGCAAGTTCATGTCAACTTATTCTACTGACCCTAACCCTAAGCTAACGGTCAACTAATAATTAATCTAAAGTGGACTATCGAAATAAAGTGTAACCTTGAATTAATATAATAATGAATAATGGCTAAAAAAAAATCACCTTTAAAATTCAAATGTTATGCATTGTATTTCTCACATGCAGTAACAAATATTACTTATAAACTAGACATTGCTGCTACATTTAACATTATAACTTCCGTCATTCTCTCCATTTAAGATTTAGCATTTTTATTTATTTATTTTTTCTTCATTAGCGATAATAATAACCTTGACTCCTTCTGTCTCCAAAACGCACAGACACATTTCTAGCACTCACTGCGCTGTATGACTCTCCCAAAAACAGTATGGTCTCTGTCCAGGGCGCTGCAGTTCCAGCGGTGATGGCGGAATTGATGCTGGCACTCTCGAATCCACTCTTTAGCCCCGCCACCGATCGACTGCATGATGTCTGGATACTTCTGACACAACTGTCTCTGTTTATTCACCAGCCCGGGAATATTGTCACAGATCACACGTGCACCAAGGGCTCCAATATACCTGAAATATACAAACACAGAGGCTTAAAACCTGAATTATTGAACCAATCAGTTACAGTTTTTGCCAATCGGTACTCTTCCGAAAGTGCTGAATCAGTAAACATTCAGTGATTATGCATTGCCTGACGCCAAAGAGTTTGATCATTCACAGAATCTTACCACTCATTAGTGGAATTTCAGAGGGAAGTTTGGCAAACTGGCATGTGTCATAAACAGACATTAACAAACCAGCCATTATTTATGATTTATGCTAAGGCACAGGCATAATAAAATCAACATCAACCAATTTGGGATACATTTTTGAGCCTCTATGATAACCAATGATTAAATGAGTTAAATCTTTAGTTTTCAGACTATGCTCTTTTATATGAAGTATTGTGTTTTAGCTCCAATTATCATTTGCTGTGATGTCATACTTGATTCTACTCAGGTAATCAGAACAGAAGGAGATTTAATGAATTATGTTGCATTCTGTCTCTCTTTTACTCTCTAGTATAGTTTTCACTCCTATACTGATTTTTTCAATCAATCACTGTTCGATAAACTGTTTGTCTAATGCCAACAGAAACTGGGATAAAATCCCACTCTTTCTCACCCAAACCGCATCACATCAAGCACACACTAGGTCATGTCAGACTAAAGGAGGATTTAGTTCTAAATATTTTAGTCTGCAAAAATGTGCATTTCTTATGAGAAAATGAAGTTTTTACCTTTTTAAAAAATGTTTGTGAATGTTGATCAACCTTTTGATTATGACTGTGTTCCTCCCACTCCGATGCCTCATTTGACTGTGATTATAAGGGCTTTATCGGACCCTGAGCTTTGCGTTAGATAGTTAGAGTTTGGAAACGCTCACCCACACACACCAGGCTGGTCTCACACATTGTGGTGGTTTGCATGTTGGCTTTAACAGCAGCAGTAATTCATTATCCACAGGACCACGACCACATGCTGTAAAAATACAGTAAAATCTGCTCTCATTTACACTGCGTGTCTGTGTGTGTGTAGTTAGGCTTGACTGGGTAAAGAATATACAACTAGTAATTTTTTGCTTCAATCACCCATATAGTAGTAAAAACTCCTCTCCTCCCTATTTCTGTCCTTTCCCCTCTCTCCATCTCTCTGCATCTCCCCATCTTTGTCTTTTTCGCCATTGGTCTAATCACATTTTCTCCTTTCCATAGATTAGACAGAAAGAGAAGTTAGGGAAAACAATTATCAGGCCCCATATCAATCATATCTCTCCAAATTTTTCTCTGAATCAGTGTCCTAAAGTTTCCAGTTCTGCTGTTCTGGATGAATGATTTGAGAACTGTCGAAACTTACATGTGCCATTATGTGTCATTCTTTATGTATGCCAATTGCAATATGGTTGGATGATTAAAAAACTAGCTTGTGTGCCATTCAGAAATGAGCTGAGAATTTAAAGAAATTCATATAACTGTCATTTCTAACTAGAAAAGCACAGTTTATCAAAACACATTAATCTTTTAAAAAAACAAATTTTAAAAGCTTAAGTTTGAAGGTTAAATGCCTTACAGATTGACGATAGATAAAACGATAGAACAACAGACAGACAGACAGACAGACAGACAGATAGATAGATAGATAGATAGATAGATAGATAGATAGATAGATAGATAGATAGATAGATGCGTCTTCTTCATTCGGGTTCGAACAGCGCGAGGGAGCGCAATAATGACAGCATTTTAGCAGATTTCTTTTGGCCGTAAAGCAATTGTTTACATCGCGAGACCTGATATCACGCGATACTTCCTGACGCGGCGGCCGGCGGCCCGCCGGCTCAAAGTTGCAAGTGCGGATTTTCCGCTCACGGGCACCAGGGGGGTGCGAAACGACCACCATTCAACCCGAAATAAGTAATATAACCATTCCAATGACTCCGAAGCTGTTCAGTTAAGGTAAAAAAGTTACTTAGATCACCTTTAAAAGTAATGATTTAAGTAATTAATTAACTTTTTGTGGACAAGGGTGGAAGACCATGCCAAACCCGGTACAAAAGCTCACAGGTCAAAGATGAAGTTCACTTCAAAGGACACACACACACACACCTTAATATCTGTGTGGAAGTCCAGGACAGCCTTACGTCTGGCTTCGTCTGTGTGTGTGTGTGCGTGTGTCTGTGAAATAAGTTCACTAGTATGAGACACTAACAGGCCGCCCAGTAGCTTTAGAGGATGCCTGCTCTGTCTGTTTAAAGTGATGGATGAGCCGATCACAGAGAGAGAAAGAGGGAGCAAAAGATCCCTTTCTCCCTGGCTCTGGTGAGTGCCTCGCATTGGAAATGTCAGCCTGAGTTATTACACAACGATAGTAACAAAGGACTTGTTTTCCTCTGGTTTATTTTTTACTTCTTTAGTTTCCGTGCAAATCAAACTTAAAATTAAACTGATTTCTGAGCTGTTAGTAAGGACTGACGCAATTGTTAGGGGTCCAGTATGTAACATAACATGATCTTCATCAGAGAGCGGCAGAGTGCTGGAATACAGCATGTTTTATACTTGGTAGGCATATTGAGCAAAAACATTAAATTAACATTTTTCACGCAACCACATGCATATATATTCTAAGTATACATAAAACCCAAACACTTCTAAACTACATTTATATACTTGAGCAATGAGCATGTGGCTGGTTAATTCATGATTGCTCAGACTCACTGTACTAAGTGTATGTGCGTGTGCATCTAAGCAGGAGGCCTGACACATATTGCAGTTATTTCATTTATTCTTCTGTTATTGGCTGGCACCACACTTCAAGCACACCATGAAAAAAAACAACCCATAACTCTGATATAATGATGTGCAGGGCCTGTTACTATACATAAGCACAAGCTCTGGGGAAAACCCCATCCCTCATGAGCATTTAAAATTATATTTTGAGGGGGCGAAATGCACGATTTGTGTGTTTCTAGAATAATTGCATTTTAAATGCCAATATCTTGGTGGAGAGGGCGGTAGAGCTACGTTCCTGCACCGAACGCAACGTGTGTGTTCATTTTAGTAACTACTCGAGTTGAATGCCATCTTCCGAGTCCAGACCTCTGTCCACCAACAGGGTGCGAATTATGGGGAGTTTGGGGGGTCTGAACCCCACAATTAAAGCTAAACCTCCCCAAAGAAAATAAAAACAAAAGGTTGGGGGTCTCAAAAGTATGTATCCTTTCGAAAATAAGTATAACTTTACACATATTTCAGCAGCGTTGTCAAACAAAAACGGTGTTTTAGTAACCACAAAAGTTAGATGAGTTATTCAGATCGCGCTAAAGAGACGCTCGCGAACAGAAGTCGCGTTCGCCTGAGAAGATAACCATAGCAACAGCTGCGCGAGCACTTTCCGTAAGGATCCGTAGCTACTAAATATACATACTGTCTTTGTTTATCACTTCATTGTGTTTACATTGGATAGGCTGCATAGGCCTAAGTATATATGGAAAAAAGAGCTTTGTTTAAAATGTATTTAAGATGATAGTTGGCTAACTGTGCTAGGGGTGCCAATCTATTCAGCTGCGCGAGACGAACCTCATATTTCGCCCTAAAAACTAACGACAGAAATTGCTTTAAGTCAAACACTCTGAACCCAGCCAGCCCTATACTTTAAATTACCATTAAAACGCAGATATAATTAAAAACATTGCCCGAAGGATTAAAACTGTTTTTCATTAACCTAATGTAGAAATAGACTACAGTGCACACTTACACATTGTTATTCAAAACTGTTACTAAATAAAACACTAGATATTTATATATCCAAATAACAGACATATGCAAATGTCCAGTCTCCCAAAATGACAGCAGCTCGGTCACCGTGAGCAGAAAAAAAAAACCCGCTCGGTTTCTGCGCGCGAGTGTGCGCCAGTGACGGCGCGCGGGGATGCTGGACGCTACTCACCACCAGGACGAGTCCACGCGCGGCGTGAGGATGAGCAGGAGTAACAGGAACGCGCAGCACAACCTCGAGGACGCACGGGGACCGTAGGATGAGCCTGAGCTGTTTCTGATTATGTGTCTTAAATCTGAGCCTCCGGGAGCAGCGGTAGATCTGTTGAGAATCCGGGGCGACCCAAGAACTTTACCGCAGCCAAACATAGTTGAGCGTGTCCTCCAGCGGTGATAAGAAAACGCGATTCTGTACTGTAGGAAACGGGTGTAGAGAGCGTTTAGGTCTGCGAGGACCTGCTGAAGTTTGGATTTCTGATAGCTGGACAGATGTACGGAGTTCCGTGCGGACGATTCTCGGACGGATATCATGTATCTGCCCGGATATTAGCGTGTGCCATATAAAAGTATTCCCCGAGATCTGGCAACCGCAGCAGAAATAATCCAAGCCAGACGGCAGGTTCAGAGAGCGCTTTCTTTTCTTTTTTTTCACCTCCTCTTGAGAACAGATGAAGTCTCGGTGAGGTGCAATTTGATCAGCAAGAGTGCCAACTTTTCCACTTTTTCTCCCCACGTTTTGCGTTCAGGCAGGGCTGTGAAACACGCGCCTCTCCGTTTTTCCATTGGAGTCTGCGAGCGCTGATAGCAGACTGCGCGAGATAAACCGGGGCGATGAACTGTGCGAACTGCAGACCGAAGGGGTGGGCGACGGGGGGAGAGAGAGAGAGGGGCGATAGGAATGTTGACAGCCCGCCGTCTCTCCGCTCTTATTGGGTAAAGCTCACAGAGACCGGAGCCCCGGGGAAGCTTGAGCTCGCGCGGGATACGCGCCGTTCCCTGGTCAGTGGAGAGACACGCGCCACGCTCCTATCACCTGCTGAACAACACGCAGCATCCTTATTTACACACCCCGCTGGGGTTCAACCTCACAAACACATGATAATAGGGGAAAATGAGATTACACACTTTAATTTTTATCGTTGTCACACCTATATTTGTTTAAATCCATGTTACAACAATGTCCGTCACTTGTAACAATAATATCCATTCACTTAACTCGACTTTCCAATTAAATGCCCCAACACCAATAATAATAATAAATTGGTCCAAATACTATGGGCTACAGAATATAGGCAGTTAAGACGTTTGCCATAAACTTTATTTGTCTATTTTAGTGAGTTAAAAAGATGAACAGTTTGGATTTTAGCGATGCCGTATAGTGACAAATACTCATCAATCAATGTTCAATGACTGGAACAATTGTTTACATTATAAAGTCAGTTTTTTTTTTTAAAGTTATTTTAAGCGTATTTTGCTCGTAGGATATTATGCAGTTGCAAAACCCATATTATGATAGCTGTAGCCTATCTAATAAATTACAATCAAACATTTGAATGCACTGAAGAACGCAGCATTCGCACTGATGGCAGGCGTAATCGTCTGGAGAGATGCGCGTGTCTGAATACACAAGCTCGTGTTTACAGATAAGACTCTAGAGCTTGCACGAGTGCTGCTGTGTATACACATCGCGTGGATTCCAGTTTCAAAACATCACATAGTTGCTTGTTGCACTCTAGATAAGTAAAACTATTCTCTTTATTAATGCAATGTGTAGGAGATAATCTCACAATGGTCTGTTTTAACTAATAAATACTGCAGCATCCTAAATTTAAATGGCGGCACCGCTCCTAATGTAAAATAGATTATTTAAACCACACAATATAAAGCATTCAAATACAGTTCCAACAGTAACAGCAAATTCAGTTCCAGATTAGGAATCTGCAACACCCAAGACTGCACTTCTGTAACACTTCACTGAGCACTTGAAAGTGAACTGGCGCAGAAATAGGCCCAAATCCCTATTGGAATTGAAACTATTAGCGTTAACTGCACTTTCCACCAGGGATTAAATGAACAATTATAATGTTTAGCTGTAAATCCTGAATTAGGTTAATCTTCTTGCCTGAAATTTTCATTTGTACTTAAACTTTAGCCCCTTAGATGCTTTTGTCCACATAAAGCTGGCACGGCTTATAGTCTGTGTGAGAGTGAAACAGAGAGGCCTATCCTCTAAACGTGGAGAACATTTGTGCATGTCAGTTAAGATGGTGATTTTATGGTAAATAAAGAGGAATTATAGAATGACAAAATAATAGTAAATCACATTTTACACTGAACACATTGTTTTCACTTTCAATTTGCTAGTCTGTTCAGTCATTTTAAGTCATTTTTAGTCCACTGACATGTTATTTGAAGTTATATAGATACTTTCTTGCTGATGCAGTTTACTCCAGATTATTGGACAGAACAAGGCATTTTGGGAGTTTTCAAATTGAGAAACTATTTTAAAAAAATCTAATATGTTTGATCTACATATTTCTGGTTGTGTATAAAACCAAGCTCTTTGAGAAACTAAATTTAATAATTTAATAATAATAAAAATTCTCACAAACACCAGAAATGCAGGTCATGTGACAAATTTCTCTGGATCGGCGTATACGACAGCGTGTTCCAGGTCCTGCCAATATCCAGCAACTTCGCACAGCCATTGAAGAGGAGTGGACCAACATTCCACAGGCCACAATCAACAACCTTTTTTTTTCTTTTTTCGGCCCCCAATACAGTAAAACTGCACATTTTTAGAGTGGCCTTTTATTGTGGCCAGCCTAAGGCACACCTGTGCAATAATCATGCTGTCTAATCAGCATCTTGATATGCCACACCTGTGAGGTGGGTGGATTATCTCGGCAAAGGAGAAGTGCTCACTAACACAGATTTAGACAGATTTGTGAACAATATTTGAGAGAAATAGGCCTTTTGTGTTTGAGTTCAGCTCATGAAAAATGGGGGCAAAAACAAGTGTTGCATTTATAATTTTGTTCATTGTATTTATATACATACACATAACATTAAAATAATTGTTTTAATGATTTCGAAAGAAGTCTCTTGCTTTATTCCTATGCTGGCAAAGCTTAATTCAGTAGCCATTACTCCTGTTTTCAGTGTAAAATGATCCATCAGAAATCATTCTAATATGCTCAAGTGACATTTCAAATTATCAATGTTTAAAATAGTTGGGTTTCCTAACAGTTTTTGGAAATGTGATACATTTTGTTCAGGATTCTTTAATGAATAGAAAGTTCAAAAGAACTGTATTTATTTGAAATATTTTGTAACATTATAAATGTCTTTGTCACTTTTAGTGTGCATGTCTTAAAGTATTAAAACAAATTTTTTTTTAAATGGACTGACCCCAAACTTTTAAAAAGGTATACATACATACATACATACATACGTACTGTACATACCGGTACATGCATAAATTAGAGAAATACAAATTAACAAGCACATTACTGTGATACTGAACATTGAGGTTTGGCTGGATGCAAAATGCCATTACTCCATGAGATCAGCTCTCAGTCATGCTCGTGTGTCTCTCTCTCTTTCTGACTGCTCTATAATAAACGGAACATACACTCAAGGTGACCACAGGGTACAGGAACACCTGAGAGAATGAGCTCACAGTTTATTTCTGTACCTGTGTGTGAATCTGAACCTGTGTTTGTGTGACAGGTCTTAACTCTTCATTGTCGTAAGGTTTGGCTCTGTTTCAGGAATGAGGACACTGTGAGTGTACTCCTGCCTCACTGCTTAGAAGTTCACCGCTGGCTATTTTAGAAAGGGGCTCTGGGAAACTCTCACCTGATTATAAAACCTCTCACAACTGTTCAAGTTCTGCTAATTCTGTCCAATAATACATTTAAATTAGTACAGCTCTGTAGGCTACTTCCTGTAAAATGTTGCAGAGTATGTGAAACTTCATCTTAGCTTGTGTGAAGGTACATGTAATGTGTGAACAACTTGTTCTACCCTTGTTGTACAATTTGGTGTCCCCATACTTAGAATAGTGGTTTGTCGGGGAGCCTTCCAGACAATATTACATCAAACGACATTGAAGTTATTATGTTTTATTTATATTAAAATAATTTTAGTAAAAAATGGTTTCATAATTGTGAATTGTGATTAATAGAGATTATAATTAACAACATCTAAGAAGTAACATCATTTTAACATTTTCTATATGAGGGAAGACAAGTAAATACATTATTTTGTTTCATCCGCTTAATTTTTTATTTTTTGTCATGACACCTCTTAGAAGAGTTTAGCATGGTTATATGATGTTATGTATGTATCTGGTCTTGGCTGAATAGTTCTGGTACGCTGATGCTGCTGCTGATATTGCTGCTGCTGCTGATATTGATTATTGCTGCTGCTAATATTGCTGCTGCTGCTGCTGCTACTGATATTGATTATTGCTGCTGCTAATATTGCTGCTGCTGCTGCTGATATTGATTATTGCTGCTGCTAATATTGCTGCTGCTGTTGATTTATACTGCTGCTGCTGATATTGATTATTGCTGCTGCTAATATTGCTGCTGCTGTTGATTTATACTGCTGCTGCTGATATTGATTATTGCTGCTGCTAATATTGCTGGTGCTGCTGATATTGCTGATGCTGTTAATTAGTACTGTTGCCGATGATATTGATTATTGGCATTTAGTACATTTTAGCTAACTGTGATTTGTATATGTACATTTCTGAAATACATAACTTGGAACAGTTACCTCTGATAACGGACTCATGCATTTTCTGTAAAGCTGCTTTGAAGCGATGTTTATTGTGAAAATAAATGTGAATAGAATTATTGCTGCTAATATTGCTGCTGCTGCTGATATTGCTGCTGTTGAATATTGCTGCTGTTGAATATTGCTGCTGTTGAATACTGCTGCTGCTGATATTGATTATTACTGCAGCTAATATTGCTGCTGTTGAATATTGCTGCTGCTGTTTAATATTTCTGCTGCAGCTGTGGATTTTTACTGCTGCTGATATTGATTATTGCTGCTGCTGATATTGCTGCTGCTGCTGTTGAATATTGCTGCTGCTGCAGAGCAAGTACAGAGATATGCTACTGCCAATTCATAAACAGAAATGCTGCTGTGAGCATGCAAGACATACTGCTGCTGAAAAAATAACATAATGAAATTACCCGTAGCAGATCTATACAGGTGGAGCTGGGGAAGGTGAAGGGTTTTAGAGGAACTGAAAAGCGCGCTGCAAACTGCAATATCAAACACTGGCCAACTATTTAAATTTAATGCAGCAAGCTCATTGGTTGGAGATGCAACAGGAACCAATCGTGCCCTGTAGTTAACAATGTACTTGTCAGCAGGTTGCGTTAAGGACCTATCAGCCTGCACTAGAGTTTCATGACAGAACTTGGATTTTTTTCAGCTCAATTATTTAACCTGCTTACCAGCAGAAAATTTAGAAAAATGTAATTTCTTTCTTAATTCTTAAAAAGGTTCATCAATAACTTACAAGCCAAAATTCAATCTCTATTTATTTTTAATTTTTAGAAACCTTCAAAAATCAATCGCACAAATAAAAATGTAAACTGAATTTAGTCAAGTCTACAGTAAATGTGACCCTGGATTACAAAACCAGTCACAAGTAGCACGGGTATATTTGTGGCAATAGCCAACAATACATTGTATGGCTCAAAATTATCCATTTTTCTTTTATGCCAAAAATCTGTAGGATATTAAGTAAAGATCATGTTCCATGAAGATATTTTGTAAATTTCCTACCGTAAATATATAAAGCATTTATTTTGTGAGTGAATGCAGCACAATCGTGAACATAAATGGAAAACTTTAAAGGTGATTTTCTTAATGTTTTGATTTTTTTGCACCCTCAGATTCCAGATTTTCAAATAGTTGTATCTCGGCCAAATATTGCCCAAGCCTAACAAACCATACGTCAATGGAAAGCGTATTTATTCAGCTTTCAGATAATGTGTAAATCACATATACTCTTTTATAAATGTATGGATAATAAAACAGCTCTTATAATATTTAGTTTGATAACACTGACCAATTGTTGACAAACAATAAAGTGACAGTATTTTGTACTCTACTTGTGGAAAATGTTGGTACTTGTAAACTTCCAAATAGTATATTCTCTACTCAGTTTTTTAGACATTTTTTCAGACATTTTAGATTTAAATCCATTCTGCAGAATTCTACAGATTTTCCTACAGAATCAGCACAGAATATGTTACCAAAAAATCTGCTGCTGAAGCTGCTGATGCTGAAAGTTATAATGCGGAAGTTGTAAAGTTCTGTACATTGTTCACAAAAAAAAATCTTCTCACTTTGTGGGAATAAGAACCCATCAGCTCATTTTTCAAAACTAATGCTGATAAAGCAGATGACGCATAATCATGACATTTGAATGTTTTTGATAATCATTTAAGTGTTAAAACATTCTGATCTTCTGACCTAATCCAAAATCAGACTGGCTCTAAAAAAATGTTGGGTTGTTTCAACCCAAATTTGGGTCAAAAATGGACAATACCCAGCCATTGGGTTACATTTTTAAATTAAAATGTTTAACCCAACGGTTGGGTTCGTCCATATTTGACCCAAAAAACCCCAAAACAACCCTGCATTTTTTGCAGTGTACAAATAAACAGCCAGTGCGATGGATGATCAAGTTACAATTAACATGAATCAGCATGTATTCATGAGCCTTAAATGAAGTAAAGAACAAAGCATCTAAATATACCTCCACTAGAGAGAGAGAGAGAGAGAGAGAGAGAGAGAGAGAGAGAGAGAGAGAGAGTGAGAGCGAGAGAGAGAGAGACACCGTTCCATGCTGTCATTTGACTTAGACTTTACACTAATTTATGGTCTTGTATTTTTGGATGGTCTGACAGCATGATGGAATCTATTCACATTCAGACACTCTGAATCTAAATCTCTTTCCAGCTTCTGTACACGCATGCAGACACTCAAAGACACTTGTTATGAACCATTTAGTAACCTAAGTGATATAAACAGCCGAGTTAATAGTAAATTAGAGATTTACCACCACAAATGTATATACATTTAGGCTGTAGATTTAAAAAGATTTACTATCAGCTTATTAGTCAGTGTTGGTATCTACATGGCAGTCAAAAGTTTAGAATAATAACAATGTTTTAATGTTTTTGAAAGAAGTATCATGCTCAAATACAGTAAAATCAGCAATATTGGGAATTATTATAACAATTTATCATAACTGTTTTCCATTTTAATATACTTCAAAATGTAATTTATTCCAGTGATATCAAAGCTGAATTCTCAGTATCATTCCTCAAGTCTGATCCTTCCAAAATCAGTCTAATACACTGATTTGCTGCTCAAGAAACATTTCTTATTAATACCAATGTTGAAAACAGTTGTGCTGCTTAATATTTTTGTGGAATCTGAAAAATCTGGTTTCAACATTGATAATAATAAGAACCATTATTAATACTGAACACCAAAAATAATTGATAGCTAAGTACTAAATCAGCATATTAGAAAGATTTCTGAAGGATCATGTGCCACTAAAGCCTGGAGTAATGATGCTGAAAATTCAGCTTTTTATAATATATACAACTACTATATATATATATATATATGATAAAAAATATATATATTAAAATAGAAAACAGTTATTTTAAAATGTAATAATATTTCACAATATAGCTATTTGTAATGTTTTTTGATCAAATAAATTCAGCCTCCGTGAGCAGAAGAGACTTCTTTCAAAAACATTTAAAACAAATCTTAATTATTCCAAACGTATTACCAGTGTATATGCCTTTATTTCAAACTTTTTCAGAAGTGATTTAAATTGTTGCAATAATTTGTGAGACTGTGTGTATGTGTGTGTCGGACAGGATACAACTCAGCATTGGGAACCGCAGATGAGGAAATGATGCAGGAGAGACTCTCTGTCTCCGTTTCTTTCCCCGTCTGCAGTGAGGGTCACATGTCATGACGCATCACCATTTGAGCATTATCTGTCCGCTGCTTCTTTCTGACCTTAGCTACTGCAAAAAAGGTGACCAACATTCACACACACACACACACACACACACCACACACACACACACATACACACACAGGATCTGACTAGGCAGGAGAACGCTGCCTAAAATAAGTTCCCATTTCCAGACTGGGCCCCTCACTGTCTGCATCACTGTCTGCCTGCTGAGAGGAGAACAGATGCATATACTACAGGAGGAGTGTCAATGCTTTATACTGGACCTCCTTACCTCTCCTTCTCTGTGGTTCATATGGGGAAATCTCTCTCTCTCTCTCTGGCATGCCGCCTTCCTACTCAACCAGATTAATGTGTTTATAACTAATTCAGCGATTTCAGTAAACAAGTCCTGGCGCAACCTCTCTCACTCTCTGTCTCTATTTGTTTTCTCTCTCTCTCTTACTTTTCCTTGCAAGAGTATTACCTATCTCTATATATAGTAATACAATAAAAAATTAAAATAATTTTTATATATATTTTTTTAAATAAAAAATATATATATTAATTTAATAATTATTAAATAATTATTAAAAATGCACAAAAATTAATTTAAAAAATTTGATTTGATTTGATTTATTTTATTTTCACAACAAAAACATAAAAAACAGTGTTATACGTTTCACACACAAAAAAAAAAATGTGATGGACAATTGCTGAAAAACCCTCAAGGGGCTTAATTAGTGGCAATCTCTATAGAAACAATTATATTTAACAAATTAAAAACATATAATAAATAAAATAATACAAAATATATATATATTTTTGTAGTGTACAAGAAAATTCTCATTTAGTAGTTTTATCTTGTAATAATCTCCGAACACCCTTAAAACAAGATACATTTACTCGAGAGGCAAAAATGTATACGCTATTACATTTTCATTTACAGTCACGTACATATAAATGTTACAAAAGATAAACTGTCAAATACATGCTGTTATTCTGAACTATTCATCTAAGAAACCGAAAAAATGTATCGTGGTTTCCACAAAAATATTAAGCGCCACACCTGTTTTCAACACTGACAATGTAAAAAAAAAAAAATCTTGATCACCAAATCAGCATATTCGAATGATTTCATAAGGATTGATTCATCCATCCATCCAAGGGCATACAGTAGGTTTCATTTTGACATTGGTGGGGACATAAAAGCAGCAGTGACTTCTTGAGAATGTCAATAGTATGTCCCGTTTCAGATGTGTCCAAAATTACAACAGCATTGGTTTAAATGGTAAAAACATTTAAAAAATTGTAATCAAAATTATTGCTAGGGACAATTCAGTATCGCTGAATATTGTTAGGGACATGACCCTAGCGTCCCTACTAAATTCTATGCCCTTAGAATCCATCCACCCATATTTTGCAGTGTATTGCTCAATGTAATGATGATATTTAGACATGGATCTGTTACAGACCACCTCTTACAGCACACCAGGAAGCGACAACCCCAGTGTTCTGTATAAGATCACATCTGCTCATTCACTACTCATGTCCAACATGTCACAGAGCCTCATGGTGTATAATATGTGTGTGTGAGTTAATGTGTCTTCGTCAGCAGTGCTGTCAGCTCTGTGCAGGGTCAGTGTGTTGATGTGTCTGTGAATGTGCCTCACTTTCCCTTTCTGTCTCTCACTCGCTCACTCTTTCGCACGGTGCAGGCCGGTTTGTTGAAGCGGAGCTGTTTATTTAGCAGAATTTGCTCTGATCTCTTGCACTACAGGAGAATGCTGAATTCTAAACTGCTGCACGGTCATGTGACGGCCTGTACATTTAACCGAGGAGCAAATCTATAGGGATATATGTGGACCGGACGTCAGCTGGTTATGAAAGCTGAATCTGATGAATTTTAAATAAGATGGAAGTGATCCGAAGTGAATTTAGATTAAGGCTTTGTTCACACTGCACTCAATTCCGATTTGTTTTCAGACCCGATCTTTAATAACTTAAAGGGGTACATAACCACAGGCAAAATTAGCTTAGATTAGGTGCTTCCTGAGAGAAAAGAGAGAAAAAGGATGTCGTTTTCCCATGTTTGTAGTCAATATGTCAAACTAGATGACCACGAACACAGTGTTTTAGGCCAAACGGAGGGAAGAAACCGCCATTCTGCCAGTGCAAAATGGCATCGCATACAGGTAAGAAAACTGTTGCCATAGTGTTCCATTATACTGTACTTGTACAGTTTTCAGTGATCAGGGTACAATAACTGTTCTAGTAATAACCCTCTGTCCATCTGACTGTCCGTGGGCGGGGATAAAATATGCAGAAGTATAAACTGTAGTTTTCAAGAAAGTCCTGGTGCTGTCAAAAGTACGCAGCACAACGCATTTTTGCATCATTCTGCAGACTTTTGATGCCAAATATACATGAATTTCTCAGTTCAGGTAACAAGGACAATGAGTAAACATTGTTCATTACATATACTATCAACACTGTAAAAATACAATGTGGGTTGAAAATCTGCGAAGTTACACTTTAAGCATCAACACTGTGCCAAGGCGCATCAGTTGGCATTCAGTGTCCATCTTCTTGTGGTATTGAACTAACAAGGCACATAAAAGGAAGTACTGCATTTACACATTAATGCATACGCTTGGTCTTAAATAGGTACATTCACTTACCAGCACTGAATGTCACAATGCGAATGAACGAATTCAGCTTTTTTGTGTATGGCATCACAATCACTTTTTTTTTTAAAGACGAAAAACCAACTTGAAATCTGTTTTCAAACCTCATATAATGTAAAATTCTAATTTCATGTTTATGCAGATTTAGACTACAATCATCCAAATGAATCTGGATTGCATCCGAAAATTAGATTTTTGCTGCCTGTAAGTCTTAGATTAGGTAGTTTAGTTTAAATTAAACTTTATTGTCCAGCCTTAGCTGATAGGTCTTTGTAGCTGTACCTACAACAATAACAATTCACATATTTCCACATCAAACACAAAAATGATAAAATAGTATACATTCACAATACCTACATCACATTATTTCCAACAATTTATTCAGAAGACCTATAGCATATGGTATAAATGTTTGTTTATACCGATTTAGTAGCCTGTGATGTCCTATAACGATGACCAGATGGTAATAATTCAAAGGCATAATTAAGAGGATGAGTTGTCTCTACTTATAGTAAATGATTTCCTATAAACTGCTATAGCATATTATTGATCTATTGAATTTCACTTGGATCCTACAATTTTACCTGCCCTCCATATAATCCTATTTAGTTTTACTTTATTTAAAGATGCTATTTTTCTGAACCAAGCCGTTATAATATACCCTAAAACACTCTCAACTAGGCCTACTGATGACTAAACTAAAAAAAAAATGAAATTCTGCCATCATTTACTTAGCTTCATGTCATTAGAAACCTGCATGAATGTCTTTCTTCGGTAGAGCATGAAAGAAGATGTCCCAGTATTGTTTTTTTCAGTGGGTCAATGGTTTCCAAATTAGTTTGGACCTCACTATTCTTCAAAACATCTTTTGTATTATGCACAACGATGAGGTTTGGAAAGACATGAGGGTGAATGATGAATGAGACAAGAATTTAAATTTTTTGGGTGAACTATCCCTTTAAGCACAAAACTACCAAAAAAAAGCACTTGGTTCAAATTGAAGTACTGTTTGTAACATGTATGCTTGTGTTTTTGTGTGTGTACATACTCTATAAGGGTCGCACATGATGTTTCAGCCTGGAGGGGGTCAACATGAGAAGGCAGAGCGAGGGAGAATGAGAGTACCTCACTATTCTCTGAGCGATGACACCATTTCTAACTTGCTGCAGGTGTTTGTGTGTGTGTGTGTGTGTGTGTGTATGTGTGTGTGTGTGTGTGTGTGTGTGTGTGTGTGTGTGTGTGTGTGTGTAGCTTGAATGTAGAACAGCCTACAGGAAAGCTTTGATATTCGAGCCAGGACGGACCTGCTCTACACCACAGATCAACCAGCCGAAACATATTCTGTTTCGATTTATACAAACTCTCTGTCTCTTTTGATGCCTGGTTTCTCTCTTTCGCATGCAAAATCAAATTGATAAGGCCGTATTGGCATGACTATCAAAGAAGCAAGGAATTATTCATTGCAATTATGGGTGACTAAAGTAATACGACTGTTGCTGACTTATATGTTTTCTGTGGTAAATGATATCTCTAATCAGCTGAAAGTTAAATCTGCATTTGTTTATGGCAGTGGTTCACATTTTGTAATCTTTTCCTGTTTTTCATTCATTCTTTACAAGCTGAAATATTAGATGAAGTTTTTGTACATATTTTAACAGAAAGGTCATGTATGTCTCGTCCCAAACTTCCATGCGGTTTTTGCAGTGGATTTTTGGCAGGGTCATCGAGTGAAGTCAATGCTAAAAATGGATTAAACAGCATCTTGAATATGACAACATCATGAAATAACCAATATGCTTAAACAAAACTGAAATTTTAAGTTCTTGACATATCAGGACTGGGCTGAATGACTAATTTATAGTTTAAGTGTATGCAAATTAATTACTTTTACAAAGTTCCAAAGCCTTCATATTTCTGTGGATTGGATCTGATAGAGAGATCTGTTCTAACTGCTCATATTTCATCAGTTCTGCCAAATCAAGAAATCATTTTTCCAAAAAATCAAACTGTTATTCCTCTGAACGATCACTACATCTGAATGATTTGTGTTTCTTTCATCATTCTCCAGAGACAAATGCTGAGAGAGAGAGAGAGAGAAAGAGAGAGAGAGAGATATCGCATTTGGCCAGATTTCTTTACCGTGTGTTAAAACTATTGGCAGGTGATATTAGAGGATTGCAGCACCTTTGTTTCCTGAGATGGTGATATTTCTCTGCTGATGTCATTTTGATGTGATGGAACAGAGTTTGTTTCTTTGTCTTTTTCTCTCCGTGTGCTACACGTGAGTTGGAAGAACATTCAGACCAAAGGTAGAATGATAGACAGACAGAACAATAGAACAACAGATAAATACAATGAACGATAGATAGATAGATAGATAGATAGATAGATAGATAGATAGATAGATAGATAGATAGATAGATAGATAGATAGATAGACATCACATAAGATTGAACAAAATATAGAACGACAGATAGAATAATAGAACAAATGATAGCAAGAACGATAGATACTGTGAATGATAGAACAAACGATAGACAGAATAATAGAACAAACAATAAAGAGAATGATAGAACAAATGATAGACAGAATGATAGAACAAACGATAGACAGAATGATAGGATGATAGAACAAATGATAGACAAAACGATAGAACATGATGGACAAAAAAATAGAACAAATAATAGTCAGAACCATAGGCAGAATGATAGAACAAACGATAGAACGACAGATAGAATGATAGAACAAACAATAAACAGAATGATAGAACAAATGATAGACAGAATGATAGAACAAACGATAGGCAGAATGATAGATAGAACAAATGATAGATAGAACCATAGAATGATAGATGATAGATAGAACAGTAAATAGATAGAATGAACAATAGATCAATATAGATAGACAGATAGATAGATAGATAGATAGATAGACAGACAGACAGACAGAATGATAGATAGAATGTTAGATAGACAGAATGATAGAATGTTAGATTGACAGACAGACAGACAGACAGATAGATAGATAGATAGATAGATATAGATAGATAGATAGATAGATAGATAGATAGATAGATAGATAGATAGATAGATAGATAGATAGACAGACAGATAGATAGATAGACAGACAGACAGATAGAATGATAGATAGAATGTTAGATAGACAGAATGATAGAATGTTAGATTGATAGACAGACAGACAGACAGACAGACAGACAGACAGATAGATAGATAGATAGATAGATAGATAGATAGATAGATAGATAGATAGATAGATAGATAGATAGATAGATAGATAGATAGATAGATAGAGAAACAAACAGACGAGTGTTAGACACTCTGGCTGTGTTTGAAGTATGACTGAGAGACTGTGTTTGTGTGAGTAAGCAGGTTGGACCCTCTGACCTGAGATGGACTGGTGTTTTCTGTACCTGCAGAGAAGACTGACTGAGCATCTCGAATCTCTGGGCCGAGTTTCTGGCTTCTCCTCCTGCCTGCCTGAGTTATGATTTTGCAAGCAGCGTGAAACCGCTCTCCATTTCAAATGAAGTCAGCCGCTGAGAAGGCCAAAAAACTTTTACCCAACTCTAGCCATATTTCACCTGAGAGAGAAAAAGAGTGAGAGTGAGCGAAAGACTGACCAGATCGCTCTACCATGGCGGTCTTCACCTCACACTTGAGTTAAAATCAAATATCTGCAAGATTGATATGATGAGAGGTGATGAATCATTATCGTGAAGGAATCATGAGAAAAATGGTTTAAAATGACCAAGATGTGTTCTAAGGCGAGATTAGACTAGAAGAGAGGAAGATGAAAGAGAGAAGGGGGAGGTGGGAGGTTTAGGTGGTCTGGTCTGTTGTAGATTACACAGATCTTAGAGGCCTGGTCGTGCTGTTCCACAGCCCCTAAACCAGAACATAGTCTGCCCCCAACCCACCATATGCTTTTAATAGAACCCTCGGTGGTCCCTCGGTACGGACCCTCTCTGTCTTATTCTCTCTCTTTCAGTGATGTGGCTGTTGTGATTTGACAGCTTGTAATGTCAGGCTGCTTTTGCTTGCTGTGTGTTCCTCATATTCACATACACTTAATATCTCCTGTCTCGGCTTGATATACAGAGACAAGAAAAAGTAAGCTGTTTGTAGGTTGATTTACCTGAAACGGGTAAACACTGTGGCGCTATCAAAACACCACTCTGTTTGTTTAAGCATCTCAACAAGCCAGAAACAGCAACATCGGCTCAACCAATGGTGCGAGATTGGGCGGGACTCTCTTACATTGTGAGATATATATTCACAATAACAAAAAACAAATTGTGATATACACTGATCTATATAAATGACTGGATTGCTAATGACGTCATAAAAATCGAAGCCACCGCGCCACCATATTGGTATTCCCTCACATTCTTTTGAATTAACAGAAATATGATTTTAAAGAGAAAATTTAAACTAGCGAGTCAGCGTTTTTAAGTCTGAAGTCTCCCTGTACATCCTTACAACGCAAACTTCCTAAACATTTAAATGGTTATTTGTTTAAAGTCAGGACTTTCCCCTGCTTATTAAAAGTTATGTTCATCTTCATTACAGTAGCGTATTCGTCAAAATGATTCTTCTGAATTCTGAATACAGATTTGTAAGGCATGCACATACAATTTAATTCGTCATGTAGAGATATTCACTGTGGTTATGTAATTATGTAGGGTTAGTTTACCCAAAAATGAAAATGATCCCATAATTTACTCACCCTCAAGCCATCCTACTGTAGGTGTATATGACTTTCTTCTTTCAGCCAAACATAATCAGAGTCATATTAAAAAATATCCTGACTCTTCCAAGCTGTATAATTGGAGTAAATAGTAACTGAGATTTTGAAGTCCAAAAAAGTGCATCCATCCATCATAAAAGTAATCCATATGGCTCTAGAGGGTTATTAAAGGCCTTATGAAGCGAAGCGTTGCATTTTTGTAAGAAAAAATATCCATATTTATAACTTTATAAACTATAATCACTGGTGTCCAGTAACAGCCGTCCACAAGTGAAGTTCCGGTGGAAGAGTGACCTCTGACCTGACGCATGACGTAGGATGTAGGAGTAGCGTATAAGCTTAGGTAAGAGTAGATGCCTCTCGCGGTTCAAACAAATAGGGCTGGGCAACAAACTCAAGCTCCTCCAACATTTCTCTTTAAAAATTCTAGACTTCTAATTCATGACCGGTGTTTTGTTTCGCTCTATCCTCTGCGCTTACGTGTTCATCAATACGTCATGCATCGGGTCAGAGGTCACTCTTTTGCCAGAACGAGATTTGTGTACGTCCATAACTGGAAGCCAGTGATTATAGTTTATAGCTATAAATATGGATATTTTGCTTACTAAAACGCACTGCTTTGCTTCAGAAGGCCTTTATTAACCCTCTGGAGCAGTATGGATTACTTTTATGATGGATGGATGCACTTTTTTGGGCTACAAAATCACAGTTACTATTCACTCCCATTATAAAGCTTGAAAGAGGCAGGATATTTTTTAATATAACTCCGATTGTGTTTGGCTGAAAGAAGAAAGTCATATACACCTAGGATGGCTTGAGGGTGAGTAAATTATGGAATCATTTTCATTTTGGGCCAACTAATACTTTAATTCACATGCAAACTGTCATGCTAGTAACAAGCCATAAAATTCAAGCTGACCTGTCGCTTTTTAACGGTTTTCAAGACCTCCAAGAGTGTAAAGTGGATGTTCATCAACAAAATAATATACTTACAGTATATCTTACAGTATATTCTCTGATAGATGAAGTAAATAGTAGAGCACTGTGTGAGATAATTCATTTGACCTTTTATTCGGCCTCATTTTGATTGAATAAATGCAGTCTTGGTGACCATAAGAGATTTTTAAAAATTTACTTTGGACCGTAGTGTATAGAAAAAACAAAGTTGCATTGGTTTTTGGAATTTCAGGCAGAAACTGTCTGTAACATATGTAACATCCTTGCACTAATAAATATATACACAAATTCTCTATCTGCATTTCCCTCATTTACTGTTTGAATGAAAGGTGTATCAAGAACGGTGTATCAAGATCATTTGAGATATTGCTTAGCGGATCTATATATTAAAGGAACACTCCACCGTTTTTTGAAATATGGCTTATTCACCATCTTTCCTACATTTAGATAGGTGGGCAAACGCATTTTTGTCTCAGTGCATGCATTGTTTTAGTTTGGAAGCGCTGCCGATAGCTTAGCTTAGCATAATGAATGGAATCCTTTGTTGCCAGCTAGCATGTCATGAGTAAAAGTGAAAAAAAAAAAAAAAAAAAAAACGAATTACTTCTTGTGGCCTGCGTATTCACAACGAGTACAAATAGCAATGCAGATTAAGACTAGGCGATTTCCTAGGCAGATATTGACTTGGGACTATATTGGGGTGAAGCACAAGTGAAGCACTGCTACTTGGGCGCAGAGATATCACACTCACCACCAGTTCGTGTTGACTCTCATCCTCACGTCCTCAGGCTGTTGAGCGATCGCAACCTCCTCCTCCTGTCGTTCTATTTCCAAAGCATGCAGCTCCTCTTCTGAAAACTCTGGTTCATAGAGGTATGGTTCTGGCTCTTGACTGTCTGAGAAGTCACCCTCCTTGTCTCTCACAAAATCCGCCATGTTCATCGCCATTCACTATGTCTACTGTAGGAAAAATAGCCGGCTACTATTCACGCTGGTATGTTGACGGAAGTTGGGGGATTTCAGGTGTTGTGTGATATCTCTGCGCCCAAGTAGCAGTGCTTCGCCTGTGCTTCCCCCCAATATAGTCCCAAGTCAATATCTGCCTAGGAAATCGCCTAGTCTTAATCTGCATTGCTATTTGTACTCGTTGTGAATACGCAGGCCACAAGAAGTAATTCGTTTTTTTTATTTTTTTTATTTTTTATCACTTTTACTCATGACATGCTAGCTGGCAACAAAGGATTCCATTCATTATGCTAAGCTAAGCTATCGGCGGCACTGCCAAACTAAAACAATGCATGCACTGAGACAAAAATGCGTTTGCCCACCTATCTAAATGTAGGAAAGACGGTGAATAAGCCCTATTTCAAAAAACGGTGGAGTGATCCTTAAAGGGAATGTTTTGCAAGCCTCTCAAAAACATCAGTCAGCATCTGGGACACAAGCTCGAACCGAAAACATTCTGTGGTCCAAACCATCAGAGTCAAAGCAGAGGCTGGGTTTGATCCTGTGAGTGTGTTGTGCCTCTCAGACGCCTCCGGTCAGCGTACGGAATGTGGCTCTCCACTTATCTGCATCTTTTCAAACACTCCCCGCTCTCTGCCGACTCCTCTCGCCCTGGGTCAGTGTCCGCCAGCTTCGATGGAACGCAAAACACAAACAACGAGAGCGTCGACCTGTCAAGCCGCACGTCTGTTTGTAAACAACTGGCTGCGTTACTTCACACCTCATCACACCCACGAACAGCAAACTGAGGGCAGACAGAGAGACACACACAACATAGCACAGCACACTGCTTATGTGTGTTGGCATACTTGTGATCATAGTTTATGTTCTAGCAGGCACATCCATTTCCAACTCTGTGGAAATCTATGCGGGTTTATGCCGATTAGTGCTGGTTTGGTGCTGTTAGCTGGTGGACCTGTATAGCTATGTTTTTTTGTTTTTGCCATTTAGCTAGTGAAACTGCTCGACCAACATGACCAGCAATACTTCTTTGGGAAACCAGTTTCATGATGAAGTTGTTTTTCCAAGGAAGTCTTGCTGGTTAAGTTAAAAAGCTGCATCCAAAATACAGCAAACAGATAAAAAATAAGATAGATAGATAGATAGATAAATACAAACATTGATGCTTGACACACACACACACACACACACACACACACACACACACACACACACACACACACACACACACACTCCTGTAGTGTGTAAATCATTTTTCTCCAGCTGTTCTGATTTCTGCTACTTGACATTTGTTTCTTTTCACCTGCCAACTCTCACTTTTCACACCAGCCCTTGCTATCAAGTGAGTGTTTGTGTGTGCAAATGTGTGTGTGTTTGCCTTTTTCAGGTGTTGTCTGACCCTGTGGCCTTGCATTGATAACAGCAGCATATCTTTGCATTCAGGCGTGTAACACATCAGTCCTAAGATAATGAAAACTCAGTGATCAGTCTTCAGGCAGTCTTTGGCTTATCCTACCCAGTGCACCAAAAACACAGTTCAGAAAAAAATAAAATGCTGTGCAGCACATCAATCAGTGATTAAAAAAAAAAAAAAAATCAGTTAATTTACATAAACTGACGAAACGAACCAATTCACTAAAACAATTCGGTTTCTAACATTGCATTGCAGTTTCGCTTGAGTTTATTCAGTTTTAAATATGCATGTGCAATAAAGCACAACATTAAAATCAGTTGATAAAAGTATTCTTTTACCATAAAACCTACTGTGATGCTACTGAAAAAAATGTTTGTAATTTTGTTACTTTAAATTATTTACTCCAGAACACTAAAAACACCGAACTCAACAGTTTATAAATATTTTGACTCGCTTTATCACATTTGATCACACATTTTCATCAAGCTGTTTTGTACATGAAAACGATGTACTAAAAACAAATGACAATTGTTGTCAAAGCGAACGCCGTTCCAACGGATCTGCAAATACGACTAAAAATGCTGTATTATGCATGCCAGGCCAGTAGTTGGCGATGTCACTTAGAACAGAGAAACCCCACACCTATAGACTGAACACATAATACGCATGGGCATGACACCTCTGTTTTCACGAATTCACGTTTTTGTTGTTTACATGGAGACGGTAATATCTTTTTCAAAACCTTGCACTTTTAAACCCAAGGTTGCGTTTTCAAGCCCCCAAAACGGTTGTCGTGTAAATGAACGGCCAAAACGCATACAAAGTTTTCCGTTTTTGGTTGAAAATTATGTTGTGTAAACATACCCTTATTCTATTGCATATTATGATAAAATAGCTCTGGGCCTTCTTGGGATCTTTGCTACCTTATTGGTACATTTATTCTCTTTTAACATAGAAGCAGATGTTTTGGCATCTCAGTATTTTGCTTTGGATTTGTTTGAGTTCTCCTACCCTCATGTTGTTTTGTTTTTTATCTTCACATAGCTTACATGTGTTGGTGTGAGATGGACCCGCTCTGCGATAAGAATCTCCTCCCTCTGAGGGCCATTTCAAATCACTAATACCAAATCAATACTGATACCAGTTCCTTTGAACTATTTGATCATTTTTCAGGCCATGTATCTGGCAGTTCAATCATGCTGGATTTTACACTAAAACACATGCTGAATTCTGTGGGTGATGGCCTCTGATTATGATCTGAAGTTTTTTTGCACTCATTTCTTGTGATATTATTTTGGAGAAAACTTAAAAGAAGCTAAATTGTGAAATGCCCTGCCACGAAGATTTGTGTCCAGCTGCACTGAATCACTGCAGAAATCAGTTTGAGTATTTAGGCCTGTTAGCTTTGAGACCATCTATGCTATATGACTAAATAAACATTCAAAGATATAGGCCTCCAGATATAAAATGTTCAGTTTTAATGATAACTATATACAGACTTTTCATTTTTGGGTGAACTAACCCTTTAATAATTCTGAGCCCTATTAGCTATGCTAATATAATGTGTATCAATACAATCCACCTTACTCCACCCACCCACACAGACAGACAGTCACACATACGCTCAAAAAGAGCTCTGTCTTATGTAATGACATTTCTGTAATCTAGAAGCAAACCAACCATTCCACTACACATATGTACTAAACACACACATGCACAAAGCACTCTCATTTACACTGGTGAATCCATCATGCAGTGATATTCTCCATGGTGTGCAGAGTTATGCTGAGATATGTGGGTTGGCTGCTTTAAGCCTGTTGTTAATGGTCGATAGATCACAGTGTTGTAAACATTTTTTCTGCTCTGGATCCCACTGCTCTGTTCACACAGACGTTTACCATCTATTAGAGCAGAAAATAGACAAGAGAGTTACATAGAAGAGGGATCAGTCACTGCCACAGAGAGAGTCTGAACTATGCAGGAGAAGGATCACTGTCACTGAGAGAGGGATCAGCTAAAGTCACTGTCATAAAGAGAAATCAGCTCAAATCACTGTCACTGAATGAAAAATTAGGTCAAGGAGAGGGATCAGCTTAAAATAACAATGACATCAAAATCAAAAAAGTTTGTTTAGGAATATTGCAGTCTTTATTATAAATGATTTATCTGCGCACATCATTATTATTATTTATTTATTTTACAATTCATGTGCCTTTGCAATTTTCATAGACTGTAAAAAGATGAACTGCAAGTCTCTGCTTCCTTTTACTGTAGAAAAACGAAGCCAAAATACACCCCGTTTCTATAGCATCAAATAACTAAGTAAAACCAAAGTTACTGGAAAAAGGAAAACTTGAACATACGTCTGCGTGATAATAAATTCCTAAAATGACACAATCCCTCTTTGGAAAAAAAATATTTGAACTGTAATTAGATTGTTCAGTTTGGCTCGTGTCCCATTCGATTACATGGAGAGGGTGGGGTTTATGACCTGTACTGCAGCCAACCACCAGGGGGCGATTGAAATGCTTTGGCTTCACTTTTCAGGTTATTTAACCAAAATAATTTCCCGTTCCTCTTGCAACAACATCTCTTCTTTTCTTCTCTGGTGACTGGCAAGAGGGTGGGACAACTGGTTTCTCACATGAGATCACAGCAATAGCGAACCATGACGATCCAAATCCAATCAATTCCTCATGGACAAAATCAAGTCCCTCCCCACATTTTGTCTTGTTCAATAAGCCGTTTCCCTCGCATTTACATCACAATAGGGTAAAGAAAAGACTATCGCGACTTCCGGTTCACGCCAACTTTAAATCGCTGTCGTAAAGAGAAAGATTAGTTCAAATCACTGTCAATGAATAAAGAATTTGTTCAAGGTGAGGGATCAGCTTAAGTCACTGTCAAAAAGAGAGATTAGTTCAAATAGAGAGATCAGCTGAGCTTAAATCACTGTCACTGAAAAAGGGATCAGCTCAAGTCACTCTCAAGGGATCAGCTCAAGTCATATAGAGAAGGATTGGCTCAGATAGAAGGATCATCTTAAAACAAATGAATATATTTTAAGGGGGATCAGCTCAAAAAGAGGGATCTGCTTAAAATACAGATATTAGCTCAAGAAGAGATATCAGCTCAAATAGCTGCTACAAAAATAAAGATCCACTTAAATCATTGTCACTCAAAAAGGGATCAGCTCAAGTCACTGTCACTGGTAGAGATCAGATCAGAATAATGTTTTCTTAACAAAGTTCTGGAGGCACAGCATGAGAGGAGGCCTAAAGCCGACTCACCTCTGTCCCATGTCAGTTTACCACCCAACTCCTCCTCATGAATATGGAGGAGTACTCTGGATTCGGACCAAATTCCAATCTAGGAGCCCTCTCCTCAAACAGCATGCCAATATGCATACTCTATATGATTAAATGTATACGTGTGAACTCATGAGTCACTGTATTGAAAGGGGATCAGCTCAAGGAGAGAGATTTGCTAAATCATTTATAGAGAGAGATTAGTTCAAATCAGCTCAATCAATCCAGAGAAAGGGGGATCAGCTCAAATCAAAACGTAACAAGATGGATGGAAACTCAAATCAGTGTCATGGATAGAGAGATCAGCTCTAATCACTGTATTGAAAGGGGGATCAGCTCAAGGAGAGGGAACAGCTCAAATCACAGTCACTGAATGAGGAATTAGCCCAAGAACAGAGATCAGCTAAAGTCACTGGCACAGAGAGAGAGATTAGATCAAATAGAGAAATTATCTCATGCATGATGCCACAAAGTTGAGATATATTTAACTTTATGCAAATGAAGAGCCACTTTTGGTAGCGACAACCAATAGGAGTGAAGTCAGTGGAGTGTACGTGATCCGTCAATACATCCTGTAGTGTATAGTGTCAGTGGCAAGATGGAGGAGAAGTTATTTTAGCGGTCAGCAAATTTTCTATAATTTATTATATGTCTACGGTACTTCCTTGAAAAAAAAATTCACTGTCAAATCAAATCACTGACATCGAGAACAGCTTGAATCACTCCTCTGAAATGGGGATCAGCTCAAGTCGCTGTCATACAGAGAAGTTCAAGTAGAGAGATCAGCTCAAATCACTTCACTGAAAAGAAGATCAGCTTAAGGAGAGAGGGATCAGCTCAAAACAGTCACTGAAAAAGGGTCAAAATGAACAAGAGTGATCAGCTCAAAACACTGT
Organism: Abramis brama; assembly: GCF_963993115.1. NCBI lineage: Eukaryota > Metazoa > Chordata > Actinopteri > Cypriniformes > Leuciscidae > Abramis > Abramis brama. Next base: position 22,000,415 of record NC_139978.1, read on the forward strand.
CACTGATAAAAAAGATCGGATCAAATCACTGTATTGAAAATTGGGATCAGCCCAAGGAGAGATATCAGCTCAAGGAGAGATATCAGCTCAAATCACTGTCACTGAAAAGGGGATGAACTCACAGCTCACATCACTGCCAAAAATGTTGCTTAAATCATTGTTACTTAAAAAATGGGATCAGCTCAAATCAGTGTCACTGATATAGATGAGCTAAATCACTGAAATTGGGATCAGCTCAAATTACTGTGACAGAAAGACGGATCTGCTCAGGAGTCGGGTCACTGTCACAGAGAGAGGGATCAGCTCACGTCACTGTGATGGATGAAAGTCTTAGTTATAAAAGAAAGAAATCAGCTCCAGTCACAGACAGAGTTACACAGAAGAGGGACCAGACAGACCCCCCTTTGATCTATCATGAGTTTTTTAGGGAAGTACAACATGGCTCTTAACCTTCTCATGACTCTCCTAGTTTTACTATCTACAATACACACTCACTCAAACACACATAGACACCATAACCTGCCCATCACCACTTTGCATTCCTCAACAAACACTCTTTCCTCTCCTCTCATCTCCCACTCTCCCTCCCTCCTCCTTCCTGCTCTCTTTCCCAACACTAAGAGGAAGAATAGCTCGTAAACAGCGCTGTAAATAAAGGTAAAGCTTGTAAACAGAGATTATCAGTCCAAACAGTCTATAAAAATGGAGTCTTAAAGCATCAAAGCCAGAAAGAGATGAGAAGTTTTAACATCTTTTCAGAGGAAGAGACCCAAAACAGACACACACCCTGTATTCGAACTACTTGCATATACAACCATGAATTTAGACTTTTTTATGCCTACTCACGCACTCTCAGATGCTGGCAACAGCACACTTGGCCTCATCTGTCGTGCACACAGTAGTAGGAGAGCGGCATACTGTATATGGCTGGAGAATTCCTCCACAGGTGGAGATAAGGGTGTAACGATGGAGTGTTGGCCCGGCAGGGTGCACTCATCCTGGGGAGGGCAGGCAGCTGAAGAGGGGCTCTCCAAACTGTCTGGGTCATAAGAGGCAAAAGCAGGAACTGATAAGAAACTCAAGCATCCTCTTTACCACAGACAGACATACTCTTAACATCTAACCACCCATATCACCCTTTATCACAGTGAGGGGCAGAGAGAGCGTGTATAGGGGGTAGAGAATAAAAAAAACTACAGCAGATAGGCCCCTACTGATACTTACTCATTTTAACTGGTCAGGTTTTAAACATTTATATTAGACATGGTAAATGTAGAATTGACTATTATAGCATAAATGTTCAATCAAGTGCATTTAATGGGAAAACTTTTTTGATTTACAAGACTTTTGGCTATATATATAGGTTAAGGTTAAGACTGACATCTAGTGTTTGATATGAGCAACACATTCCTACATACATGTTCAAGGCAAAATAAAAATAAGTTTTGCAGTTAAAGGTGCACTAACTTTTCCTTAAACAGCTTTACATACATTTACATACGGTAAATGAGTATTACATGTAAAAAAATGTACACTGTACACAGAGGACGAATCAGTGAGTTTAAATAAATAAAAAAAATAAATAAAAAAAAGTTTATTTATTTTGCATGAAGAGGGTCACTTCATGGGGACTATCATATTAATGAACAGACAAAAACTACTGATTTTACAGCCATTTGTGTTAAAAAAAAAGATTATTTTTATTTTTATCAGTCTGAAAATTCCAAGGCCTTAAGCACCATATATAGAGACCATAGGGGGAAAATACAGATTATTGCCAAAATACATATTGTCATACATTTTATCTCGCAATAATTAATCTTTTACACCTCATTAAAACATGCTCAACATTTTTAAGAAATGGTAAATAAATAAATAATAATAAGTCTAGCTGTGACGTGTTATAAGTCAACGTGAAATTCATTGACTTCAAATATGTGAGATGTAATGTGTAAATTCAGGTAGCTTTGGTTTTGAGCTTATAAATCAGCTGATTTGGTACATCAGATATAGTGTATAAAGTATGGCGTCTTGTGCTCAAACCTACAGTACAATATTTGTGCTTCACAGTTAAACTTGTAAGCTAAAGGGTATCAGTTGAAGCTTCGTTCACTCTAAGAACAAGAAGGACAAAAACTCTAATGGCCGGTTTTACAGACAAGACTTAAGAATAGTCCCAGACTAAATGCATGTTTGAGCAGTTTTTACTGAAAGACACTTGCTCTGACATATCTTAAATCAATGCCATTGTTTTGTCTCAAGATGCTCACTACAGTAATGTTTTATTCTAAGGCACATTTATAAAAGATACTTAAATGTCCTAACTGAACTAAGGCCTAATCCTGGCTTAATCTAAGCCTTGTCTGTGAAACGGGGCCTAAGAACTCCACATGCCTACGGTCACCCCAGCTGCGTTTAAAAATACATTTTATTTATATAATAATATGCAAAAAACATATACTATTTACCTTGCTATAGACATATTTAAAAAAATCATAAAAATATAAAATCAAATTGTTTTCTGCAAACTCCACCACTGTGTTGATTTTATTGTTGTTTGACTATTTCATTCTTAAATAATTATATGCCAAAGTCATATAGTATTTACCTTGCTATACAGACATATTTTAAAAATTCATAAAAATGTAAAATAAAATTGTTTTTTAAGCCTACCACGCAAGATCATAGACGTGCAATGCATTTTTAAAGGGGTGGTTGATTATGATTTAACTTTTCTAACTTTAGTTAGTGTGTAATGTTGCTGTTTGAGCATAAACAACATCTGCAAAGTTACAACACACATATTTCAAAGCAAAGGGAGATATTTTCTTTTAAAGAAATTACTTTTTAAGGACTACAACAAACGGCTGGTAGGGACTATATATATATATATATATATATATATTTTTTTTTTTTTTTAGTTTAACGGCTGGTAGGGACTACATGACATTCATAACCAACACTAAAATTCACATAAACCCCGCCCCCGGAACACGATTTATAAATTATCAAGACAGAATATGCTAATCAATGACTAGAAGATAACTACACATAAGCTACATAAATTCATCAACTAACCATTCAGAAATGTTGTCTACATGTTGTCACTTCTTCTTGAGTCTCTCCATCATTGTCTGACTCCGGTTTGAACATAAATGACTCAAAGTTTTTGAAATTTTCAGTGCATGTCTGTGTGAGGTAAAAGGACACCATGAAAGGACACAAGCTGTTGAAGCTCCGCCCTCTGTGCGGGGAGCAGAAGCTCATTTGCATTTAAAGGGACAGACACAAAAACGGTGCGTTTTTGCTCACCCTCAAAAAGTGACAATTTTAACATGCTTTATAAAAAATATCTGTGGGGTATTTTGAGCTAAAACTTCACATACACACTCTGGGGACATCAAAGGCTTATTTTACATCGTGTGAAAAGGGCATTATACCACCCCTTTATAAAATGATATTTTACCTGAGTTTAGTCTCCGAATGGGATGCAATAAGAACATCTTTGTCCCTGGGCTACACGCAAAAACAAACAAACAATGCTACGCTATACCAGAGTAGCCCTCATGAACAAATTACTCTTGTCAGTTCAAAAAAATGAGCCGGTTCCAGTGTTGTCTTTTAATCAAGTTAGCCTAACTGTTTGGGCCTGTGTGAAACACTTACCTGTCCTGTATAATATATTACGTAATTGGCTGAATTCCATTTTATAAGCAAAAGTAAAATTGACAATATAAATGAAATAGCCTACACCCAAACAAATCAGAAACGAACACCACAAATAGCTCTGCAACTATGGAGATTATAATATGACAAAATGATTTGAATTTGAATTGTGTAAATTTGAATTATTGACAAGTGTAATCTAACAAAATTCAATATTATGTAAATAGTTCTGAATTTGATTTCTTTAAATTAATATTGAACATTTGAAATTTAATTAATTAATTAATGTTTTTATGGTTGAATTTTATAGACATGTATTTTCAAACAGCTATTTTTTTTAGACTGCAAATATCCAGTTAAAAAAAAAAACACTGATTCAAGTTTTCAAGATGAAGAAGAAATTCGGAACTTCAAATTCAGTTTTCTAAAATTCAAAACGCGCAAAATTCAGATCGTACAGAAAGTAGGTCACAGGTCATCCACAGGGAAGAATAGAGGATCACAGAAAAGTCGAACGGAGCATTTCGGCTGCACTGCTGTAGTTTTCTCTCGCAAACGTGGTGGTGGTTCAAGAGAATGGTCCGTGTATCATTCGTTCAGTCGTTTTTTGATTTAATATTAAGAGTAGAAAAATGAGAAACAGCTTGAGTATTAGATTTCTAATATTCTAATAATAGTCCTCCGCTGCTGCAGTTACACGGATTCTTAACGCGTTTATTGCAACTTCGTAGTAAAAATGTATAAGCTACATTTAATCTTTTTCTCATCAAACAACCAGACTAGACTTTGCATCAGCTCGGTATAGGCTAAATGACGGCTGTCATAGCCTGCATGGTCGCCCAGTAAGTAAAAAATAAAATAAATAAATAAGATATAAATCAATATAATTAGTAGTAAATTAAATATTTTAAACACTAATACAAAAAGGAAAGAATAATGCATTGTCTTGGGTATATAATAGGCCTACCGTTCACGCATGAACTGTCATTCAGACTGACTATCAGTCATAATGAATATTATGTGTGTTAGGCTACACACAAGTGTTACAACTAACCCCTCTGTCTGTTACAATTAATCCTGCATGTGGGGTAAGTTGTAACATTTGCACTTTTGCAACTTTCAGTGCAACTGTACAAAAATTGTAGGTCCTAGAAAAAAACTTTAAGTGTTTATTTGTAGCAGAGATGTGCTTGTGTAAAAAAAAAAGAAAAAAAAAGAAAAAAGATTAATCTAAATTTATTTTAATAATTGAGCCAAATCCAAAATGTGTTAGGTTGTGCCCCACTCTCCCCTATTATTAGAATATTAGAAATCTAATATTCAAGCCGTTTTCTAATTTTTCAACTCAAAATATTCAATTTTGTTAGATTACACTTGATTCAAATCATTTTGTCATATTGTAAGCACCATTTGCAACTGCAACACTTTTCAAGAATTGGTGTATACTTGGAGCACCTGCTTCCTCTGACCACCAGAGAGCGCACTTTAACCTCTCTGAGCACCTGAATAGAGTTTCTTATAATAATGTGCCTTTGTACTCCTTTCATTTTTTCCTACTAGCGCTTTGGACATTTCCTGGAGGATCTCTCTTTAACAAAAGTAAAATAAGTGTATATTTTATGTTTTCATTGTAGAAGAACAAACCTACCGTAATAGATCAGTTTCGTTTCCTCCGTTCTTACTGCTTCCGCTGAAGCAACTGCGCTTTCATTTTAAAGCCAGTGTGGATCATAACTGACGCTTACTGTAGGCTACATTACCACAGAGCTCACGGTACCAACGGCAAGAAACATGGTACAGAAAAAGATTTCTAAAGCTGATTTGTGTGCAGTTGGATTGGACTTTATAGAGTGGCTGGTGGAAAGCAACAGGAGAGCCATTACTGATAGAACCATTCTCAAAACAGCCTACAATGAAGAGTTCCGAGACAGGTAATCATTTGACATGTTTTAATTTATTTGTTTAATTAATTTATTGCTTATATTAAGTATACTTACGTTCACTGAAATGATCGATAGGCCGTATTTATAATTCATCCAAACGTGTTTAGAGGAAGTGCATCAGTAGGATACAGTGTAAACAAACATAGACAACTTTTTCTTTCTTCGGAAGTTAAAGTTGATTTATTTATGTATAATTAAAGTTTCAACCTGCAGTGTTCACTTTGAATTTACTGATAGCCTACTGAAAATTGAGTCAAAAACCGTGAAAATAAAATGACCGCAATAGTGACAAATAAAACGAGTGGACAGAACATGATGCAATAGTGAAAACACACATACATATTTATTTATTTAACACATTTTTATCCACAGGGATGGAGTCAGAGACCCAAACTTCTCTTCAGTTCTCTATGCAATGAGAATGTACAGAAAAGCGCGCGTCACCAGATCAGATGTTTACTTTAACTCAAATGTAAGAAACCTCTTTTTTACTTATCACTGGCTGACGATTTGTAATTCTATGATGTCCATTAAGAGGGATGTCTGTTGTCAATGGCAGTATTCTTGTATTTCTGTATAGGCTTTTTTTTATTTTTTTTATCTACACAACAATAAACAGTCTGGACGTGTCTACTCTTGATTAAAGAGTTTTTTGTTTAAAAAAAAAAAAAAGTGGATCTCATGATTGCATGCGGTTTATGTAAATAGTTTGTAACAGTATGCTAAGATAAATTGTTTTTGGAAAGCAAAACAAATGTGTCTGAATTTGAAGCCGCAAGAGTTTCGTTTTCATCAAACTGAAACCTTTGATCAGAGTACTGAATTGATTAAGTATTATCTTGATCAGCTGATGGTACACTGCTTTAACCAGATGCACTTAACACTGAGTCATCTGACTATAACCCCGTGCAGTTTTTACATTAAGGGTATAATTACCGTTTAGATATCATGTGTGAAAAGGGATACCAGTAAAATACCAGTAAATCAGTTCTGGCAAATTACTGATATGAGAAGTTGTTACAATATCATGCAAATTACCAATATGATGCTATTGATGAACAAAGTATAGGATTACTATTATGAGGACTCTCTACATGCAGCAGATGTTATGCAACTCTATGCAGTTTTTGGTCAGATTCTTGCTTTGTCTGGTTGGTGTTTTTTTTTGTTTTTTTTTTGATGCCACAACTTATTTTAAAACATATTTTTAGCTAGCCTACCTATAATTGTTTCTGTATTGTTATTTGCCACTTACTATACAATAGGTGCGATTTTTATGTAGATTATTATGCCATACTTTCATAAAACAGCATAATTTCAGTGTCTTGCATCAATTCAAGACAACTGTCATATGCTAGGATGCGCTAGCACTGCAATTTATTACTCAAGCTAATTAATTTTTATGAAAAAGGTGGGAGTGCAGACAAAAAAAAAAAAAAAAATTTTTTTATGCCATCCTGGGCATAAACCTCTCTGCTGAATGTTAATAATAAAGTGAGAAAACCACACCAATCTCCACTCTGCCATTTCAGACAAGGTCAATGATGCCTCATGAGAAATAGTCACGCTAATTGTCTTTGAGGAATCTTAGGAGAAGGACACAGTTAAAGAGAAATACACAACATGCGTAATACGCAAACACAGCTGTTGTGTTTTCATGTTTTATGGGGACTTTACATAGACATTTTATACAAACTATATTCTATTCCCTAAACCTATCCATCACAGAAAACTTTTTTTTTCTCATCTTCCTCATCTCATCTTTTCCGCATAATGTAGGATTTACACACACTGAAAAGCAACTAGCATGAGTTATTGTTTTTAATAAAAAAATAATAATACCTGAAAAACTAACTGGTCATTACTAACATGAAACTGTGATTAATGGCTTATCGAATCTGATGAATTTATAACCCTGCAATTAAATATGATCAGATAGTTCTGTCATAAATGAGCTGGTTATACAAGGCTCAACAATAAGGATAGCCTGCAATAGCTGCTATATATAGTGTGGGGCAAGTGTGAGACATTTGATGCTACAGTCACTTGCATTTGCTGGGTTGCCGAGTGGACAGAACGATTTCATTTGTGAATTTTTTTGTGTGTGGATTTTAATATTTAATGAAAAATAAACATTTCTAGCAAATATAAAAATGAGTGCTGTCATTTGATTATTTTTTTGTTTTCTGTGATTAATCGCAATTTAAAAACAATTATGTTTTTATAGGTTTATATTTAGTTTATATATTTTATAATGTAGTAATTTCACAGTTTCTACATTCCAAATTAATGTAGAGACAACATAAAGACAGTGTATTTCAAATATTTGTTTAATGACATCTTTTTATGAATGAAGGTCAGTATCACTGATACTAATACAGCTATTGAGGTCTGGATAAAAATATTTATTTTTCCCCAATTTTAAACATTAGCCTAATTATAGCCATTCAACATTACAGTGTAACTGAAAGCTTTCAATTTGTTTTGTTTTTTAAACATTTATTAGGCTTAGAAAAATATATAACAACTTTAAATTTGAGTGAACTTCAAACAATCCACATAAACCCATAATAAATGTCATATTTACCTGTGCCCTTCCTTCTGTAGCCTACCTGTCTAACATATACAGAACAATACAGAAATTGAATAAAGTTATCAAACATAAATTATAGATTAAATATAGCCTAGACTAATTCTTATTAAAGCTACAAAAGTTATTTGGTCAAGAGCAGTGAGTAATTTTCTCTGTTCCTTTGTTCTTTGATTAACTTTACTGACAGAAAGCTTTATTGGCTGCTGTCTCTTTAAAACCAGCCGCTGCTAGGGCTGTTCGATTCCGGATTTTTTTGGAATCGAAAGAATCGATTCCAAGAATCGATTCCTCACTGTTATTTTCGATTCTTTTTTTTTTTTTTATACCAACACCGTGTCTAACATTGTCGCTTCTTACCGTGCCACACAGCAAGAAACTCTCTACACCGGGCATGACAAATCGACCGTTGAAATTCCATTTGCGGAAGGTGTAGAGTAGACAGTAGACACACGGTATAAAGACTAGGAATATGTTCACCATAGCCTACAATACATAATGCGGTAGATTCTATTTTACATACATATACTCATACTGTATACCTACCGACACACACACACGTACACTTATGTATGTGGATAGATAGATTTATATTTATTTGTGGTACATATATTTCATCCAGTATCATAAAACTATAGCTAAAATTCCTGTTAAATAAAAGCATTTTGTTCAGGAACAGACTCATGCACATACAAATTTTTAGGCCTTTAGTTTTACACCATAGGTTTACACATATAAACTTTTTTTTAGGGCCTATACACATATTAACTTGTTTTAGGCCTTTACACATATAAACTTTTTTTACACGCACACCTGCAAACTAACCGTTTTTACGGCGACACAAATAAAGCACGAAAAGAGCTCTTTTCTGTCTGTGTCATATGTAGGTCACGTGCCCACTATAATGTTCTCACCCCTACACAAGCACTGTTCCCACAGTAACCATTCCTCCAGCTCACGCTGCGAATGCAATAAATGTAGGTCGCGTGACCACTATGAAGTGCGCACCACTACACATAAGCACTGTTCCCACAGTTTCAAGTTTTCGTAAAAAAAGTTAAATACCTTGGAGGCATTCTTCTTCGCGTGAGTGTGATTGATTGATTGTTGTTGTCGATTTATTTAATAAATCAGATTTATTATTCTTGTCCTAAACTACAACGAGTAAGATCAAACCCCGCACAGCAACCGATTCGAATAATTTCATTGGGTCAGTCATTGCGCGTTAAATATTTTAACGCGTTAAACTGGACAAAAATTAATCGCATGCTTAACGCGTTAGACAGCCCTTATAAAAATACTACATTGTTTACAGAATATATTTATTATACTATCAGTATTTAATAATATTTAATTAGTTATTTTCCAATTTTAATTTTTTCTTTATTAGTCATTTTGATATGCTTTTGTCATTTTTATTATTTTTGATATATTGTCATTTCCATTTAACTTTAATTTGTGTTTATTTCAGTTTTAGTTTCATTTTAGAACTTTAGCTTCAACTTATTTATTTATTTTAGTTACCAAAGCAACTTTTATTATGTCGTTCAAGATTAAGTTAACATAGCCTATTTCATATATTTATATTTTATTTTATTTCTTCATTTCAATTACCGAAACTCATCAAAAATCTGAAACACTGGACCTGCCAAAAAAATTAAATACTGTTATTGTTATATCATAACTGTTGAGCCCTGTTACAATGTAATGTGTTACTGAGAATGGCCAAAGACTGACACCCTATTGTGGCATTTCTAGGTCCGAACGAGGTCACATGATCAATGGGACAGACCCCATCGCAGACGGCAATACCAAGCTACTCCCCCTGTGAGTAATGGTAGCTCACCGCCTCCCGCTAGTGCGCAGGGTCCTGACTCACCATCAGTGCCAGGGCCAGAGAGTGGAGTCAGAGGCAGGAGAAAACTGGCAAAAGACATCCTACGCCGACTGAAAAGTACAGAGAGGTGAACTGGCCTCTTTGAACAGTGGATAGAAACCATTCTCTGAAAATACATCGAAATATCAAAACAGTGTTGCTGCCCTTTTTCTTTCCCAGGTCTGTGTTTATAGAAGATAAGTATGGGGTGCGGGTGTCCTCAGAGCTGCAAATAGAGGATGGCAAGATCCAGTTGTGTGTGGAGCGGACAGAAGTTTATGAGCTGAAGCTGTTTGTGGAGAACACGGGTGAAGAGGCCGTGTATTTCACTTACTACACTGCTCTTCACTGGCTGCAGTGTTTCACTCTGGAAGACAGCAGGAAAGTCACACGCAACAATCCACACCGTCTGGAACCATGTGAGTGCAACCAAACTGTACAGCAATACAAGGGAAACTGGTGTTCGTGTTTTTTTGAGGGGGTACATTGGTATTGTAGCTTGCTAGTCTGACTTTTCCTGCTTCCAAATATGCCTACTTCCATATTATATATAGGCAAAAAAACAGTTTGTGAGCTGAGTAGTATGTCTGAATTCAGATAAAACAGTAGGCGAAAAGTACCTTGATGTCCGGCGAGATTCTGAAGTGTTCATCTAATGTGCACTTTACTATCCCGTGAGGCCCCGGAAGAGGATTTGTGAATGGCAGTGAAGCAACTAAACTGACGCCATAGGTCACATGACAGTCAAGACACATGGTGGATGTAGTACATCCAGATTAACATTCATATTACACACTTTCTTACTATCTCTCTCTCTATCTCTCTCATTTTTTAAAGGTGAAAAGTATGAGGTGACCTTGAAATTCAAATCAGATGATATGGGAGTTCATTCAGCCATTCTGGCATTTGAGTTTAAGAAAAATATCCAGGTCGCCACCCGTCCTTTCCACATTGTTCGCTTCATTGAGGCAGAGCACAGGTCTGAGCTTACAGCACTACTGGGTCCTACAGCACCATTTAGACATCAAAAGCTTGAGACCTATAAGCCAATGAGGTGCAACATAGATGAGGGCTTTCCACCCGAGAGGTGAGAGAAAAATCCCTCTTTTTAGGAATTCTATACACTTTTCTGTTTTCCCCTGTGTTTATTTGTACAGAAATCAATCATTTGCATGTTTTTTTCTCTCTTTTGCAGTTCTACCCAAAGCTTTTTGAAATTTGTGCTGCCACTGGAGCCTTACCATCCTCCTTCTTACATCTCTGACTTAGTTGAGGTTCTGAAAGTCGACCGTTCTTTCCCGAGTTTCAGAACACAGCTCCAGGAACAAAAGTTAGTGGTCTTAAGCTCCAATTGTGCATTTTACAGTTGATCTGAGACCCGTTACTAGTCCCTGAATGGTACAGAATCAGCTCCCTGCATGAGCATGTACAGTAAAAGCCATTGTGACTGTTTTCTCTGTACTTTTGGTGGTTTGTAGGTCACTACTTGAGAGTGATCTGGATTTTCGGAACTACGATAAGCGCTTTGATTTACTGTTGTACTTGGAGGAGGATCAGATGCGTCTGGACATTAAGAGATATAACAAAGATGATGTGTCCATGGTGAAGGACCATGAGAACAGACGACTGCTGGTCTTAGAGGTGAGTGGCAGCTTCTTTCTGTCTGTTAATAAAGCATTTGATTGTGTTTGTTAGACCTTCAGACTGACGGCAGAAGGACTCCATAGCAGTTATCATTGGCCGAGGTCCACTCAGAGGCCGTCTGAAGCATGTTAAGCAACCAATCACAGTTTGTTTTGTTCATCGTCATGTTTAGGGGCGTGAAAATGTAATGTTGATGTCCTTACATAACAGACTGAGGTGAAAAAATCTTGGACATCTTTTAAAAGAGACTAAACTTCACATACTTCTGAAAATCCAGCGTTTAGTTGATCCTGATAAACACTCAATTTCACAGTTGCGAACACAATGGCTTTCATCTTCCATGAGGGGATTTGGCGTCACAGCGGCTTTGTTTCCAGGCGGACTGTTAAAGAACGCGACACACACGTCTCCCGGAAATAGTTTAGAATTCAACCAATCAGATGATGACTTCAAAACTCCCGAAGTGTTTCCCATTTTTGTGTGCTTTATCCATCAGACAGGCATGGGAATGACGTCTGAGGCTGAGACTGTGTTGGACACATACAGAGACCCAAAAGCCTAGATGACATGTACACGGCTCTTGAAAATTCTGTCATTATTTACTCAAATGTATTTACTCAAAATTTAATTTGTTTTTCACTGATAATTTTCAACTCGACTGAATATATTAAATGGACTACAAAGAAAAAAATATAAAAAACAGCAAATGGTTTTGGAGCAACATGATACATATCATATTGGGGTGAACTGTCCCTTTAAGTAGTATGTACTTTTATATTTGTTTGAAAGTGATGCCGTTTTGAGGTCTGTCTGTGTATTTCATGTGTTAAAGCTCCCTGGTGTATCAGAGAACAGGCCATCAGTCCTGAGGGGAGATCACCTGCTTCTTACCAAGAGTGAGGAGGTCAGTTCCTCAACTGTGACCAAATACAAGGGCTACGTCCACAGAGTGGAACTGGATCAAGTCAAACTGGGCTTCTCCAGAAGGTATGAAGTATGAAGAGTTTATATAAGCCTTTAAGCTAAAGAGCATTTTAAAGGGTCACACTTAAAAATTACAAGACTCAAGAACTCAAGAATATAGAACTCTATAGAACTGATGAAATTAAGAACTCTTAATTTTTCCCAAATTAACCTCAAAATGAGAAAGATATATCATCATATTCTGCCCATGTCTTATAAATTATATAAAACAGAGCATTCAAAACTGACCAACCTATATACATTTAGGGTAACAAAACACATTTTTGAATACTAAAAGTTTTTTTTTACTTTTGTTCAGCAAGGTTGCATAAAATTGATCGCAGTAAAGCCATTTCTAAAAAAAAAAAAATCCTAAAAAAGTGTATCAGTTTCCAACAAAAAACATTAAGCCACACAACTGTTTTCAATATTGATAATAAGAAATGTTTACTGAGCAGCAAATCAGCATATTAGAATGTTAATTTGGTCTCATTTTGCATATTTGTTTACAGACCAGTTTATAACCACTTAAACTTTGTGTGTATATGTGTGTGTGTGTGTTTTATGTGTAAAGGCTGCTTGACGATTTCATAGATAATATGAAGTTCCGTGTGGAGTTCACAGTGAATCGTCTCCCATTGAAACTGCAACACAGAGCTGTACACATGGCGGTCCAGCACAACCTCAGAGATGTGCTGTTCCCCGTGGGCTCAAGTACTGTGACCCCTGTGTCTAAACCTGCACTGAGGTCAGTAAGACCCATCTGGACTGAATCTATGCTACTAAATCATATTTTAGTGAAACATTATGGAGTATTTCAGCTGGATGTGTGTATGTGTCTATAGACTCTTTGATCAACAGCTTGAGAAGAACCCTGAACAGAAAACTGCAGTGTGTAACATCGTGGCCGGTACGTCCAAGCCGGCACCGTACCTGGTGTTTGGACCTCCTGGCACTGGTAAAACCGTCACGATATTAGAGGCCATCAAACAGGTAAAACTGGTTATCATATTCAACTAAACACAGACCCAACAAACACACCTACATGCAAATCATCACATCTCATTGTGTCTGTATGCACAATGTCTTAATAAGCAGAACAGCTATTGTGATTGCTTCTTTCTCTCTCTCTGTCTTTTATCTCTCAGGTGGAGAAGAATATACCTGATGCCTATATCCTAGCTTGCGCTCCTTCTAACAGTGCGGCTGATCAACTGTGTGAAAAGTTGATCACTAGTCAACATGTTGATGCACGTAAAATATACAGACTCTACGCTAGTTCACGCAATCCAAATGAAATCCCTCAAGTCTTACAGGTTAGTGCTTGTGTGACTTGATTTATTAATTAAAGGTTTAATTAAATGAACACAATAGAAATGGGAAGTTATGATGGAAAATATAAAATAACAGTAGTACATTTTTACTTTTCATTTTTTTAAATAAAAGCCTCAAACAAAAAAGTTCCACATGGATTAAATATTGTAACGAGCTGGAGAAAGCATGAGGCATGGATCTAAACGCAGCGTTTTTTATAAAATAACACATTAAACATTTAACACAGAATTCAAGGAACAAAACCACGACAATCACAGAGGCAACCATTGTACAACAACTGACAAAGTAACAAGTGAAACACGAGGGCTATAAATACACAGGGGCAAACAAGCTTAACAAGGTAATGAGGAAACAAGACACACCTGGGGAGACTAATTAACATGAAAAACCACAAAGAACTACAAAACATGGCACAAGACAGGAAATAACAAAAGTCCTCACACAAGACAGGGGAACACAGGCTGAGATTGTGACAAATATAAATATTTAAGCTTAACATAAATACATATTATTATTTTATGATTGTATCACTCAGTTTCTAGTTTAACTCGGCTAAAGAATTTCAAGTTATAATTGAAAAAATTAAAAGCAAATGATAATGCAAAAATGGCAATAGCAGCCTTAACTTGGAATTATCTTTGCACCACACCACGTTGTTAGGGGGTAACAGTTAAGGACCAGATGTTTTAAAGAAGACCCGGAGTCAGAATTATAATAAATTGAAGAAAAGTTTTACTGAAAATAGTTTGTAGTTTCATCACACACTCACACAGGAGTTCGTAGGCCGCCCCTCTTACAGTTACAAAGGTCACAGCAATTATACCCTTCACCAATGTCTAAGCTACGTCCTTGCTTCAGGTTGCAGTTTCTGATTGGTTAAGAACACGCATAGTCTAAGCAAATTACCACACATGGATAGATAGGAGAGTATGCCGCCATTAGTCAAGATAGTTGTCGCACGATTCCTAGATTTAGGTCTGCGGTGACCTCGGAGGTCGGAGAAAGGCATCTTCGGGTCTGTTGTTGCATGCCGAAGTGTCCCATAGCTCCTATGCAGGACCTGCACAGAACATCCAACGCACACACAAAAGCACTAGGGAATCACAGTTTCTCCAAGGTTGAAGAGAGCCTGAGCTAGCTATCATCAGGACAAACTACCAAAACATACTGATAATACATTCCCTCCTCAGGAAAAAGTACAGATAATATTCTCTAGAGAAATACACATGAAAGAGATACAAGTATGGAAATCAGTCACGTATAGTGTAACCTTAACTCTTCAACAAGAAACAGATGTATGGATGACACATGTTAAAAAAGTCCATACTTCATTTCTGGACGCCTGGCTAAATGAACAAGCACTGTTACTGCATTCAGATATCAAATACAGACATTAGAGAATACATGAAAAGAACATTTCAGTAATCACACTGGTAACTTTTATAACAAAGTAAAATCTCACAAGCCTCGCAAGTCATTCACTCATGTGATGTTTAGAAGGAAACAAAACATCACATCAGCAGTGGATTCTAATCCACCCCCTTCAACGTTATTCGCAAAAACAATTCTGCCCTTTAGTGCTTGGAAAAAAATTGTTAATGTTGTTGTAAAAAAAATTCACTTTGATTTTCCCCAGAACTAATGGGGCTCAATGTGTAACATTTTGAAGAAACATTACTTCTGTTTGAACCACTTGTTCAAAAAGACTTTGATGTCACACTTTTAAATATTATGTCAGAGAGATCTAATCATTATAAAGGGCGGAAAAGACATGCATACAGCATTATTAAAAAATATACAGTGAAGGCATATTTTAATTTTAATAACAGCAAAAGGTATGCAGAATTTGACATTGTTTTATTTTAAAATGTAATTTAAGTAGTTTAGATATTCAACCAATTTAAATCTATCAAATAATGTGCTATATTTAATCTTATATTATGATAATTTCAGTATTAAGTCATGGGAATACAGAGAGAGGGAGTTGTTTGTAGTCTTGTTCTTGTTGTTGTTGTTGTTGATTGTGTTTTTGTGTGTTTAGAACAACAGTAATGTGGAAGGAGGAATGATTATTTTCCCATGTAAAGAGGATCTAATGTCCTACAAGATCCTGGTCAGCACTCTAGTCACCGCAGGCAGGTGAAGGGCGTCATCTTATACAAACACAGTACTCTCTCACATACACACAGCAGCCAGTAGGTAAAGAGTGTTTATGTGTGTCTGTGTTGGTAGGCTGGTCAGTGGGGGTTTTCCTGTGGATCATTTTTCTCACATCTTTGTGGATGAGGCAGGACATGCTGTGGAGCCAGAGACCATCATCAGTGTGGGAGGTGGGACACTTTACAGAATAACACTGAAAACCATCAGATCTTTCAATAGAGATCAGTCTGTGGTAGCATTTCTCTGTTCTAATCATTGTGTGGGTTTGTTTAGGACTGCTGAATGCAGAGACCGGGCAGCTTGTTTTGGCTGGAGATCCCAAGCAGCTGGGACCAATCCTGAGATCTCCTTTTGCCATTAAATACAAACTGGGTGAGATTCAAATGAATGCACATACAGTATTCTCTGTGGTAGAATTAACTTAAGTGAATCATTACATCATTTTTCTCCAATATGATTGGTTCTTCACACAGTCGCGTGAAAAAGAAAAGACACCCTATCGAATTATATGGTTTTATGTATCAGGAGGACATAATAAAAAATCATCTGGTCCTTGGTAGGTCTTAAAATTAGGTAAATACAACCTCAGATGAACAACAACACATGACATATTACACCATGTCATTATTTATTTTACAAAAATAAAGCCATGGGTGACAAACTAAGTACACCCTTACTGCTTCCATAGAAATTAAGAGTAAGTAGCAGCCAGGCGCTGCAAATCAAATGTCTTTGTTTAATTGATCGTCAGCAAGTGTGATCACCTCTATAGAAGAAGTTTTGGCAGTTCGCTGGTCTGGAGCATTCAGGTGTGTTAACACAATGCCAAGGAGGAAAGACATCAGCAATGATCTTAGAGAAGCAATTGTTGCTGCCATCAATCTGAAAAGGGTTATAAGCCATTTCCAAACAATTTGAAGTCCATTATTCTACAGTAAGAAAGATTATTCACAAGTGGAAAAAATTCAAGACAGTTGCCAATCTTCCCAGGAGTGGACGTCCCAGCAAATTCACTTCAAGGTCAGACTGTACAATGCTTAGAGAAATCGCAAAACACCCAAGAACTATACCTCAGACTCTACAGGCCTCAGTTAACATGTTAAATGTTAAAGTTCATGGCAGTACAATTAGTAAAAAGACGGGACAAGTATGGCATATTTTGAAGCTTCTTCTCTCTTAAAAGAACATGGTTGCACGGCTTAGGTTTGCGAAGTTGCATCTGAACAAACCTCAAGACTTCTGGAACAATGTCTTTTGGACAGACGAGACCAAAGTGGAGATGTTTGGTCATAACGCACAGCGCCAAGTTATGCAAAAACCAAACACCTCATACCAACTGTCCATCACGCTGATGGAGGGTTGATGATTTTTGGCTTGTTTTACAGCCACAGGACCTTGGCACCTTGCAGTCGTTGAATCGACCATGAACTCCTCTGTTTACCAAAGTATTCTAGAGTCAAACGTGAGGCCATCTGTCCGACAGCTAAAGCTTGGCCGAAATTGGGTCGTGCAACAGGACAATGATCCCAAGCACACCAGCAAATCTACAACAGAATGGAAAAGAATCAAGGTGTTCCACTGGCCCAGTCAAAGTTCAGACCTCAACCCAACTGAAATGTTGCGACAGGAACTTAAGAGAGCTGTGCATAAACAAATGCCTGCAAACCTCAATGAACTGAAGCAATGTTGTAAAAAAGAGCAGGCCAAAATTCCTCCACAACTATGCGAGAGACTGATACTGTCATACAAAAAATTGTTCCTTCAACTTATTGCCGCTAAAAGTGGCTCTACAAGCAATTGAATCATAGTTTGTCACCCATGGCTTTATTTTTGTTAAAAAAATAATGACACAGTGTAATATGTCATTTGTTGTTGTTCATCTGAGGTTGTATTTACTTAATTTTAAGACCTGCTAACAACCAGATGATTTTTATTATGTTCTGATATGTAAAACCATAAAATTCTAAAGGGTGTCCTTTCTTTTTCACATGACTGCATGTTTAATTCTCTGTTATTAGGTAAAAGCAAATTTGGATTCCTTGATACTTCAGCTTGTTGCTAGGGTCATGAGGTTATATATATATATATATACATACTAGACAGCTTATGTTTCCTCTTTTGTTATATTCAGATACACTAACTTTGGCCCAATTGTAAGCATAAAAATGCATAAGCATATAAATGTTAATCCTGCAATAAAAATAAATGTTAGGTATGTTTAAAATTAGAAATTTCCTTCACAACACTCTATTCTTATTGTAACTTGCATTGTAAATGTGTTTGTAGGTCTTTCTTTGCTGGAGAGGCTGATGACACAGAATGAACTTTATCAGAAAGGTACTACAGGATACGACAACCGTTATGTCACCAAACTGCTGCGGAACTACAGGTAAAGTCTGAATAATCCAGAGACCTCATCTAAAAAACTACGAATTGACTAGTTGTCTGACCGATTAGTTGACTAGCTGGTCTCAAGGAAGCCCTAAATAATTAGGGTCCATCAGAGGAAACATGTTCACACAATATGTGTTAAATAAAACGGTAACATTTTACAATAAGGTTTCAATTGTTAACATTAGCGAACTACATTAGTTTACAATGATTTTTGTAAGTTAATGTTACTTATTGCATTAACTAATATTAACTAATGGAACGTGCTTGGAGTACAACCAAATGGAACAAGCACACAGGCCTCAAGGCTGAACTAACTATTTTGAACTTGTCTGGGGGAAAATTCTGATATATGTAGAGAAAGTTTCCAAGATGTATACTGCAGATCAAAAATTCCTAAACCTCTGTGTGGAGAGAGTACAGATGGTTATGAATGAGGCACACATACCACTTAGAGCCATTTGTCTTTTTGATTTAGTAGTTTTGACTTGTAGCCAGTAGTAGACGACCTTATCTGCTTAGTAACAGAGAGCTATGCTCAGCAAAGATAGAGGCACAACCCATTACTAAGAAGAAATCCAAAGACCTTGAACACAAATTTCACTCCCGACCATGAATGAACCTGGAAAACAGAGAAAGCTGCTGTGTGTCTGGGTTTTTGCTATGTAGAACGGAAAAAGGCACTAGAAACCTTAATTTAGTCACAAGTCTTCGGAGGACAGGATGCCATATGGAAACTTTGGGAAAGGGCCAATCTGAGTAAAATAGGTTGGGACAGGCTCAATCCAAAATAAGTGCCCGGGACACCTGATCATGGATACTTAATCAGATCTAGAATTTCTTTTTGGTTACACTTGATTTTAAGGTGTCATTGTTACAGTGTAATTATATATTTAAGTACTGAGTAATATTAAGCAACTACATGTAGTTACTATAGGGTTAGGGTAGGATTAGAATTTGGTTGAGGGTTAGTTGCATGTAATTATGCATAATTTATAGTTATTACGATGGTAAGTACATGTAACATATGTAACAAGGACACTGTAAAATAAAGTGTTACCTTTTTTCTTTTTCTTTTTTTTCTTCTTTTTTTGGTAAAATTGACAGTATCTTAACATTTTCCCTTTTTTATTTTTTATATATTCATTTTGTATGTACATTTAAAATTAGACTTCAGTGTCCGAATTACGTTTTAGGGCCACTGTAATAAGTCTATTTTTTAACTCTCTATTTACCATTTTTCATTTTCTCTCTCTCTCTCTCTCTCTTCAGGTCTCATCTATCCATTCTGAAGGTTCCTAATGAGTTGTTCTATGATGGAGAGTTGCTGTCATGTGCAGATGTGATCAGCTCTAACCAGTACTGCAACTGGGAGCACCTCCCCAAAAGAGTAAGACATCCCAGACACACAAGCCCGATTAAAAAGCATTTAAACAATGTCAAGACAATATATTTTGATTAGGTTATGATGCGGTGAGTTGATGAAAAATATTTTTTTAAATATTCTTTTATAAAGAATAAAGTAATAATAAATGAAGAATAAATATGAGTCAAACTTTTAATAATTGAGTACAATATTGAAATGAAAGAAATCTTACTTCAAAATAAATGATGTAAATTTAAAGTCTAAGTCTGAGATCTAGGATCTGAGATCTTAGTATAATAATCTTTCAAAAAGAGAGAGAACTGAAGTGCCCTTGAAGCAAAGAGCAAGAAGAAGAAGTAAACAATGGAACAATGGCAAGAGCATATGAAGACTTCAGATGCAAAAGCCTCTAAGTCCGTCTAACGTTTTTCTTTAATATTATCATTTTTATCAGGCTCCTATGTATAGGTTTCTACCTAAGTACCAGCATTTCTGAATGGGCTGAAGCTGGGATTTAGTTAGTTTGAAGTGAAAGTATTTGATGAACGTATACTATGCGCGGAGAGCATTCACTCAATAATATTATCTAATTTTTTACATTTTTAAGAGGCTTTTGCATAGGAGGTCTTCATACAGGAAACTTGCATCCTCCTATAGCAGTGTTAAAGTCAGATAAGGAATGTCAAGTCAACTATCCATTATGTCATACGGTTGTGCAACAGCTGGGTTGGTATAACCTGGTAAAAGGATACAGCTGCAGAAATAGATAGACAAAAATAGATGTGTTGTGGTTTTGACATCTTTAGAACAAAGACATACCGTATATACCCGACTATAAGACGAGGTTTTTGTCCTAAAAATAGGCTGAAAAATGGGGGGTCGTCTTATATTCGCAATATAGACAAAATCACGGGGGAAAGGGAGAAAGAACAACGGAATTAATATGAAATAGTGACTGAAACGCGACCCATTAAGACAAAACCAGCTCTCCCTTCCAACATGTTAATCTGCACAAAAATCCTGATAATCGAGCCGTTAACTGAATTAAAACGCTGCTCCTCTCTGCCGCGCGAGAAGCAGAGCGAGAGAGCGAGCGAGAGAGAGGTGCGCGAGCGAGAGAGAGAGAGGTGCGCGTGCGAGACGCAGAGCGAGAGAGAGAGAGAAAGGTGCGCGCGCGTGCTGGAAGAGAGAGAATGAATTATCACAGCAATTTTCAAATAAAATTATTTTCTGTTGAAAACCAGAATTTTTCCACAAAAATAAGTCTGGAAAATGGGGGGGTCGTCTTATATTCAGGGTCGTCTTATAGTCGGGTATATACGGTATATCAGTTTTTTTGTAATCAGATTTAACATTATTAGCAAAAAGTTATTATTATTATTATTTTTAGCTAGAAATTTGATTGGCTGCTGGTGGCCATGTTTCTATGTAGCTGATTTCACTGAAAAAAAAATATTGTTGTATTAACTTTAAAAAGTAAGTTAACTGGTTTCCTTAAAATTTTGAGTTCATTGAAATAAAAAATTAGTTGAGTTAATACAATAAAGGAGATTAGTTTAATAAATAGAAACTCAAAATATTATGTTATCTGAACCACATTAATTATCTAAGTTTATTTGACAAAATATAAAAAGTTGTGATAATAAATCATGAAAATGTTTTTTTTTTTTTACAGTGTAGAGGATATACATCTGTGCCAATACCCACACCATGTCTATTATGTATGTACATGATGTATTTTGTGTATTTGGCCCAAGTGTTTAAGTGGTCATGAAGACCGTGTGTGTAGTAAGTGAGTGTAGAACTTTTGATTACCCAATGGGACACACTTACAACATAGCTTTATTTACAATTTTTGATTTTCAGTACTTTGCTAAATGTCTGTTCAATAGTCCCTATGTAACAGACAACACAATTTAGTCATTGTGATGCTTCTATTTAAGTAATAAAAAGCAGTTTCATATTTTGCAAAATATACATACTCTTCTCTGCACCAATAAAATGTGCAACACTATGTTTTACTACCAAATTATATGTAATATCTAATTCATTTAAATTATAGTTTTCCTTGACATCACATAATTTTGCGGCATATGAGTGGGGCACAGACGCTATGTTAGGACATCCACCAATGAAGAAGCAAACTCATTTTTTACTTCACTGATCATATGGTTGCGGCGTCATTAAAGGGATAGTTCACCCGAAAATGAAAAATTCTGTCATCATTTACTCACCCTTAAGTAAATTCAAACCTGTATGAATTTATGTCTTCTGCTGAATAATTTGATTCACATTACCAACAGCAAGTACTTTATAGTAGTCTGCTGTCACTTTAAGAGCTAATGCACTGATCCAATATATTGATACATATGTGATTTCTTTCCCAACCGTTTATGTTCACTCAAAGGGATAGTTCACCCGAAAATGAAAATTCTGTCATCCTTTACTCACCCTCAAGTTGTTTCAAACCTGTATGAATTTCTTTGTTCTGCTGAACACAAAAGAAGATATTTTGTATAATATTAATAACAAAACAGTTGATGAGTCCCCACTGACCATATATTTTTGACATCCATAGTACGGGAAAAAAATACTATGGAAATCAATGGGGTCTATCAACTGTTTGGTTACCAACATTCATCAAAATATCTTCTTTTGTGTTCAGCAGAAGAAAAAAAAATCATACAGGTTTGGAACAATTTGAAGATGAGTAAATGATGGCAGAATTTTCATTTTTGAGTGAACTATTCCTTTAAGGCAGGGTTCACCAATCTCGGTCCTGGAGGGCCGCTGTCCTGCAGAGTTTAGCTCCAACCCCAATTAAACACACCTGAACCAGCTAATCAAGGTCTCACTAGGCATACTAGAAACTTTCAAACAGGTGTGTTGGAGCTGGTTGGAGCTAAACTCTGCAGGACAGTGGCCCTCCAGGACCGAGATTGGTGAACCCTGCTTTAAGGCTTTACAGTTGTAGCGCCCCCATAGGTGCAATTTTGACTTTAACTTTTCAGTATTCAAGTATATTTTCAGTAAACATATAGCTTGCTTTTGTCTATTTGTTGTGTCTTTGCTTCATTCTGAAACTCAGGGACACAAAGCATGATTATTAGTCTATGTCACACAAATCTCTTTTCTGGGCATACATGAATGAGGAAAGACTAGTCCCCAATTGAGTCGAGTTAATGTGCATGCGTGTTCTAGATTAAACAAACTATTATAAATGTGTCGTTTTGAGCATTTCAGTTTCTCCCATTCACTTGCGGCCACACATGCTTGCACACACAGCAGTAATTCGTGCAAGGAATGTGAAGGCCACGAACTGAGATAACGGTCTTCTTGAACTTGGTTGTATTTCATTGCTACATTTGCCGCTTAAGGCATACCTGTCAACCCTCCCGTTTTTCCCGGGATTCTCCCGTATTTTACCTTGCTATCCCGCTATCATCCCGTTTAAATATTTTCCTGTATTTCTCCCGTATTTTTAATCTTTCTATAAAAAAAAAAGAAGAATAATCCCACTGGGCGCAAATCCCACCCTGCAGCTAATTTCATTGGTTAAGGTTACAATGTAGGTACAATGTATGTAGGTTAGGGATCAGTGTTTGGTGTAGGCAGTCAGTACTGTGATTCACATGACCAATAAAATCTTTAGAATTGGCTGCAGGGCGGGATTTCCGCTGAAGTAGTTTGGGGGGAAAACATTGGGATTTGAAAATAAGGGAAATTTTCAAGGTCACCCCAACGTCCCTTTTTAATCTTGTTGTTGGATTTCACTTATAATTTTAGACCGGTTTTCCCTTTCACCAATTTTTGTACCTTCTAGAGATGACACATTCTGCTCTGGTCTGTGCTGCTTTTTTTAGGGATTTCCAGTGATTTTCCATGGAGTGATTGGAAAGGATGACAGAGAGTCGAACAGCCCCTCCTTTTTCAACGTCTCTGAAATCAACATCATCATTGACTACCTGAAGAAGCTGCTCCTGACACAGGCCAAGAAGGGCATTGCAAAAATCTCCCCCAAAGAGATTGGTATTATCGCCCCCTACAGGAAACAGGTGAAAATACATTTTTAACAGCTTAGTCACAGCAAACCTGATGCGAACCACACACAAAATGCAGCTACCTACTATAGTAGCAAGTAAACCCTCGAGAAATTTTGTTTGCAGAGAAAAAGTTTCAAAAGTTCAAAAGTTTGCGGTCAGTAAGTTATTTTTAAATGACTTTGATAGAAGTCTCTTATGCAACAGTAAAATCTGTAATATTGTGAGATATTATTACAGGACAATTTAAAATAACTGTTATTTAATCCTGTGAGGGCAAAGCTGAGTTTTCAGCTTCATTACTGAACAAGTTTACAAGTTACATTACAAGTTTTTTTTTTACGTGTTTGAAAGAAGTCTCTTCTGCTCACCAAGGCTGCATTTCTTTGATCAAAAAATTTTTATTTCTATTTTAATATTATTTAAATGTCTTCAGTGTCACATGATCCTTCAGAAATCATTCTAATATGCAGATTTGGTGCTCAAGAAACATTTCTTATTATCAATGTTAAAAACAGTTATGCTGCAAAAAAATTGTTTGTGGAAACCATGTTAATATAACGGTGACAAAATAACAGCATTAGTTAAAAAATATAATTTTTTTGTAACTAGTCTTCACTACTTTTGGACAATCAGAAATATCTACACACCTTTTCTACTGTTTTCTTTTCACATTCACATCCCATTATTCAAACAAGTTTTGAATTCAAACAACTTTGATTCATGCAGATCATTATCATTCTCTTAAAGATTTTTTTTTTTTTTTATCATTGTACACCATTTTCAACATTGTTTTAATTGTACAGGTGGAGAAAATCAGGAAAGGCATCAGGAGTGACAGGGAACTTAGATCCTGCATTGGCATTGAAGAGTTGAAGGTCAGTGCGAGTCTGAGCACTCTTACACTCTGTTACTGGTTTCATCCTTGTCAAGGACACATGAGCAAAAAATGACTGCTGTACGTGTTGTGTAGGTTGGTTCCGTGGAGGAGTTTCAAGGCCAAGAGAGGAAAGTCATCATGGTGTCAACTGTTCGCAGCAGCAAGGAACACTTCACTTTGGACGAAACATTCAATATAGGGTTTCTCAAGAATGAGAAGGTAGCATCTCACACACACACACAGTAGACAATACAACACAGCGAAGCCTAGAAAACAAAGTTGGCCCACCTCTTTCATTCTCTCTTCCAGAGATTCAATGTGGCGGTGACGAGAGCAAAAGCCCTGCTGATCATGGTGGGAAACCCCATCATTCTACAAACAGACACAACCTGGGGCAGGTATGTCAACTTCCAACTAACATGAAATGAAATTTGATTTGAATTCTGGACTTGCGAGTTCTTTTTTATTTTCACATTTGTGTTTGTAGGTTTATTAATTACTGCAGTGAGCAGAAAGGGTATACTGGATATGATATTTCCAACTTGGAGGGAACGGAGGAGGTTGTTAATCGTCTGTACGCTCTAAACATCCACCAGGAGACCACAGGTAAGAGATGGCCTTAATTAAAGTGCGGTCACATTAGACTTTGCACTTCTTTTATTTCCATCAAGGCAGTCTTTCGCTTAAGTTCAAGTGTCGTGAACTCTTATCTGTGAATTTGCAAAGAGATGTATTTGAATATTTTAAATGCATTGTATTTATTTATTTAAATGGCCCACGATTATGACATCACATCCTGTTTCCAATGTTTATTCAGTGTCTGAAGTAATTTTGTGTACCTGTGTCCTAGTGTGACCGCATATTCATAACTCACCATTTATTGTCTGGTTATACAAATACATTACTGTTCATTAAGATTTATTTGAATAAATACTTAATTCTAATAATATCAAATTTAATACTTTAAATAATACACGTGAAATCGATCAAAGGAGACAGTAAAGGCATTTATAATATTACAAAAGATTTCTGTTTCAAATAAATGCTGTTCTTTTAAACAGTAGTGCATTTGAACCTACACAACTCTCCTGTTTTGTTTATAGCCTCTTTTTTCAGGGCAATTTCTGTTCTTTGTTGGGATTGAATGTACAGTAAATCA
The DNA here is from genome assembly GCF_963993115.1 of Abramis brama. Lineage (NCBI taxonomy): Eukaryota > Metazoa > Chordata > Actinopteri > Cypriniformes > Leuciscidae > Abramis > Abramis brama. The sequence continues at coordinate 22,026,428 of NC_139978.1, forward strand.
TGTAAACCAAGTGTTCACTATTATATTCTTTCTCCCCCTAGTGGAAACAGAGGAGAGTGTGGTCCAGCAATATGAGAATCCTGCATGGAGACATGAACATTAAAATGAAGTGTCATTATTAAAGCCCCTCCCACTCAGGTCTGCATTAGCATAGCCACACCCCTTTATGAAGTTACACTGGACAAGTCTTAAACTAAGAAGCTTAATTTTAAAGCTAAAATAGTACTATGATATATAAACATTGCATTAAATTGGTAATTCCTTGTTCTCAAGATATGATTTTAATAAAACTTGTCTGTCTATGCAATAGAAACTAGAAAGGAACTTTTTTAAATGTATACATTATGATTAGAGAAAACAGAGAAAAGGACAGCGGTAGCCTTTTGCCTAGAAAGATAGGGAAACTTCAACACCCAGTGCACTGTAGTTTTAACAAAAGTCCTAGAGCTGTCAAATGTTTGCTGACAAATAAACGGGGAGATCTGGGTGGAGGTAACATTAAAAAAGTAAACATTGTTCATTTACATATCGACATACAATACAAAGCTGGTTGAAAATCTGCGAACTTGTCCTTTAATCTCAGGGCTTTGTATGCAGTTTTGTCTATATGTTTTAGATACATTAGGCTAAATAAATATGAGGACATGAAACACATGATTGATAAATCACTGTTTACTAAAAATGAAGTGCCTTATTTCATAAAACTTTCAGACAACACATAGCAGCATTCATTTAATAATGCTTAATAATTCATGGTGATAATGGTTTTGATTTTGTTCCCATTGGTTTGTTTGGAAATTTGCAAATGAAATCAATCACATCATTAAAAAATGTTGTACTTCATTTCAAAGACTTTTGACTGAAGTAAATACAATGGAGGATCTCGTGTTTTTTTCCCTGTAGTTTTTTTTTTTTTTTACTACAAATTCTACAGTTTATTATTATTTATTTTGGAAACCATACACCTGTAATGAGGAGCATGGTTTTATACCATGATATGCCTGCTACAGTTAAACTCTGGATTGTACGCAATAACTATTGTTAATTTCATTGGGGCAATTACAAAGCATTTTAGCATAATAAACAGCTTTAAAGCCTCCAATGAATTAAGCATGAAGCTTTCTTCTCTTTAAATATGTTTTATGAGATATTTAATAGTTCTAATGATTTTTAATTGAAATAAAATAAATTTAATGAGAGCCCGATGAAAGATAAATATCAGGGTCTTACATTAATAAAGTGTTAACTCATTACAAATGTTATTGTTAAAGGGATAGTTCACCCCAAAATGTCATCATTTACTCACCCGAATGTCATTCCAAACCTGTATGACTTCTGTGGAGCATAAAAGAAGATAATTTGAGAACGTTTTTTTTTTTTTTTTTTTTTTCATACAATAGAAGACAAGAGCATTTAAAATCATTTACTACTGTAGCAGTAAATTTACTTTACGGCATCCTATAGCTCGAAATTAAATATTAAGTTTGTTACCTGCATTTGCAGTATGCAATAACATCAGTCATTATTCTTCCCTATTTCATTTATTCATTTATTTATTCCAATTTAAGGCCCTAACCCCAGCAAAACATTCACAGTTGAACTCATGAGCCGGATGGGCTGGATTTGTCCAGGGCTGAATTTTAGCCCCACTGTAGGTACATGTCCATAACTTGTATTAAAAGATATGCAACAAATTCATGGTGTTCAGAAGCATTCAAAGTTGGTTCATTCGCCCCGTCTGCTCTCCCTCCTTACTCATATCCTTCCCTTTTTATTCTCCTTGTGTTTTTCTGTGTCAGTCATGTGGTTGTTTCGTGTTGTGGATGTTTTCCTAGTAGGTGTTACTGTGGACATATTTATCAGTGACGTATATGCCACCTTGTATGTAAACAATGTGCTATGCATGTGTGTAATTTGTATATTTCACATACAGAGATATATATGTGTATTTATTATATATGAGACACATGTAAAAATATGTATTATACATACATGAACATGTATATTTATATGGGATAAATTTAATGTCAATATATGAAATTGTTCCAATTTCTAATAAGTTTCAAATATGGCTGAGCATATATGTACATTTATGTTTTTACTCTATAAGAGCATATATGTATATTTAAATATGAGACATGTATGTCAGAATATACATAAACATATATTTGCAATGGATAAATTTGTCAGTATATGGAATTGTTCTAATTTCTAATGGGTTTCATATATATCTGTCCATATATGTACATTTGTTTTTACTCTTAAGAGCTTATATGGATATTTTATATATGCGACGTAGTTGTCAAACTTGTCAAAATATACATATACATAAACATTTGTATGGGATAAATGTGTATGTCAATATGGAATTGTTTAAATTTCGAATAGGTTTGCTATATAGCTGTGTGCATATATGTACATAGGCATAAATGTCATATATGTTTATATTTTATACATGTACGTATATTACATTTGCATATGGGAAGACAAGCCTAACCTGGTCTTCCTTCCTTGGCCAAGCCAGTTTTTGGTCTCCCAACCAGAAGCTGACAGTTGTCTCTAAAACCAGCCAGTCTTGTTTAAGTGTTTTTGTTTTTCAGCAGGGCAGTCATGTGACATTGTCGTCAGGCAATAATCCTCACTGGGTCTAAAGTCTTTATTTACCTTATATGCAGACTTGATTGTGAATGTGAATATGCCAAGCCCAAGGGTTGACCTTCCGTCTATCTGTAGTGCTGCTCTCTGGTCGACAGGTGGCGCGTGTCCCTCTGAACCATATACCGTATTGTTTAAAGTTTATTTAAATAATTCTGCAACTCTTGTTTTAGGAGTATTATCGTCTTCTACACTTCATACAATATTTTCCCTTACACATGTGGGATAGATGCGTATCATCATTAAAGTAGGCTACCCTGCAGGTTTAACCATAAGCTTAAGTTTCGTTTTGTCTGAAAATAACTCTTCCGCTGAAAATCCTGTGCCTGGTTCATATGAGAGAGTCTGGTTGTAAACCGTTCATTCTGTTTCTGTGATAGTAAGTGACCTGAGAGCTTTAGGTATTAAACAGAATGAACAGAAGAAACAGGAGTAATTATCTCTCTATAGCCGCTGTGCGCGCAATTGGATTGGATTTCATAGAGATGTTAGAGGAAACAAACAGGAGATCCATTACTGACAGACACACACTCAGAGACATCTACAACGAAGAGTTCCGAGACAGGTAAAACAATGAAAAATGCACATCAGTGGACGTTTTTATTAATTGTCAGTTAAATGAACAAGTGCATCATCAGTTGTACATTTGTCTTAACAGGGACGGTCGTGTCAAAGATCCAAACTTCTCTAGAATCATCTATGCATTGAGAAATGGCAACAAAGCGCGTCTTTCCAGAACAGGTCACGTTTTCTTTAACAGCAATGTAAGAAACCTTATTACCACTGGCTGCCAGTCAGCCAGATGATTTATGCCCGTTTGAAGTAGTTTATAGGCTATGTATTTTCAGTATCAGTGGATTAGTCTTGTAAAGGTCCTGGTAAACCCTGCTGTATGTTGTGGGGACAAAATGTAGCTAGCCACAAGGATGGAAATTTGACCGTTGGCAATACAACATTTCGGGGGGGAATCTTTTCTTTTCTCCCTTTAACCCTTGTGTGGTGTTCATATTTTTGTTACTCAGCCAGTGTTCGTGGGTCTGGTGGACCCGCTGCATTTTTGGGTTTTTAATTCAACACAATCAAAAATGTTATGTTAAAATACTCAACAGATGTTTACTTCATCCCAATTACAAGCAATATAAACAGCATTTATGGTTAATATTTTATCTTTACCTTTGTTAGATCACATTTAAGAATTGCAACCTCATGTGGAAATGGCAGGGGTAGAAACAAAACTCACTTTTGCACTCTTTCACACTTACACACAATCTCTCTCTCACACGCACGCATACACACACTCATGCACACACATACACACACCCACAACACACACACAACACCCCCCCCCCCCCCCCCCCCCCCCACACCCCCCCCACACGCACACACACACACACACACACACACTCACTTGGATATGTGGTGTACGGTCACTCTCCATAGGCATAATGTTTTTTCTAATGTACAAACTGTATAATCTATCCCCCTACACTAACCCTACCCCTAAACCTACCAATCACAGACAACTTTTGGCATTTTTTGAATTTCAAAAAACACCATTTAGTATGTTTTAGTATGAGGACACAGATGTCGTCATAAACCATGTTTACGTTGTAATACCCATGTCATTATACAAATTTGTGTACTCATAAACCATATACAAGAACATACACACACTAACAGCAGGCCCTGACAGGAGGAGGACAGAGTAAAGGTACACAGGACCTACAATTTCCACACTTTTATTAGCCCCGGGTCCAGTGGACCCGAACATCCTGTGTGTAATATAAATGTGTAGGGGGGGTGTACAGTGTGTTTTCATTGAAAATGTGTTCTGATATATATTCCTCACAGAAAATGAGCCAAGGCCAATGAGTCTCAGTTTGAAAAAATAATTAATTGTATAATTTTTCTTTTGATTAAAAATGAAAACAGGTCCAACAGACCCGAACACCATACAAGGGTTAAGAAAACAGCTTATAAAGCCCACAATTTAAAAAAAAAAAATTTCAAAATGCATAAAGTTTTCTGTGAGGGGTGTGTTCAGGCGTAGGGTTAGGAGATTTAATATACAGTTACATTAAAAATGCATTATGTTAATGGAAATTCCCCATAAAACAAACTGTAACGCAGGGTGAACTCAAGAAGGGGAAGGGAGAGCTGGATCCAAATGCAAATTTTATTTGAATAAAAGTTTCTTAAAAAATTAAACAAACAAAACCATAACACTGACCAGGGAACCGAGAACAAAATGAGACACACCAAACATACATCCATGTTGGACAAGGCCTGACCAGGAAACACAGGGGTTTAAATGCAGGGGCAAACAAGCTTAACAAGTTAACAAGACACACCTGAAGACTAATCAACAGAAAAAAACTACAAAGAACTACAAACCATGGCACAAGACAGGAAATAACAAAAGGTCCACACAAGAAAAGGGGAACACAAGACAGGAATCTTGACACAAACACAGAGTTCAGACATGGACTTTAAAGAGTATACTAAGTGTAGGCCTACTAGCATGAACTAAATAATGTGCTACAAGTATAGCCTATGACTAGTAAACTATCAGTATACCTATAAGTTCACTTGTAGTATAGGCTATAGTTGCAGTACAAACAATAAACTTTTAAGTTTTAAACTAGTTGTGTACTCAAAGTTTACTAATGTTACACTTAAAGTATACTCTAAAAAGTGGGCCAATTTAGTCCCTAGTATACTTCTAGTACATTGATATTAGTATACACTTATAAAGTAGCCTATACTTAAAAATATACATGAACTTTACTTAAGTATACTTAATAAAAATGAACTTGAAGTAGGCTATAAGCATACTTATTTTTTGTAACCACCAGCATGGGAAGTGGGAGTGCCTGGACCAGGTACACCAGCTCAGTTTAGCTTGAGAACAGCATTAATGTGCTGGTACACCAGCTAGACTAACATAAACCAGCCTGGACCAACATGGACTTCGTTAATTTTTCAGCAGGGGAGATCATGTGTCAACAAGCCATGTAAATACTCTAATCAGCAGGACATTTTTAAGGCTGAATTCTGGGTCATCTGAAACTATTAAATAATCTGTGATTGGGCCAAATTCTGAGCTTGAAACCCTCCCCTCACTCAGACAGGACACCAAATATGCATTCTTTTCTATATCCGATGTAAGGGTGAACTCATGAAAAGTCAGATATAGTTTCCTCTAGCAGAGGTTTTAAATGCTGGTTTCAAACACCCAGTTCAAAACCCTTACAATAATGCTTGTTTTTCAGAATTAGAATTAAAATTCCAAAATTCCAATCATATTTTTTGCTGTAGCTTTTTGGCTAAACAAGTGACCAAAATATAACCTCACTAGCAAATTAGAAGGTAATACAACCTTTGATTTTAATCATGTATTAGTAAATGTTGAAATTAATATTAAGATGAATAAATGCTGTAGAAGTATTGTTCAGTTAACTAATGAACCTTATTGTGAAGTGTTACCAAAATTCCCTAACAGGAATTAGCTGAAAAGCCTATAGTAGGCTATTTATTTGCAGATTCTCATTATGACAATATAGTGTTACAACACACCTTGGCATAGAATACAAGGAAAGGCTACTCTTTCTCACTGACTGGAAGTTTTATGTATATGGAGAGTTGAAAAACATACATTTTTTTTCTTTGCTCAGTTTAAAATGTATTATTTATGTAGACTGGCTGTTATTGTTTAATGTGGTTTGAGATTAAGCAAAAAATGTGATGCAGCTTAGATGTAGTGCACTCATGAAAAAGGTCCATCCAGGTTCGGGTGAGGCTGCATGATCAATGGTTCAGACGCTGTCGAAGACAGCAAAACCAAGCTACTCCCGCTCCGAGTAATGCTAGCTCACCGCCGCCATCTAGCGGCCAGGAGGCCTCCGGTCCAGGGCCAGAGGGTGGAGTCAGAGGAAGGAGAAGATTGGCGAAAGACATCCTACAGCGATTGAAAAGTACAGACAGGTGAGCTGGTACACTTCATACATTTTGTCCTTTACTCAGACTGGATGTAACACATAGGCAAATAATAATTAGAATTTATTTTATTATTATCTCATAAATGTGAAAATTGCAATTGGATCTTGTAAGTGCTTTTTTATACAATAACATCACAAATCCGTAGTTTTGCTCTTCTCTTTAACAGGTCACATTTTATAGCTGATAAGCATGGGGTGCGGGTGTCCTCAGAGCTGTATATGAAGGATGGAAAGATCCAGATCTCTGTGGAGCGGGCAGAAGTTTATGAGCTGAAGCTGTTTGTGGAGAACACGGGTCAAGAGGCCGTGTATTTCACTTACTACACTGCTCTTCACTGGCTGCAGTGTTTCACTCTGGAAGACAGCAGGAAAGTCGCACGCAACAATCCACACCGTCTGGAACCACGTGAGTGTGGCCTTGACGTACTGATCCAATGGAGGTTACATTTGGATATATATATATATTCTGGTTTGACTCCTTAAATGTGATCTATCAGAAGTGAAGGTTAACTCTTTCTTTTTTTAAATAGGTGAGAAGTATGAGGTGATTGTGAGATTCAAATGCAGTCATATTGGAGTTTATTCAGCTACTCTGGCATTTGAGTTTAAGCAGAACACCCAGCCCACCACCCGTCCCTTCCACATTGTGCGCTTCATTGAGGCCGAGTACAGGACTAAGCTTGCAGCACTACTGGGTCCTACCGAACCATACAAACCCCTGAGACTCAACATCTCTGAACCCGAAAACTGTAGAGTGGACGAGGGTGTTCCACCTGAAGGGTAAGAGAAACATCACACATGGTATTATATGATGAATGTTTAATTGTACATAAAATATCAAATATTATGAAAGTTATTCTTAAAAAAAAATGTAGAATGAAAATTAAAGAAATGATAAATAAAAAATTATAATAATTTGAATTATTTAGTCCTGCTCCTTAAAGTTATGGAAATGTAAATTGATATTTTAGCTTTATTTATGCTTTTATTTATATGTGTGTATCTCCATGTGTTTTTCAATCCTGTAGTTATGTTCAGAACTTTCTTGTAAATGTTCTGCCACTGGGGAAATACACTCCTCCTCCTGACGTCCCAGTGCTGGCAAAACTCATGAAAGATGACCGGATCCTCAGAGGAGAGTTGCAGGAACTTCAGTAAGTGTCATTCAAGTGAAATATTATTACCATTTAAAAGAACTTTTTTCTATTTTTATGTAGAATGTAATTTATTCCTGTGATGGTAGGAACGTCCAGAATGGACAGAATGGATCCATCCATCCACCCAGAATGGATGATCCTTCAGAAACCATTCTAATATGCTGATAGACTTCAGTTAGTGTCCTTCAAATGTCCAATTATGCCATGTAGAACTGGTTTGAGACCAGTTTTAGGGATGTTATCAAGGGTGCAGCTTCCCATTTGTTGGTGAATATGGATTTAAAAATGGAATATGGACTGAAAAAAAATGTAGCAGTTCATGAATTCCCTGGGAATTGAACCTGTGACCTTGGCATTGTGTCATGTTTGCCCACAAATTCCTTGAGCAAAGTATATATATATATATATATATATATATATATATACACACTCCTGTGTGTTTCATATGTTCCATACTTATTTTGTGTGTCCCTTGGTGTGATATAGTATATAGTTATTAATATTCCTTAATGTGTTTGATGTCTAGGTCATTACTGCAGAGTCCGCTGAGCTTCCATAATTATGCCGAACGCTTTGATTTACTGCTGCACCTGGAGGAATGTCAGATGCATGTGGACATCAAGAGATACAACAGAGAGCAAATCACCTTATTCAGGGACACTGACAAAAGACTACTGGTCTTAAACGTGAGTGGAAATGTCTTTTTTAAAGCATCTCCTGTGTTGGAGATAGTAAAGTTTTTGAGGTCTGTCTGTGTATTTCATGTGTTAAAGCTCCCTGGTGTATCAGAGAACAGGCCATCAGTCCTGAGGGGAGATCACCTGCTTCTTACCAAGAGTGAGGAGGTCAGTTCCTCAACTGTGACCAAATACAAGGGCTACGTCCACAGAGTGGAACTGGATCAAGTCAGACTGGGCTTCTCCAGAAGGTATGATCTATGAGTGTGATTTCATACAATACATGTTGTGTGTGGAAAACCAAAAATGAGGCCTGTTTTGCTCTAGCACACACACTTCCTCACAAAATATGATTTCGAAGCATTTTTGCTTTCAACAACCATTTGTAAGGTGAAGAAGTCTTGCATTATCACTTAAACACCAGAAAAACTGCCACAAAGACATGATTCTTATCTTCCCCTGAGCAAGTTAGAACTATTTGTTAAATTCTCAGCCGATTTTTACATGTTTGACACAATCCAAGTTTAATGCAAACATGGCCCAGAGGTTATCTGTTACATCTGTGGGTGTTTTACTTATTTATTTATAAACTTGTGTTTATGTAAAGTTCTTGAGCATTAAATGGAGTATTCGGCATGTATATTTTCATTCTTATGCAGTTTGTATGTGAAATGATAAATTTTGAATACTTCCTTTTGTCGAAACTTGACATTTCACTGCTTTTGTAATGCATTAAAGCTGAGACATATATAATCTATCTATATATATATATATTTTTTTTTTTTTATTATTATTTTATTTTTTTTAACTGTACATGATGGAAAGTTTTTATTGAGATTTTTAAACTCAGCATCATCAAATTAGGTAATCTTAGGTCTTTTTTGCAAATCACCAGATATTTTTTTCAAGAAGCAGGGCAGTGTAATCAGTCAAATTCATCAAGAGATGTCTATTCATTGAACTTGTGTTTGTTGTGTGTGTGTTAAGGTTCACTGACCACGTATTCATAGATAAGATGAAATTCCGTGTGGAATTCACAGTGAATCGTCTCCCATTAAGACTGCAACACAGAGCCGTACACATGGCGGTCCAGCACAACCTCAGAGATGTGCTGTTCCCCGTGGGCTCAAGGACAGTGACCCCTGTGTCTCCACCTGCACTGAGGTCAGTAAGACCCAGAAGTGCTATTAATATGCTATTAATATTATTATGCTGTTAAACCTTCAGAGGGAAACATTGAGTGTTTCAGCACAATGTGTGTCTATAGACTCTTTGATCAACAGCTTGAGAGGAACCCTGAACAGTACAGCGCTGTATGTAACATCGTGGCCGGTACGTCCAAGCCGGCACCGTACCTTGTGTTTGGACCTCCTGGCACTGGTAAAACCGTCACGATAGTAGAGGCCATCAAACAGGTAAAACTGGTTATACACCAAAGTAAACACATCCCCACCGGGTCAGCATGAAAATGTTATTTGGTATTATACTTGCCTGCATGAAAGATGTTGGTGTAATAGCTAATGCATTCAGTCACTCTTTCTGTTTGTTTCTCAACATCTCTCAGGTGGAGAAGAATATACCTGATGCCTATATCCTAGCTTGCGCTCCTTCTAACAGTGCGGCTGATCAACTCTGTGAAAAGTTGATCACTAGTCAACATGTTGATGCACGTAAAATATACAGACTCTACGCTAGTTCACGCGATCCAAAAGACATCCCTAAAATTCTAAAGGTTAGTGAATACAGAAAAAATTATATATATATATATATATATATATATATATATATATATATATAAACAAAAAAATATATTTTTTAATAAAGACAAGATTTTTTTAGTCACACTTTATTTAATGCAGTGAAATTCATGTATTATTAAGTGACCAAATGCTATATGGAGTTACTATATGCGAGTTTGATTATAGTTTTTATTTTGATTGTCCGTGTGTGTGTTTGTGTTTAGAACAACTGCAATGTGGAGGGACAGATGATTATTTTCCCATGTAAAGAGGATCTAATGTCCTACAAGATCCTGGTCAGCACTATAGTCACCGCAGGCAGGTGAAGGGCATCATCCAAGGGCATCTACAAATGCAATAAACTAAAATTTCTCTCACAGATATAATTTACAGCAGTCAGTAAACACTGTGTCTGTGTTGGTAGGCTGGTCACAGGGGGTGTTCCTGTGGATCATTTTTCTCACATCTTTGTGGATGAGGCAGGCCATGCTGTGGAGTCAGAGACCATCATCAGTGTGGCAGGTGGGCAACCACTCTCGCTCAGATGCGTGTTTGCTCTTTATGTTTCCAATATGTACTGTAGTAAAAGTCTTATAGTAGTGAGATCCGTTTTTAAGATTATCATTACATTGTCTCATTGGGTGTGTTTAGGACTGCTGAATGCAGAGACCGGGCAGCTTGTTTTGGCTGGAGATCCCAAGCAACTGGGACCAATCCTGAGATCTCCTCTTGCCATTAATCATGGGTTTGGTGAGATGCACATATATACAGACATCATTCACTCGACCTATAAGCTAATTAGTTTCATGTTAAAATTATGTTCCCAATGAATTCCCAGAAAATAGTATTGTTATTGTTTACCATCTAACCTTTAACAATCGCTAAATCATGACTGTTGTAAAGAAAAATATGGAGGGATAAGCAAAATGGTGTGTTTTATCATTATGTATTGTAATCTGGAGTTGTGTGTCTTTCCTTTAGATGTCTCTTTGCTGGAGAGGCTGATGACACAGAATGATCTTTATAAGAAAGATGACATTGAGTTTGACAAACGCTACGTCACCAAACTCCTTCTGAACTACAGGTAGGACACACCGGTGTGCTTAGTTCTTAAAGTGAACATGAAATCAAAATGGACTATTCTTATTTGTATGGAATTTGGCAGTATTTATTAAAAATATATTTACCCATGTACATCATTATTATTATTTTTATAAAATGCATGTGCTCTTGTAATATTTAATCAAAATAACTTCCTGAATAAGAGATAAACATTTCCAGTTATATTTGATGAGGTTTATTTTCTTGCAGCAGTCAAACAGTCACACCGAGTCTATCATTGAGGAGAGGGCATCCTTCTTTTTTTATAGTCTTAACTCTTATAGTCTAATGTTATCTCTCTAGGCCAATGATGGTATTTTCAACCATATGTGGAATATTATTAGACTTGTTCATCATATTTTATCATTGAGTGGAGGCCCGCCTGTCACATACCAACACTCTTTAACATTCCAATACAATTCCATATTAGATTAAGGTTTGTGTGTGCTCTTTTACCGCCATATGATGGTCACACACACCTTAAAGATAACATTTCTTCCACATTCATTTTCAGCCATACCATAAAAATTTTAATATTGTGCATTTCTAGGACCAATTTTAAAATGACATAGATGCCATAGTGTGCACTCATAGTCTCTCTCTCTCTCTCTCTCTCTCTTCAGGTCTCATCCATCCATTCTGAAGGTTCCTAATGAGTTGTTCTATGATGGGGAGTTGAAGGCATGTGCAAATGAGATCAGCTCTAACCAGTACTGCACTTGGGAGTACCTGCCCAAAAGAGTATGAGACATATCAAACAGCACTTTAGTCACTATAGTTAAATCTACGGAAGAGGATTAGGGCCAGGCAATAATAAAAAAATAAAACCATCTCGAGATTAAAGTCATTATAATGCGAGATTAAACTCGTTAAATTTCGAGAAAAAAAGTCAAAATACAATCTTGAGAATAAACTCATTAAATATCGAGAATAAAGTCGTTGTGTTTCGAGAAAAAACTCGTTAAATTTCTAGAAAAAAACCTCGAAATACAATCTTGAGAATAAACTCATTACATTTCGAGAATAAAGTCGTTGTGTTTCGAGAAAAAAAAAGTCGAAATGAAATGTAGAGAATAACGCATTTGATCAGTGTTCACTGCATAGCCTACTGATAGAGGACATGGCAGAGTTGGATCACTTAGCAAGCTATATTTTAGACTTTCTTTCAGTAAGTCCATCCAGGGAAACCACGAAACCTCGATGAGGTTCATATCAGTAGGCTATGCAATGAACACTGATCGAATGCGTTATTCTCTACATTTCATTTCGACTTTTTTTCTCGAAACACAACGACTTTATTCTCGAAATTTAACGAGTTTATTCTCACGATTACTTTGACTTTTTTTTCTCGAAATTTAACGAGTTTTTTTCTCGAAACACAACTTTTTTTATCATTGCCTGGCCCTAATCCTCTTCCGTATAAATCAGTTTCCTTGTAGATTTCATGTTTTTTTTTTTACCCCCCAGGGATTTCCTGTGATTTTCCATGGAGTTCCTGGGAAGGATGAAAGAGAGTCGAACAGCCCCTCATTCTTTAACACCTTTGAAATCGATATCATCATAGATTACCTGAAGAAGCTGCTCCTGACACAGGCCAAGAGGGGAATCTCCAGAATCTCCCCAAGAGAAATCGGCATTATCGCCCCCTACAGGAAACAGGTGGAGCCTGCTCTTGGACAGCCCTATTCTGTCACCAAAAAATAGCAGTTAAAAATATCCTGACAATTCTCTTGAATCTCTGATGGTCTGTACCATCACTTTACTTTCTCTGGGGTTTGATTTCATAGGTGGAGAAGATCAGGCGGGCCATCAGATCAGAAGAGGACCTCCAAAAGTGCATGTGCATTAACGACCTTAAAGTTAATAGACACTCTGGTATGGCTTTTTATCTTAAATTAGGACAGGTGAACACAAAATGATATCCGTCTCCCTTTGTGTGCTCGGTGTGTTGTGTAGGTTGGTTCCGTGGAGGAGTTTCAAGGCCAAGAGAGGAAAGTCATCATGGTGTCAGCTGTTCGCAGCAGCAAGGAACACATCACTTTGGATGAAACATTCAATATTGGGTTTCTCAAGAATGAGAAGGTACAGACCCCAATCTTACAGACCCCAAACTTTAAAAGGGTAGTGTAATATCACAACATGATGTGAACTTGAACTAAGTTGTGTGATACATTGTGAATATGCTATTTCTGTAACAACGTGCTAAAACACACTTTAGTCTTGAATTTGTTCAATTCATGTCTTGCTCTTTAGAGATTCAATGTTGCGGTGACAAGAGCGAAATCCCTGTTCATCATGGTGGGAAACCCCTTCATTCTGCGGACAGATGAAATCTGGGGCCGGTATAATACTGTACACTTGCAACTTACACATGGATGAAATGCAAACCCTGATGAGGAACTGACTAAATGATGTGTGTGTCTTTTGTATTTTAATAGGTTTATTGACTTCTGCTCGGAGGAGGGAGGTTACACCGGTCTTCCCTTTACCAATGTAGAGGGCATAGAGGAGGTTGAAAAGCGTCTTCTTGCTCTCAACTTTGACGATGAGAGTGGTGAGACAGGCTACTTTACTGGTTACTGTAGATTTCAGAAATAATCTTTCTTGGGATGGAAAATTAAACCTGATTTAGTGTAATGCCCTTAAAATACTTGGGAAGTCTTCATTTCAAAAAAAGAAAATTCATGGAGTAGTCATGCATGTCTGTTCATGTTCTGCCAAAAACATTACATTGTGTCAAATTTCAAGGTTTTGCCTTAATGCAAATGCATTGCAAACAGGAGGCTGTCCTCTTTCCTCCATTTTTTCAGAACCGGTTGTCAGCGAACAAAAAAATGTACACCTGATTATAATGCTTCCCTCTTTCATAAAGGAAGACTTTAAGGAACTTGTCTAACTGAATTCAATCACAATTAAAAATTATATTTAAAATAAATATATCACTTACCGGTAATATTTTCTATAAATAATTAGCTTCTGCTCAATTTGAAAAGTTACCAGCAGTCTTGTTCTATGGTGATTTATAGTTGAATAATAGTAATAATACAATAGTAATTTAAATATTACTACTAATAATATAGCCTATATAACAATAGTAAATTGATAGTAATGGTTTCAAGAAGGCATGATGTGGAAAAAACTGACTATTGTGTTCTTTCACCCCCTAGTGGAAACTGAGGAGAGTGCGGTCCAACAATATCTGAATCCTGAATGGAGACATGATTACTAACAAAGAGCCAGTCTTCACTAGCCACATCTGTTCTACACCTTCTTTTGAAGCTAGCATGGAAATCATGGATATTCCCATTTTTTAAAAGCTGGGTGCACACTAAGATTTTTATTGTACAAAAATACTTTAATCTACCCTGAAAAGAAAGAAAAAGATTTTTAAACCACAATTTTTTGACGATAAAGTGCCTTTTTATTTCTACATCAACCATTTTAAGTCAGAATGTATGATACATGTTATAGCCAAAACATCAGATGACAGAAAATATTTTAATCTACCTTGAAAATATGAGCACATGGACTGATACATAAACCATTTTTTTGCTGATAAATTGCCTTTCTGATTTCTACATTAAATCCATCCATCCATCCATCCATCCATCTTCTACCGCTTATCCGGGGCCGGGTCGCGGGGGCAGCAGTCTAAGCAGGGATGCCCAGACTTCCCTCTCCCTAGACACTTCCTCCAGCTCTATTTACATTAAATCGTTTTTCTTAATTTGTTCATAATTGTAAGCTAATCAATTAAAAAAAAATTTGTTTCACTCTGCATAAAATTGTTTATTTTTTGTTTCAAATTGTTATCTGAACATTGTCAGTCCCTTTATTAATAAATCCTTTGTTCTTTGGATTTCAGCTGTGCTTTGATTATTAAACCACAGACAATCAGACATATAATATATTTTCAAATGATGTCCATTAAAGGTGTAGTAAGCGATTTCTCAGAAATGCTGTTAAAGGGGTTAGGGTTAGCAAATAAATTATAACTCCAGACTATCGATGTAAATGTCTGTTGAGAGAATAATGTTAGAAATAAAACTACCCTTTCATCACATTGCATTAGTTATAATTTGTTCCCTGTATTTATAAGCAGTCTACAGCAGCGGCGGAGTTATATTTGGTTACCTAGGAAACCGAGAGAGCCGGTCCACATAACAATCACCCAAGTGTATTTACCTGCCGCTGACAAGAGTACTTTGATTTCTAACATTATTCTCTCAATAGACATTTACATCGATAGTCTGGCGTTATAATTTATTTGCTTTTGGTGTACTGTGGAGTGGGTAAAACTGTTTTTAATGGCAGGCTAACGTGCGCCGTTGACTCGCGCTAGCCTAGCACCGGCGAACTATCCAAAAGTAAGGACTGGATGAATTTTTTTGAAAACTGTCTCCACTGATGAATAACAACCAGGCTCACTTGAAAATGAGGTCCGATGTCGAAAATCCTGAACCACCCCTTTAATATTTGAAATCACCAAAACAAACACGCCCCTACCCAGAAGGATCACACCCCTATCTGGATAGCTCCGCCCCAAAATTCACAAGCACCTATCAGATCAGAGTCCCTTTCAAGGAAAGTCTGTTCACTCGATGCAAGGCAGCTATTTTGGGCATCAGCTGTTTGGTGTTCTTTTTTGTGTTCAACAGAACAAAGAAACTCAGGTTTGGAACAACATGAGGGTGAGAAAATGATGGCAGAATTTTCATTGTTGGGAGAACTATCCCTTTAAGGCCAATTCACACCGCACCGACAGACTGCAGCAGACATTTCAGTGTGGATCAGATGTGTTTTCAGTCTGCTTTTTTCGCCAATTGAACATGCAGAATCGCATTTAAAATGTCAGAGAAGTAGGGCTGTAGTACTCGAGTCCGGTCTTGGACTCGAGACCGCTTTTCTATGGTCTCGGACTCGCTGGTATTCGGACTCGGACTTGTCTCGGTCTCGGCCACTGGTCTTGCCAAATATGGCTTTTGGTCTCGACCGAGTCCAGGTTTCTTTATTATGTTCCCAGTAATCACACATACGTCGCCGCGATATTAAAACAATATATTATTGGAGGGAAAGTGAAACACTGGCCACCTAATAACTATGGGCATTTCGGCTCTTTTTCGTGAGCCGGCTCGTTTTACTCAGCTCACTGAAAGAGCCGGCTCTTTTGACTCATAAACGGCTCTTTAAAAAATAAATGTTTAAATAAACTCGCTGAAAGTCCACCGCTAGTGCAATGTGAATATTCACATTTCTAATTGTCCATAACACCCCGGAAACTAGCCTGCTTGCCTTGCACATCTAATTAATGGGCAAAGTTTTCCGACTTTTTTCTTACCTTTCTTGACTTGGACTCGACTAGTTCTGGTCTTGGACTCGACAAAGGTGGTCTTGACTACAGCCCTACAGAGAAGTGACATGCTGTAGTCTGGTGACTGTCGGCGTTGGTCTGTCTCTGTCAGTGCAGTGTGAATTGGCGTTTACAGTGAGTAGGCATAGGTCTCTCCCTCGTGGCTATTGGAGCTGCTATACCCATCTAAGATTACTGCGAGTCCCAGTGATGTTTGAGTCATTATCATCCTCATTATGTTAGACACCAAACACCTACAAGCACTCAATCCTATCCTCATCACCTCTAGGTTATTTTTTTTCCTATAGCAATTTATAGGTCTAGGTCTGTCATAGAGTCAGGAAAACAACATCAGCACACCTGATCTAGTGCTATCTGTCAGGTAAACGGACATGTTTTCTGACTGCCATTAAAAATAAACTGCTTACCTCACGTTTAAACTAACTAACCATGGCTTTTCTTCTCTTGACCTCTCATTTTAAAGTAACATGCTGGACATCAATTCTAAGGGCATTCCGACAGGGTACTTTTTTATTCAAGGACACAAAAGTAGATTTTAGTAACTCAGTCACCTCTACCTGCAATTAACCCATATTTGTGTCGGTATATAAAAAGGTAATGACGCCTTTTTAGCTCAATTCTATCGCAATTTAGCATTTATAGCCTTGGACTTCACTTTTTTTTTTTAACTTTATTTCTCGCAATTTCAAGTTTATCTTTCTATCACAATTTCTTTTCATCTCAATTCATCTCTTTCTCTCTCTCTCATTATCCTGAGCAGACCAGCTAATTTAGTTAGCACTTAATGCTAATTCAGTTTTAGCCTGCTAACCATTAAAAATGGTTTATACTTGGCACAAAATTATATACTTGGGCATTTTTGTCCAAATATTTTGTCCGTTGCAAAGCAAACAACACAGATATGTATAATAGTAAACCGAACTGATCTGACTACAACTATTCCTTGCAGCCTAATTTTTCATTCATGTAAAATAAATATGCCATCTATCCTTACTAAGGTCAACTCCATTGGACAAAGATAAAGAAAGTTTGGCACAGTCCCAAAATCAGCAGTCAAAAAACACACACAGAGTACAGGCTGGCAGTTATAATGAATGATAAATGTATTTTTGCTTCTTTCTTTTCTTTTTTTTTTCAAACTTAAATCACTGAGCATCATATACAGAGGCATAGAATAACTGTAAACCAGAACCGAAAGATACAGAGAAGATTTATGTACAAATACAAAATTAATCTCAGTCTTTCCTCCAGAGAAGGAAGAAAGGAAGGAAGGAAGGAAAGTATGCTGGTGAAAAGAAAAGGAAAGGAAAGGGAAAAAAAGAGAAAGATGGCAAGATGAAGAGGTATTGGGTATTGACACACACTTTGGTTTCTTTATAAATATTTTTCTGTCATCCACTCCTGGATTGCGAGACATGTGAGGCGCAGCAGGTACTGTAGGTTTTTCCTGGGGTCAGTTGCAGAAAGGAACATGGAGGTGTGTGTGTGTGTGTGTGTGTGTGTGGCTCATAACAGTAGGCAGCCGCTTCTCTTCTTGCGCTTTCGCACCTGCAGCGCTGCCCTGGTGGCCATCTCAAAAACCTCACGCACTCCATCCTTAGTTTTAGCCGAACACTCCAAATATCCAAATGCACTGATCCTGTTAGCCATGTCACGGCCCTCCTCTGGTTTTACAGGTTCCTAAAACACAATGAGAGGAAGCATTCTTTTAGAACTCTTTTCACCCTCTCACTAGTTTCATTTGTACACTAACAATATCTAATAGTGAAAACAAATGTCTAATAGTGAACACTGCATTCAATTGATCAAAAGTGACAGTAAAGACATTTATAGTTGTTACAAAAGGTTTCCATTTCAATTCTATTTCAAATAAATGCTAAAGATTTCTATTTCAGCTAATAAAGCATAACTGTCAACATTGATAATAGTAAGAAATGTTTAACAGTAAATCAGCATATTACAATGATCATGTGACCCCCACACACCCACCCACCCATTTCTCACCCTAATGTTTTCATAAAAGACCCCCATTTCAGCTGCCCTCTTATATTTGCATTCTGAGTTATTTATATCTAGGCACAGACTCAATTCATGTAGCTAGATTAATATTAAAAAGTAACTTTTTTTGTATTTGCATACTGATTCAAAGCGAAGTAGGTTACAACTCTACAATATACAATGAACGTCAATAAACATTTCATACTGTAGAACTGTAGTATGCTGAATGTCACATGACTTACAAACTGCCACATTCCTGTAGAGATAAACTGATAAAATTTTGATAAAATCAATGAGCATTCCTAGACACTAACGTCAATGTTTCTTAGCTACCTTAAATGGTCCCCACAACAGTCCCTTTCAACACAAAGCATTGTGGTTAAAAGTAGACAAACAATTTGGGAGAATATGATGGATCATTACTGTACAAATTGTGTATACTAAAATCTTCCTCATTAGAAAATCACTTAAAAATGCTACATGTATAAATATAAAAGTATTATGACGACCAGCATGGAAGTTTCACTACTGTTTTTTGCTTTATTCTTACAAACAAACCTTCAGCATGATGTAATCCCTGAGGGCAGCTTTTTCCCCACAGGAAACAGCTGCATTTCCATTTTCCTTTGTGGCTTTCCGAGACAGGAAGTGTCCTGTTTGTTAAGGCAAAGGCCAACAAAAGGCCTCTGCTGTGTCTTATAAACCTCTACTTCATGTTACTATGGCAACATCTGCTTAACACGTGTGCGCACGCACACACACACACACACACGAACAAACACCTGCCATACCTGTTTCATCTTGATCAGCTCCCTGCGTGTGTGTTCATCATTCCGCAGGTCCTTTTTATTGCCCACTAGGATGATGGGAACGTTGGGACAAAAATGTTTTACCTCTGGCGTCCATTTCTCTGGAATATTCTCTGAAAGAGGCCAGAACAGAAGTTATGAAACCTGATGCCAATGTTAAGATATTTTTTAGAAATAATTTAATACAGTAAATTATAAATATTAATAACTGCAGGAAATTATTATGCATTTCATTATTTAAGGAAATTTCAGTATTTAATAAATCATCTTCAATTTTACCTTAATGTAATATGTGCAAGTTGAATTGCTAGTTTTAGTTAAAACTATTTGCTGAGAAGCAGGAATAAAAATTAAAATAAAGTAGTAATTTACACTACTGTTCAAAGGTTTGGGGTCTTCAAGATTTTTTTTAGTCTTTTTTTCAGTGTCACGTTATCATTCTAATATGCTGATTTGGTTGTCATGAAAAAATGTCTTATTATTAACACAGCTTATTTTTGTGGAAAATTTTGATGCAGTCTTTTTTTTTTTTTTTTTGAATTCT
Organism: Abramis brama; assembly: GCF_963993115.1. Lineage (NCBI taxonomy): Eukaryota > Metazoa > Chordata > Actinopteri > Cypriniformes > Leuciscidae > Abramis > Abramis brama. The sequence continues at coordinate 22,046,477 of NC_139978.1, forward strand.
TAATAGAAAAATAGAAAGTTCAAAAGAACAGCTTAACATGAATGTCTTTACTGTCATGATTGAAATGCTTACTGACTCCAAACTTCAGAACAATAGTGTGTGTGTGTGTGTGTGTGTGTGTGTGTGTGTGTGTGTGTGTGTGTGTGTGTGTGTGTGTGTACACATGTTTTTCTACACCGGTGGGGACTTAAACCTGAATGCACACAGACTCATGGGGACTCGTGTCACCGTGGGGACCTAAATTGAGGTCCCCATGGGTACAAAAGCTTATAAATCATACAGAATTAGTTTTTTTGAAAATGTAAAAATGCAGAATGTCTCCTGTGATGGGTAGATTTAGGGATAGGGGCAGTGTAACGGGATAGAATATACAGTTTGTACAGTATAAAAACCATTACGTCTATGGAGAGTCCTCACAAAGATAGTGCACCAGACGTGTGTGTGTGTGTGTGTGTGTGTGTGTGTGTGTGTGGTTAAGTACCTAAACTATCTGGACTGTCTATAGAGAAACACATCAGAATAACATCTGTGTCTGGATACGACAATGGCCTCAACCGATCATAGTCTTCCTGACCAGCTGTGTCCCATAGAGCCAACTCCACCTGAGAGAGAGAGAGAGAGAGAGAGAGAGAGAGAGAGAGAGAGAGAGAGAGAGAGAGAGAGAGAGTCTATGAGTGCACACTATGGCATCTATGTAACTGGACTTTGAGTCGTCTTGTCATCAATATCAGTGGTCATAAATATAAAAAACATTTATAAACCTAAAGCTATTTAAAGAGATAGCTGCAGTTCAAACTGGTCTAGAGGTCTTCAATGACAATACAAAACATTCAAGGGTTAAAAGACTTGAGTTTTTTGTGTGAGTATAAGAGATGGAAATGAAATGTGTGTTCTGGAGCATACAGGAAATAGAACAAATGTAAATCAACAAACTGCAATTTTTTCTTTTTTTCTTTTAATCAAAAGTTCTGGGACACTGGTCTGGGCAAATTTAACTGCTGAAATAATATTCATCCTTAACTTAGAGGTTCATTTCTATATCGTTGTCCTCTATTTCTAAGAAGCTTACAAGTCCAAACATGAACAAAAATCTTAAACAAACCATTTCCTATAGCAAGTTAAGATCAGAGGAGCACTCCCTCTTGCTGAACTTCTCTCATATTATATCCAGCATGTCTGATCAGGATGGCCTGAAATTTGGGTTAAAAGGTTGCAGGAACACCAAATTCCCTCTCTCAAACAAGCATACCCAGACACACCACATTCTCAGTGCTTCTGTCCACGAAACAAGAAGGACTGTGCACAACACTATTTTAGGATAACTGACCTGTTTGCCATCCACCTCTATGTCAGCAATGTAGTTTTCGAACACTGTGGGCACGTAGACCTCTGGGAACTGGTCTTTACTGAACACAATGAGCAAACATGTTTTTCCACAGGCTCCATCTCCCACAATCACCAGCTTCTTACGAATAGCTGCCATCACTAAAGAAAAAGAAAGAAGACTACAATGAGACATGGTTCAAATGAAATTCACAAAACAAATACAATATTCATATTTTGTGATGATGACCCACTGGCTGTAGATTATCCCATTTATTACATAGCTATTGAGCAAATAAAATTGCATGAAAATTGTATAGGACGATAGAACAATAGAACGATAGATAGAACGAACGATAGAACGAACGATAGAACGAACGATAGAACGATAGAACGATAGAACGATAGATAGATAGATAGATAGATAGATAGATAGATAGATAGATAGATAGATAGATAGATAGATAGATAGATAGATAGATAGATAGATAGACAGTATTATTTCCAATTTACTTTTTCTACAGACTGGTTAGCTACAAAGCTAAAATATTTAAAACAGCTGGTAATCGTAACTGTTCTGAGAAGTTAGAGCCAATTAGCCATTTTAAATATCATAGAAATGCAATGAAATTAAAAGATTGAGACTGAAGAATGATACGAGAGACGTGAAAAGTAGCAGTGATACGTTGCCATTGACTGCGTGCGGTGAAATATCCAGTTTCGCCGTAATTGTCAACAAACAGTTAACAAATCAGAATTCAAGTATTCCAGAGAGCCATGAAATATGTCCAAAAAAATCATAATAATAATTGTTCGAATTATTCAAAATCAAAACAGAAATCAAACAGAACCCCTGTTTGAGAAACACAACATAATAGAGTGTAGCAGGTCCACGATCTATCCTGCATTTATGCAGAATCAGGAGGCCAAAATGCTGATCAAGACCCAAACTCAATCACAAAATGAAGGTCACACTGGAATGAAAAAAGTACATTTTGTTGAAGGCCTTATTTGGGAGAAGTTCTTGCATCCACACAAAGTGAGAGCATGAAGAGTATGCAAAAAAATACAGTAAGAAAGACTTTCCTGTCCCACCCTCTTCCTCTCTTTCCCGCAATTTGGAGAGAAAAATAAGGACACGATGGCCCAAAACTGTCACAGCCAAAGAACACACTCACAGCCACACATTTTCTTAAAATAGTGCCAATCTAACCAGTTGTCCACATTTAAGCACACACACACCCGTACAGTAGCCCAGTGAATGCGGACACACTCCAGCAGAAGATTTTGGGCTTGTGTGCATGATTCATGTGTGTGAGAAAGATGTAGATTATATAGAAATTTAGACTAATAAACACACATGCCATTTTCTAACACATCAGCAGGCTAGCAAGTACAAAACAAAAATCATGGTAATATCACAGTAATATTGTTATTTTGGACACTTACCATGGTAAAACCATGTTTTTTTTAGACATATTGCGATAATACCACATTATTTTGGACAAGTATCATGGCAATTTTGGACATGTATTGTGGAAATACCATATTTGGACATGTGCCATGGTATTCATTGAACCTTAGTGTAGCACATACATAGATATCGATACATGATACCATGGAATAAATCAAAGTACCATGATATTATCTTAACTACCATTGAAAAGTTTTTTTAATGAAATTACTTGTCAAGCAAAATGCATTAAATTGAATTAAATATTTATTATAATAAATGCTGAACTTTCTATTAAATCAAAGAAACCTGACAAAAGTATCACAGTTTCCACAAAAATATTAAGCAGTGCAACTGTTTTCAATGTTGATTATAATAATACATCTTTCTTGAGCACCAAATCAGCATATTAGAGTGATTTCTGAAGGATCATGTGACACTGAAGACATTTAAATAATATTAAAATAGAAAACAATTTTTAAATTGTAATAACTCTGTAATAGCCTACTGTTTCTACTGTATTTTTGATCAAATAAATGCAGCCTTGGTGAGCAGAAGAGACTTTCAAACACGTAAAAAAGTAAAATACCATCTTTAGTAAGGAAAGTGTGTGTGAAGGGACGCACACATTAAAGATACGCTGTGTAACTTTTGGTGCTCTAGCGGTTAATAAACAAAACTGCATGCATCTCGCGGAAGAACATTGCAACCGGAGATCCTTGTCTCGGTTTATGTGACGAGTCACGCAGGGCACCATAGTGATTCAGGATAAGACAAAAACACAGGTTGGAAGGTAGATTGATGATGGACTTGCTCATAGAAAATTTGTAAATTTTGAACAAAACAAAAAAGTTACATAGTGTACCTTTAATGATTGACTCAACATTTGATTACTGTAGTTTCAAACTAGTTAGGACTGCAGTTTCATACTCAGACATTTGGATTGGATGGTCACAGGAAGTTGTCAGCTTATCCTGAAACAGAGACACACCCACACATTGAACTTGAAAAAAAAAATCACAGCGGACAAGTTCTGAGAGAGAGAAAAGAACCGAAGCAGGTCAGCGCTATTCTTAAACATTCCTCTCTGGAGAGAGAAAGGTGTTCTTGGTGATGGCAGCCTATATTCTCACAGACATTAATCTCTGCTGCCATTATCTCAAGCCCTTCAAACACACATTCGGAACACCACTGGCTTTTTAAAACAGTTGAGAAGAACTCCAAAATTTACAAAGCTGACCAATCAATTCACTGAAACTGAAATAATGAAGCAATTCATTTTTTTTAGTATAGATGAGAAAATCTGTGATGTGTCACACTGGGAATGCTGTCACGTCTCTGAAGGCACAATGTGGAAACATTTCCTCGGCAAGAAGAGAAAGAGCTCACTTCCTGTTCTGACAACTCCCTTCCTGTTCACATGCAAGCTCCAAAAAACATTGTATCTGGAGAAATTTAAAAAAGATTTAAGCCTTCATAAATCCCACAGCTGCTTCTGGGTATAAATCACTGTCAAACTTATTTTTAGTAATATTACTTCATTATTTTAGATTATCTTTTATAGGTTTTATTTAAATTTTTTGCAATTTTGTCATGTGCATGCATTTGTTATTTAGCTTTATTTTATTTTAGTCATTTAACTTACTTTATCACATCAAACACATTACACATAATCAAAACAATTAAGTTAATCAATACAGATAGGCAAGGATGTGGGTTGTTAATAAACTAGACAAGTACATATTCAATTATACACGGCTTCCTTAAAGGGATAGTTCACCCAAAAATGAAAATGCTGTCATCATTTACTCGCCCTCAAGTTGTTCCAAACCTGTATGAGTTTCTTTCTTCTGCTGGACACGAAAGAAGATATTTTGAAGAATATAGATAACAAAACAGTTGTGGGGCACCCATTGACTATTTATTTTTTCTCATACTATGGAAGTCAATGGGGTCCCGTCAACTGTTTGGTTACCCACATCATTCAAAATATCTTCTTTTGTGTTCAGCAGAATAAATTCAAACAGATTTGGAACAACTTGAGGGTGAATGATGAAAATTTTCATTTTTGAAAAAAAATAAAAAAATAAAAAAATAAATCCCTTTAAGGCTGACAACTCAAGTAGTTCTTCAGAAATCCTACATCTAGTCAATTAAGAAAACCTGTAGTTCTGTACATCCCTAACATCCACAGAATCAAAGACTAGTTGAGTCAAGCACTGAGTGAATCAGCATAAGTTAATAAGAAGAAAATGAGAAAAAGTGGGTTTCATTATGATTGATAAGAATCTAAAACAGTTCAATATAACCTGGATATGGAAAGTGAATGAGATTTAAACTGGATTCAGGAGGGGGTTTAGAATTTCTGCTTCAAAGATTTCCATAAGGGATCATAGGATAATTGAGTCAAGTCCATCACGGCAGCCTTATTCTCTCCAAACCCAACACAGAATTGACACACACAGACTAAACGGGGCCCAGGAGAGCAGTGGACGAGTGTGGACACTTTCAATGCTTTCGATTAGGGCTGGGTATTGACACAAATTTCACAATTCAATTTGATTTCGATTCACAAGCTTGCAATTCGATTCGATTCGATTCCGATTCAATTCAACATTGATTATTTTGGATATCAGGTACAATACATTGCAAATTTTCTCAAGGAAAACAAATCTCTTAACTATTATTGTAAACTATGGGAGTCAGTTGTAGCCTATAGGCTTCATTAGCCTACTATAATATTGAAGGTAAAAAATTAACTGATTTGTATACAAACACTTAAAATACACTATTTATTTTTATAATAATAAAGTTATATGCAATTATATAAAAATTGAAATGGCGGCTGTCATAAAAAACTTCCAAGATTTATTCAAACATGCATTAAATATTGAAGAACATTAAAAATTAAAATGAATATGTAATATGGTGCATATATGTAACAAAATGCTTCTCTCTAGAGTTAATTTTTCTAGCTGACTAACGAGTTTATGGTCACTGGATATGTTTTTTCTGAGGTAAATGTGACGTTACATGACATTGTTTACTTGCGTCTTTCCACAGTTGAAACACTGATTGAGCGATTCCATGTGACATGATACGGACTTCGATAAGTTGTACTCTATCTTTTAACGCACTTTCAGATGCTCATTCATGTTTATTTCGCGCTGTAACCGGTATTATTAAGGCGGAAGAGAAGATCGTGTTCGCTCCACGCTGCTGCTTCTCTTAAGCTGAGCTCAGAGCTGCGCCAGAGCGATCACGCGCCACAGCGCCAAAACGGTAATTATGTTTTTGAAATTTCGTAAGAAAATGGAGGTAATTTGAAATCTGAGACTTTGTTTCATATCAATAATAACAAAGCACAAAGATTATTGCAATTTATTGGATGGGATGCGCGCAACAATGTTCCATTCATTCATCAACTGAAAACAGGATGACTAATCGATTATTGGGATTTAAGAATCGATATCGTTTCGTAAAAATGAGAATCGATTAAAATCGAGAAATCGATATTTTTTACCCAGCCCTACCTTCGATTGACCTTGAGCCACAGGAGCTGTGGACTGATGGGCCTCTAAAATGGCTGGATTACATATTGAACATTCATGATGAATGTGCGACAATTTCACTGATGATATCAAATTAAGCAACACTGTGAATGACACAACTATCTTAATGTGCTTTTAATTTGGCCATTAAGCTTCCTAAAGACCATGAGTCAATAAACTAGTTTCCAGATCCATCTTAGTATCACGGGAATGTGAATATTGTTTTAAATGGAGGTTTGACACTGGATCATTTCAGTGAATCAGTTTAAACTGCCAGTTTCAGTGAATCAAAACTCTGAATGAATGAATGAATGAATATCTCTATCTATCTATATCTAAATATCATTCTGATATGCTGATTTGCTGCTCAAGTAACAAAACAGTTGTGCTGTTTAATATTTTTATGGAAACTGTGATAATTTTCAGGATTCTTTGATGAAAAGCAAGTTAAAAAGACAGCATTTATGTGAAGCAGCAATCTTTTGTAACATAAGTATGTTTACTGTCACTTGTATGCATGTATGTGTGCGTATTTATGGATGGAAAGAAAAAAAAGTCCATACTGACCTGGTAGTGTATATACAGGAATACATTGTGGAAAACATGCCTTGATTATTTTTAACTTTATTTCCCTTGCCTTAAACAATAATGGCTGTTTGGTTTAAATAAAAAATATTTTTTTTATTGTTAAAAGGCTATATCGCCCAGTGTGAGGGTGTGTGAAGTGTCTCCACTGTGAAGTCTGCACTCATCTGTCAGACTGCATGTTCACTGAGTGGACACTGAAACTTTTGAACCGAGTAACTCGCTCTCGGTCTCTGTCTCATTCCCACAAAGACCTCAAACAGGTAGGGTACATGAGTGATGCCCACTGGCCTGGTTCCTGCGAGTCTCCAGGAAGTAACGGACGATGTGAGCACTGGTGAGATTGTGTCTGGTGGACGGTTAATATATGATGCCTGCAGTAGGAGCCGCAGCACAGAGCTCTGTGAAACGTGTCTGAACCTCACAGGCAAGCTGTAAAATCACGCAGCATTCTGTCTCTAGCTGTGTCCGAATCCCTATATAGTGTATGACATTTGAGTGCACTATATCTGCAAGGAGCGAACAAAATGAAGTGAGTGAATTTGGACGCTGACGTTTACACTGTGCGTCAGAGAGCTGGAGCTGTCGCAGAAATGGCTTCGTCACACGTAGTGATAAAACTCCTTTTATCTTACATGTTACTTGAAGGTATAACGGAGGATTTTCTTTTTCCGGGTGGATCATCAAGACTATTGGTCCTCCTAATTGTCAATCATTCTGGTGATATGTTTACGTAAGGCCGTCGTACGTGCCCGTCCTTTCTGCGCATGCGCACTTTCAGGTGTATTATGTGTGGTGAGCTGTCTATGGGTGAGCTACGGTTTCAGCCATTCATTGAAGCTCGCCGTTCTCACCGGGTTTTTTTCAAAATGTCTGAGGGTCGTAAGAGAAAAAGTGTCTACGAATTGTATGACAAGAAGAGAAAGGCCTCTGAAGAAAGAAACAAGACCAGAGTGTTTTTGGGAGAATATTTCACACACTGGCATGCGCTAAAAGCACAGGTTAGGCTTCCCACTGATGCCTCAGTCGCGAAGTTTCTACTCGACAGGTAAAGTTTGGCATGCTATTTGGAGAAATCCGTTTAAAATTACTGCTAGTAAAAGTTAATGTAAGCTATGATTAGCGATCTTGCAACTTGTAAACAGAGCGTGCACGAGGAGAACTAGGCTCGTGCATGCTCTCTCGTGTCGTGCACACGTTTAATAGGCGTTCCCTCTCGGGAGCATGTAGAGTGTTGCGCATCTGTATTTTTTCAAAAAGTGGAGAGGGCGGTTCTTTTCTAAAATTCGGGAAAATCCTCCGCTATACTTTAATTTATAAAATAATATTAACAACAATAACAATCATAATAACTTTACTTTGTAATTATATATACCTCCGTGCCAGCTTTGTAGTTTCATCGATTGAAATTGTTAAAAACGCTCACAGACGACGTGGTCGTTGAGTGCCCTCAGGGTTTTTAACAAATTGTTAAAACATCTGGCTTATAAACACATTAAATGGAGTTCATGCCTAAATTATATATTTTAATAAAAAAAAAATTATATATATATATTATATATATATATATAATTTACCTTATTAATATCAGTTCATTTAACATTTTAACATTCATTTATATAATATTGTCTCAGTATTTTAATATGTTTTATTCAAGTAATGATTAATAAAAAAAAGGTAGAAAAAACCAAATAAGAAAGCTGTAAAGTATTTCTGGTTTAAACTCGCTCGCTCCCGCACTTTCAAGCATGCTCAGACCTCTCCGCATTGGATTGTGGGAAATAGTGCTTCAGCAAGTGTACATTGAATGTACACTCACATTCAGAGAGGATTGTGGGTAAAAGTAGTGAACGAATGTAGGGAATTATGTCGTTCACTCAGAATTCGGACACCACTTCAAAATGGCAGACACCCTATATAGTGCACTATATATTATATAGCCTATTTACTAAGGATGAGCAAAATGACATCACTAGTTGGGATAAGCAGTCACAACATCAGATTTTCACTGTTATTATTGTGGCGAAAAGAAATCACGATAACGATATTATTGCGATAACTATAGAATAATTTTGAATAATGTTAATAATAATGCCAACAGTCAAATATTTTTGTTTGATTGTGTTTTTGATTTTCTGAGAAATTAATCATGCTAAAAAAAAACTAAAAAAAACTAGTGTACGGAGGTGGAGGGAGAGTTTTTACCATAACTAATCACAAAAAGGAAAAAGTAGGCACACCACAGCTCCATAAATAGAGAACATGCAATAAAGAATTTTTCTATTTGTAGCTTTTTGCCTAATGGAATTGTATATATATATATATATATATATATATATATATATATACACAGTGGCGTAGCGCAAACTGCGTTGGCCCACCCGCAAGAGTGGAGGCGGGGCCCCTCACCGCATAATTAGATGGGGGATTCACCTTTTCATTCAAAATCGTGAATTAGTACTGTGGAATTTAATAGTATGTAATTATTTCGTATTTATTTATTAAGAACTTTTCACACAAAAAAAAGAATAAAAGAAACACCAACAATAAAACAGCAATTACATTAACTTGTTAAAATGCAAGGGAGCACATGACGTCAAAATATTTTTTCTATCTGCAGTATACAACAAAGATTCATGACGTTTAACATTCAATAAAGGTAATATATATTACCTTTAAAATCCTCCAAAGCGCCCCTTTCTCCTAGCATTTTTCTGCGCAAAGTCCTTGACAACGTCTGTTATGTCCATCTGACGCGCGTGCTGGCTTTCAATGCTGAGTATCGCAAGTTCAGAAAGTCTGTCCTGGCTCATTGTGCTTCTCATGCAGGTTTTTATTAGTTTTAGTTTAGAAAAAGATCTCTCGCCACTTGCCACTGTGACGGGGACGGTTAAAAAAAGCTTCAGAGCTGTAACCACATCCGTGACACTTGGTAGAATAGATGTATGCTTCAGAATCAGCAGCTCTGCCAGATCTTTAATTGAGCCCATTTCAAGTTTTTTTTAATCTCAGAACGTAGGGCACTTCGAAACGAAAGCAACTGTGATGGAAATTCGGAGGAAATATCATCGTTGTAAGTCACTGCAAATGTTTCGGCACAAGCACGCAACTCATCATCAGTTGCATGTACGAGTTCACTTGGACGCAAGAAGCGGAATCGTTTCGCTATTGTATTCAAGCCTTTGAAACGTTGTTTGAGCTGGGAAACAGCTGTGTCAATGCACGCGTAAAAAACACCAACTTTGAACATTTTCTCGGGGTCTGTGAGACGCTCGTCCTCAGCGATTTAGGTACGATAGGCTGCAATTACTACCAAAATAAAAGTCCTATACGTTCACGTTATAAAAACGCTTTAATTATTTATTCGAGTCAATTTTTTGGGGGCCCCCCACAACGCGGGGCCCTTCCACTACGCCACTGTATATACACACACACACACTTCAAAATGTATTAAAACAAAATTCTATTACTGAGCGAGTACACACACACACACAAATCAATGTTCAAAATTGTGTTTTTACACCATTGCACCTTTAATACTAGATGTATTAGGCTCAAAACGAACCATGATGACCAATACTGACCAATTATTATCAGCAGGAATCTCACTGCACTCGCTGTATGAACAGGTAAAGATGATGAATCTCTCTCTCCAGGAAATCTGACTGGAGCTTCAATATACTTTAACCCACTGGAGCACATTAGAAATATTTAATGGGGTATAAGTATTCATTTAATAAGGTGAAGCTCTGCCATCAATTCACAGCTAATCTCACAATTAATGACCTGTAGAGATCATCAGGGGGTCTGTAAGGTCTTTAAGACTGAGACACCTCACAGAAACGCACACTTATTCTTTCCCCACTGGATTGCTAGACAGTTTTATATCAGAAACATGTAGGCAAAACTGAATTGAACCAGAAGGGCTTTGAAAAGTGTTTGCTGATGTGTGTCTTCAATATTCCTGAGAGGGGGTCAACCTAGGGGTGTGCGGATTTCAGCAAGTGGCAAAATTTTGTTCTATGGGAGAATATCTAAAAATGGAGACCCTTAAGTGTCTCATTATTCCTCCCCTTCATTACCTTAAACATGAATCACATCATCATAAGGAAGCTTCCAGAATCCTAATTTTGTCTATCAGGAATAGATTGGATCTTATGTTAGTGACAAGTTGTCCCATTTTTGTGCTGAAAAACATGTCATCATTTGTGTGTATATATATATATATATATATATATATATATATATATATATATATATATATATATATACAGTACCAGTCAAAAGTTTGGAAACACTACTATTTTTAATGCTTTTGCAAGAAGTCTCTTATGCTCATCAAGCCTGCAGTTAAAAACAAAAACAAAAAAAACAGTAATATTATGAAATATTATTACAATTTAAAATAATGCTTCTCTTTTTTAATATACTTTAAAATGTAATTTATTTTTGTGATGCAAAGCTGAATTTTCATCAGCAAGTACTCCAGTCTTTGGTGTCTTATGATCCTTCAGAAATCATTCTAATATGATAATTTGATACTCAGTTATTATCAATGATGGAAACAGTTGTGCTGTTTAATATATTTTTTTGGAATACTTTTTTCAGGATTCATTGATGAGTAAAACGTTAACAGCATTTATTCAAAATAAAAACATTTCTACCAATATAAATCGTTACCATCACCTTTTATCAATTTAACGCATTCTTGTTGAATTAAAGTACTAATTTCTTTTTAAAAAAAATAGTTATTGTTCCCAAACTTTTGAACGGTAGTGTATATTGTTACAAAAGATTTCTATTCTAAATAAATACAGTTCTTTTTAACTTTTTATTCATTAAATAATCCTGAAAAAAGTATCTCAGGTTATAAAAAAATATTAAGCAGCACAACTGTTTCCAACATTGATCATAAATCAGCATATTAGAATGATTTCTGAAGGATCATAAGACACCAAAGACTGGAGTACTTGCTGATGAAAATTCAGCTTTGCATCACAAAAATAAATTACATTTTAAAGTATATTAAAAAAGAGAACCATTATTTTAAATTGTAATAATATTTCATAATATTACTGGGGGTTTTTTTTGTTTTGTTTTTTAACTGCAGGCTTGATGAGCATAAGAGACTTCTTTCAAAAGCATTAAAAATAGTAGTGTTTCCAAACTTTTGACTGGTACTGTATATTCCATTTAAAAAAAATAGAATGGTCAATTTTGATTTCATGGTGACTTTAAGAAATAGACTAAGCCAGACAGTTCACCCAAAAATAACTTTTCATTTTGTCCAATGAATATTTTTTGGACCTTTGACTTTCCTTGTACGGGCAAAAACAGTTGAAAATCTTCTTTGTGTTCCACAGATGTCATAAAAGTAAATGATGATAGATATTTATTTTTTGGCTGAACTATCACTTGATTAAGCAAAAAAGAAACATGGCTCACAGTGACTTACAGAAAGCGTAAACACACTCAGCTAGTCAAATAAATCATCCCGTTGTTTTCACTGCTGGGTCCAAAAATTAAAGATAATGATCTTAGAGTAGCCTACAATTTGACTAGTTTATTGATTCTGATCTAGGATCATTCTCAATTCTCTAATCCAACCCTGACTCGAACCTAAAAACAGATGAGAGTCCTGAGGCTGAGGTTAGTGTATGAAGGCTAGTCACACTGCTGGACTGTGTGGAATCTGCACACATGCTGGGCAGGTTAAGAATGTTTCAGTTGCTACGTTTACATTTTTTTTGCTAGGGCTTGGTTTTTGTGTTCAACATGTAACAAACATTATTCTCTAAATTAAAAATTTAGATTTGTTAAAATATAAAAAAATTACTTAATGCTTTGGGGCTGATGAATGCTTCAATCTGATTGGTTGACAAACGTTCTAAGTTCTATATATATATATATATATACACACACACACACAGTACTGTGCAAAAGTCTTAGGCATGTTAATATGCCTATTTGCTGTAGTGTGTCAGTAGGAAATATCAGTTTACATTTCCAAACATTCTTTTTTGCCATTAATTGTAATAATCCAGTGAGATTTGTGTATGCACAAGGAGTCTGACAACAGCCGGTATGATCTGATCTCACCATCATCGAGTCCGTCTGTGATTACAAGAAGAATTGAGTTGTAGATAAACGGAAAAATTCTCCGGACTATCTGTTCCGTCAGATTTTGCGCTACAAAACATTCATGAGTCATGACAGCTGTTAGCTTGTCCATGCTGGCAAATAATCATGACCACCCGACATGAATTATGTAAATAAGTTTTTTAACATCACGGCCATCATTCAAAACCAGGGTCTACCATGTGGATAGTAAAACGATCACCGAAAATCATATTGGGCGGGAATTAATGTAAACAGTCAGATGTCGGCAACAAGTCCTGTCTAAAGTGAGTGTAAACAGTTGGGCCAAAAAATCAGATCTGGTCAAAAGATCGGATCTGTGCATTAAGACTTGCAGTGTAAATGCAGCCATAGACACTGGTAATTCACACACGCATAAGCTCTCTCTAATAACTGCATTAATCTGCTATCAGTGGCTCAAGCCACCGTTACTAGCTCTAAAATGACGTCTTGGAATTAGCAACGGAGGCTTGGGATTAGATGAATAAGAAATCCTACACACAAGAGCGTTTTAAGGACAAAAACCTGAAAAAATGTCTTGAAATGTTTGTTCTTGAACAATGTTTTGAGGTGTGGTAACCGTAGTATAAGCAGAATAATTGACTGGGGTATTTAATTATTGAAAAATAGTAATAATGCACACTAATAATTTATAGTTTTATAATAATTCAACGACTGGACGTCAATTATTCTTTACATATTACACAGAGGATACAGATATCACAAGTTGTTGGTTCGTCGTGTTTGTCATTTGTTGTGCTTCTAATGCATGTAATTTGCCTGGCAAACAAAGCTTGGTCTTGGAATTTGAGAGTACGAAGTCTCTGTAGAACAGAAAGATAACAGAGATTAAAACCCGAGTTTATGATTCAAGTGTGTGGGATACTTCTGCTACAAAAAATATTCTACTACATCTACTACAAAAAAACCTATGAAAATAACCTTAAGTAAAACGGTGTACAGTAAAGCAGTAATTTAATGTACACTGCGAACCGTAGTCCAGATGTAGATATTTGTATCACTTAGAGTGCAACAAACTTATAAACCTTTAAATACAGACCTACTGTGAGCTACAAAGTTGTTAATCGATGGTATATGCTTTTGTTGAAGCCATCAGCCTGCATTATTTCAACTAATTTTTTTAATAATTGTGTTTAACATTGGAATTCCTGGTGAAAAACTAAATCTCCACCAAAATGTGTAATGTCTTATCACCTGTGTGAGATGACACAATGTGTGTTTGTGTGGAAAGCCAAATGACAACAACTTGCTGAAGCACAATCCCAGTGCCACTTGCTGCAGATTGCTACAGCAACACTTATATTACAGGATTCATTGACCCCAAGGGTGACAGTCTATCAACAGCAAATGTCAGACACAAGAAAATAACAGCCTCATGCTTCTGAGCAGCAGCAGATCCTTAGATCAGATTCTCCACACGGAAGAACAGAGACGAGCACAGAAGATTAAACTAATTTAAAGGCCTCCTGAGGCCTCACTGGTGTCTCGCTGAGAGAGGAAACACTTCCAGTGTATCACACACATCAAGGCGGAAAATCTGAAACAAATAGAGCACAACTTTAAAGTTCTAACGCTTAAGTTTAGGCTAATAGAAACAATGATGTTACATTATAAATAAAGACTGAGCATTTCTAAGTGGTGAGTGTCTCTGATTTCAACTTTCATTCAGTCAGGAATGAAGGAACAAACGAACGAAAGACGGAAGGAAAGAGAGTCACCCTAGCAAAATGAAATGGACAGATTTTTCTAAGCTAATGACAGAAGAAGCAGAAGTGTCTGACCTACTTGAATGTTTGTTCTTGTTCCTAGAGAGGGTGATATGGAGAGGAGAAAAAGAGGGTGTCCTAATTAAAAACCGTCCTCTCTTCTTCCTCCTCATATTTTTTGTCCCTCTTTCTCACACGATAAGGTGTTCATCGAAGACTAAATGGACCGCAGCCCAGAGGGTTCACACTGACCTGAAAACAGCTTCCCATGCACAACCACTCAAAATCAGTGACATTGCACACTACAAACTGATCTTTGAGCAGTCAGAAAGTGAGCGAAAAGGTAGAGGCTGCTAGTTTGGACATGTTCGCTCTCCATTTTTTAACAGCAGTGTCGTACAAAATGAAATCATTCATAATTCTAAATACTTGCCTTTTTCAGCAGAAAAACACTTGGGAATCCAGCTGTATTGATGCTGACCTCTGTGAGATCAAGGGTTTTTAAACTTATTTAGGACACTTATTGGCAGTTAAAGAGACAGAGCCGGGAACCCAGGGGGGATGGGATCAGAAAGGACCATGAGCTGAGATTCAAACTTGGGTCATCCGAAACGCAGTGTTGCCCACAAGACAGCATTTCATTTTGAACATTAAATTTAGCATTAGTAATCAGACACTTGAAGTAGAGGAACACTTGGATCTAGGTATGGAAACGGTTAATCGATTATCGATTAATTGTCGACAAGAATTTACTCGATTAAATTAAATTAATTGTCGGCTAATTGATAATTGCGAACGTGACACGAGATTCTCGCGGGCGGCGAGAGAGACCCGACACAAACCTGAGGCGGCAAAAAAGAAACCAAACATGAGGCGGTCAAAACGGAGTGGAGTGTGGGAGCATTTCAAATTTGAGGCGAAGGAGGACGAAATGTGCCAACATTGCGCATATGCTTCAGTTATTGTGTGTGAGAGAGATCTCAGGACTGGTGGGAGCATACTGGCTTTAAATATTGGCTTTAACGAGGAGCAGTGGGTCCGAAATTTTGTTGTGTACAACAATATGTTGTCAACGTTTGTCCACATTCCTCTCCTACGACGACACAACGTTTCGTTGGGTCATCCGTCCCTTTGCAGATGCGCGTGGGTTTCTCTCGTCATTAAACCGCGGAGACGTTGCCTAATGCCTCAGAAAATCCGACCTGCCTGTTTACATAACAGTCGCATTGGCACATATCCAATTTATTTCCACATATTAATGAGGCCTGAAACCGATCTCGATATATCCAAATGCATGCGTTTTTTTCCTGTTTACACTGTCATAGAACACATCGGATCTGTGTCACATGTGAGCAAAAAAAACGGAATTTGGTCACATTTCACTGACAGTGTAAACGAGGGACGCCCTCTAATTTTACTCTCACCTTCCTCAGGGATGATTTAAGTTGTGTTCAGTTCTATATTTGAAGTTTCCAGGTCTAGTAATCTTACTGTTACCTTTCTCAGACCAAGGTGGATTATAAGTACTGCTGCTGCTAATGTTTCAAGTTTTTCATTCAAGTAGTTTACCAGATAGATTATATGTAGGCTTAATATTGTAGGCTAAGCCTACCCATGTAGATTTTTATTTAAAATGTATGTTATGTTGCTTAATGTTTCACATGCAACAGGTGAGCCAGTGCACAATTATTTTTTATGTATTTTAATTTTCTGTAGATAATTTATTTTGTTAAACTAGATAAATGCCATTATCTGTACCGTATCCCAGCTGTTACAATAAAACATCAATTGAGCAATATAACATAACATTTTTATTCAGTAGCCTATAAGCAATATTTTGCTTTTTATGTTAAAGACACTATTGATACCGTGAGAAATTTACATTCTCAGGAAAATAGCCGCTTATCAGTTAATCGATCGATAAGGTCAATCAATTAATGATTAATGAATTAATCGATAATTTGCATCCCTACTTGGATCCACAAGCAAGGACACCGATTTGTTAGTTAGAGGTGTGAGATCTGTCTCCGTCATTGTGATGTCAAAATATTTCAAAAGTACTGTAAAAAGTTTGGGACCAGCATTAAACTGTACTATATCGAATGGTTCATACAATAGTACAGTTACTACAACAACTGCTTTCTATTTTACAATATTAATTATTGTGATGGCAAAGCTGAATTTGGTGTTTAAGAAGCATTTTCGAATTATTTTGAGAGTTGAAAACGTTTGTGCTTCTTAATATTTTTGTGGAAACCATTCAAAAGCTACAGCATTTATTTCAAATAGAATGCTTTGTAAGATTATAAATGTCTTTAATATCACTTTTGGCTAATTTAATGCATCCTTGACAGGTATATATATATATATATATATATATATATATATATATATATATATATATATATATATAGACATCACCTGCAGCCACTGAGGGCAGGACAGACCTCACACTTCTAACTATCAAATTGGTGTTCTTGCTGGTGGATCCAAGCGTTCCTCTACTTCATAAGTGTGTGATTCCACAGGAGGAGAAAACAGCCCAGAGGACACAACAGCATACAGACAGTCCTCCAGGACATCTACTTGTTTTTAGCATGCAGGAAACCACCCTCAAAAACATTCTGCTTATGTAAGATGAAGCCAAACAAACAAACCTCCCTGTTCGTTAACGCTCAGTCAACACATTTAATAGCCTAATTCATTTACAGATAAAATATCAGTTCTGTTTTGATTATTTTACAATTTTTTTTAGCATGTGCAGAGTTTGCATCACAAATGTGCCCACTAAAGCACTAAAGACTGCGTCCGAATCAAACCAGTGTGCCTCACTTTGATGTTCGGACAGCAAGCTGAATAACAAGCCATATCGACCTGCACCTCTCATACACAGAGAGAAGTGTGGCTGCGAGCCCACACCTGTTGGCACTGCTGAGACGGCACAACAGACACAGCTTTCCTAATCCCTACTAGCACGACTGGCACACTCAGACATTCTTATCAAGTGAGACTGATGCTCTTCAGACCCTCCACTCTTTTTCTGCATCAGTTTATCACAGTCACACTCATCATCAGATAAAAAAAATACATTAAACAAGCAGCAAGTCAAGCTATTTCAATGCATGCTGTGAATATTACAGTCCTCAGTAAGCCCAAAGATTCTGTCTAGGTAGCTCAGTATGTTTTGAGCCATGGCCTTTGGGATGTAAACACTGTCCTTACATGGAGGAGGTGGTCTGTTTCAGAGAGAATAGCTCCGAAATTCCTGCTGAAGTGTGGCCTCTTCCTTCCCAAACACATTGAGGTAAGTTAGTTTTCCTATAGGCAACTGCTTCAAACACAAACACCTGGATCATTCCTGTCTAACAAGTTTTTATATGAACATTTCACTTTCAGTAGCCTACAAAACAGACCATGATCAGCTGTTTCTGTCCAAAACACACATGGTTCAATGACAAACAAGAAAATCCGGGGTAATAAAAAGTTCTTAGAAATGTAATAATTTACACTAGAGATGGTTTTATAATTTTTTTTCAAAAACACTGATTACCTATGTTTTCAAAAAACAATTTAGCTAAAGTCGGCATGAAACAGAAGTTCCGATACAATAGTTTTTTCTTCCCTGTACATATCCATATATCCGAGTGAAACGGCTTTCCAAACAAGACTAAATGTAAAGGGATGAGGGATGGGGGGGGGGGTTAGGACTAGGAGGTATTCAGTTCCATCGGGTTGTTCCATTGATTGCACTGTGGTTTGCTATTGCTGTGATCCCATGTGAGTGACAGGAGGCTGTGTAAGGATGTCACGGTGACTTTAATAATTTTCAAGTAGCATAAACATCAAGCATTTCTAAGAAATAAGTTGTGAAATGTTTCGTTCCACATACTCTCAACATCCATGGACTTTCGATCAGCTGTATCTCGAGGCAGGTCATGTGACGTCGACATGGCGGCGTTCAGGAGGCGAGCGACCAGCTCCATGTACGTTACTGTAGAAAAACAATCTTCCCCTCGAAAACTGGAGTATTCATCTCACGTAAGCGTACACTTTAATAGTCCTTCAAAGTTATTTGTAAACTTTTACAATTAATAAAAACGTAGTAAGTGCCAATTTTATCAATCCCTTCAAAATAAATGACCATCACGTCACTCACCCAAAAAAAAAAAAAAAGTTTGGCATGAACGCGCACTAGCGCTAAATTCTGTAACATGAACCCACACTAAAAGCTGCTGAGACTTGAAAAACATGAGCTGAAAGTTATTTCATTTCGAGGCGCGGTCTTTCATCTTCCAAGTTTCACCAATAATAATCTGTGTTGTCTATACGAGTGGATTTTAGTGTAACGTTGACGTCTCTGAACTTATCTACGACATTGTGAGCCTAAACACAACGATGTGGGGTGTTCAACAGGGGTGTTGTCTCACACTCCCAAGCCAAATCCATCTGAATCTGGAGCTGTAGTCAAAAACAAACACTGCGATACCGAGCTGCGTGTGAAAACAGGTGGTGTGACCACCGTAAACACACCACAACTTCAACTTCACAAAAGGTCCTCATAAGTCACAATCAAAATCTTTTCCCTGGCTTTTTAAGAAACACGTCAAGTTGTTGATCTTCATAAAAGACGCTTTTCTGAAGCCAACACCTACTTCTTTTTCTCCCCGCAGAAGTGTTAAGCCGTGAAATGGCTCTCGCTTCTTCCACTATCTAATAAAAACTAATAGCAACGCAAATGCTTACCTTTTGATCAAACTGAAGTTTCAGCGCTGAAGGTTTCCTTTTTCTCTGGCGCAGTGTGTGTGTTCAAGTGTTTGGCTGGCCGTGGAGGAGCGGACTCGGAGCGCTGCCGTTAGATCCTCCCACAGACTATGGACACGCGCTGCTGGAGTTGTCTATGCCCAAATGCTATTGGCTCGAAGGGAGGAGCTGTCTGTCGCGGCCCCACCCCTCAGCCGTTGAAATAGAATGACATCATTGGCACGAGCGGTGGCAGGGGGGGTTGAGGTGTGGGGCGCAGTGACCAGTTGATTGAATTCCAGAATGCACCATATCATATGCAGTTCTGTAAGATTCGTGAACCAATCAGTCTTTTGAGTCGGATCTTTTTAATTAATCGGTTGAACCCATGGGCGAACATGCTCACAAAACCGGTTTGAAACATTCACGAATCAGTGTAATCGTTTCTAGAGTGAACAACTCACTGACTCATTGAACCGAGCTCATTGGAGCAGATCCGATTCGTGATGAGCCGAGAGCTGATCCATATCCACCTTATTTTGAAACGCTGTTTTCTGTGAATGTGCGAGATTTCAGATTTATTAGCCGCTATATTTACATAACTAGAAGAACAGTGCAATAAATGGTCAAAATGTGTGCACTACAAACCACTGTTTATAACTAGTCTACTACAATAAATTTAAATAATATGAGAAATACCATTTTGCAATATCAAGTAACATACCGAACTGTTTTTGAACAGCTAAAAATAACTGAAAGTGAAGGGCACCGGAAGTCTCGCACATTCAAGGCCCTGCCAGCTCATGGGTTGAAAATAAAGTGGACATTTTCAGTCTTATAATATGAACTTTAGAACAGTTTATTATATACAAATTATTTTAAGTTCTTAAAGGAATAGTTCACTTTTCAAAATGAAAATTCTGTCATCATTTACTCACCCTCAAGTTGTTTCAAAACCTTTATTAAAGGGATAGTTCACCCAAAAATGAAAATTAGCCCATGATTTACTCACCCTCAAGTCAGTCGAATACAATAAGAGTTATATTTAAAAAAAAAAAAAAAATGTCCTGGCTCTTCCAAGCTTTATAATGGCAGTGAATGGCTGTTTCTGTTTTGAAGTCCATAAAAGTGCCTCTTTTTTATATAGCCTAACTCCAATCGTATTCGTCTGAAAGAAGAATGTCATATACACATAGGACGACTTGAGGATGAGTAAATCATGGGCTAATTTTCCTTTTTGGGTGAACTATCCCTTTAAGTTCTTTCATCTGCTGAACACAAAGGAAGATATTTTGAAGAATGCCAGTACTCGGTAAACAGACAGTTGATGTACCCCATTGACTTCCATAGGTCAATAGGGTAGGCCTAGATCAACTGGTACAGGTTCATACAGGTTTGAAACAACTTGAGGCTGGGTAAATGATGACAGAATTTTAATTTTGAAGTGAACTAATCCTTTAATCACTGTTTTTTTTCCTGAATATTATTGGCTTCAATGTGCAAAAACAAACAGAAATGCATGAAATTACATTTTAAAAAAAACGTTATTAATACAGTCTTATTAATGGGCGTAAATCTTAAGAGAAAAATACATAATAAACAGCAATATGTAGGCTACCTATATTGTTTATTGGTAAATGTATGCCGCACTGGGATGTCAGGGCCACTACAAAATAAAGCAAGTCAAGCAAAGATCTAAATAGTTTTTAACCATTTATTTGAATCGAAATGATCAAAAGAACCGATTCACAAAACAAATGAGTCTGACCTTTCATCAGTGGCAGTGAATCAGGGGTCTTTGATACGAATTACAGCAATTACCATTTACAGATAAATTAAAAATTAAATAAAAAAAACAAAACAAAAACTAAACCATTTGAAAGGGGGCTTTTAAAAATTAGGCTTTACAATTCCTTTTTTAGGATGCTTTGAAATTGATATTAATCAGCCATATCAACAGGCCTATTAAGTTGCAAACCTGAGATTATGTTATAATATTAATATTAATATTATAATATTATCTAGAGACTGTGAATATAAAAACGTTTCTCCCCGACTCAGCAAATGCAGAGACCCTGCGTGCACTTTTATAAAACTAGATTTTCTAGCACTGTATGCTATTTTATTACAGCATGCTAACTAACACTATTTTAACAGATCATCGAAGGTTACAAATTTGTTAATAGCTTAACTTCTATAACTTCTATCCAGATCACTGCGTGAAAACCTTGCTCTGTTTTAAGAGCTTGCAAGATCTCAGGTTCACTATTCATCTGGTTATATATGCTTCATTAAACAATCAAGTTGATACTGGGATTATAAGAATCTTAAAAGAGTAAACTGGGAGAAAGTATAGATGTCTATAATATATTTAGTTTGCCCATAACATAATGTTTAATCAGAATGTGGTGAAATTAATTTGGTTATGCTCTTCTGTCAACAATCTAACAGCGCTTTGCTCTTTCCATAGTGATGGCAATTGGTCTATTAACCTATGATGTGATGAATTTATCTATAGCCATAAAATGACAACCTGGTGTGTAAGCAGGAAATTGAATTTGGTTTCAGAATTGTTGTAAATAAAGTCTAAATATAGCCATACAGGAAATAAAGTTTCCTTACTTAGTTATTATAATTTTGCTTATGTTTTACAGGTGAGTCAGCTTTAAGGATTTTGGTTGTCTGTTTTCTGTTTTCTTGGTATGTGACTTATGTTGCTATGACCACAGGTCTAAACTAAAGCCTTGCCTGCTATTTATGTAGTCTATATCTGATCCTGATGACGAGTCAGGCCTAAAGATCTGCTCTTCTGTTTCTCAGATTTCACAATAACGTCATTCGCAGGTGTTTCTAAAGGTAGAGTCATGTGTATCACTGAGTGTTTGTCTATTGTGCATCTTCTCTAACTCTTTCTCTGAGATCACAGCTCAATAGAAGCATATGAGCAGTGCTGAACTCTAAATTTGGACAATAAAACTCCTTTAAAAATGAATTTGTCAGGTAAACAAACGTTAATATGACTTTTTGTCAGTCTTTACAGTGTTTACCTCTTGAATGTGTATGTAGGCTGTCACTCACATCCTCATCATTCTTTAAAATAGTGACATCTAGAGGACATAAAACTTTATTACAAGCTGGTGCATGAGCTAAATTGCTACTTATTGCTCTATATTTGTTTGTTATTTTTTGTTTATGTCCGAACACAGTGTTTGTCAATGAATTGTAATAGTTATGTTGGCTTGACAGAACAACCAGGTCATTACATTCTAACTGGGAGATTTAGTTGATTTACTTGCATATTATTTTGTTGTAAGAGTATTGTCTTAAGACCTGCAGCTTATAAATATTTATGAGTGAATGATAATAAACACAGAGTAGTGATGTTTAATGTGAAATGATCAAGGGAAATATAAAAAATAGTGCTGTGTCTGCATGGTGTGTGTTTGAATATGGCTGAGACACATTTTAAAATTAATAAGGAGCTGATTATTTGTAAAGCTGTTTATATATGTATAAAATATTTAGTTTGTTTGTGTATAGTTATGTACATTCTCTATGATGTTATTATACTTGCAATATTTTTTATCAAATTAAATATATATTTATTAGTAGAGCATTTTGAAATTTTAATCTAATTTTACACGCAGAACTAAATTGTAATATGCCAGTCACTGGATATTTTTATGGGACATTTTTGCAGTCACACAGAAAAGTAAAATTTTTTAGTCAATATTTTCAGTCAAATTGTGAGTTATTACTCAAACTGCAATAATATTTCAAGAATAAAATATTCTCTCATTATTATATTAAAAACATTATTGGTTTATGGCACTGGGTAGGAGGAGATACGGTCAATAACTACAAACAAAACAATATTTACTTCAGTTTGTTTTCTTCATTATAATTCATTTCCCATATAAAACTCCCACAACAATATAGTGTACGTATATCTCTCAGCAATTCAGTTGCAATTATCAATTTAAATGTCTGAAAAATGTCTTTGTTCAGCTTTAGGCAGATATTATTAAGATATGAAATGCAGAGATAATGTGAAATGCAGGGAAAGGATTGGCAGCATCCTCAGGGAAAGGAGAAAGTGAATAAAACCAAACATTTGTAGAGGAAAGAAAATTACAAAAGTATAGTGCTGCTGCTGACTCAATATGAAGATGTTCTCTGCTTGAATATGCGACTCATTTGGTTAAAAAAATGTATTAAAGTCTTGTACCATTTTCTGGGTCTTGTACCATTTCATTAGGGATGTCATTTGTATGATAAATAGTTTTTTTTCTGATACTATTATCCTATAATGTGAAACAAAATAATATGGTACTGTTCGAATTTCCATTATTCTTTTCCTTTTGGGGGGGGTTTCTTCAGCTGAACACACAAAAAAATATATTTTGAAGAATGTTGGCTGGTATAACCAAACAGTTGTGAGGCACCATTGACTTCCATAGTATGGAGAAAAAAAATACTATGGTAATACTATGGTAATAATCAAAATACTAAAGTCAATGGTGCCCCACAACTATTTGGTTACCAACCAACATTCTTCAAAATATCTTCTTTTGTGTTCAGCAGAAGAAAGAAACTCTTTCTCAGAAAGAAATCATTTTTGGGTGAACTATCCCTTTAATAAAGGTTTTGAAACAACTTGAGGCTGAGTAAATGATGACATAGGCCTTTAATTTTAATAAACACTCAAATCAAAATAACACACTCTCTGCGTCTGAAAACTTAGGCAGCTGACGTGTTGCCTCGCTGCCATATCAGACAATGACTTTGTAGGCAGCGATTGCGCAGGAAGGTTCCTCATGAAACTGATTTTGACAGACTTCTGAGGCAGCGTAATGATACAGCAAAATAGAGACAAAATATTTAATTACTGCAATAGTAATTTCTCGCTAGAAATTACATCAAAAGTGGAAAACGCTGGTCAAAAACGTACATTTACACACAAACTGACCACCAACCACAACTTTCAGACACCATATTTATTTTTCTTGCTAATTGAGCCAGAATTGTGGGATATTAACAGAGGTGAACAAAGTACACAACTTCCTTAATTGAGTGAAGGTACAGATACTACTGGTCAAATATTACTCCGTTACAAGTAAAAGTTGGAAAGGCTGATTTTTACTTAAGTAAAAGTACAGAAGTAGCCTACTTGAAGTACTTAAGTATCAAAAGTAAAAAGTAAATGTCAATGCATTGTTTTATTATTGTTGCATTGTTGTTTGTAATACTTACAGTACCTTATGCCTCTGAAATCTGCCTACCCTAATATCAATATTAAATTTATTTCTAGAACACAGGTCCAGTAGTGGGATTGAATGTGAGATTGAATAAGTGCACTCAATAACGTCCACTATGGTTTCGGACACTCAAATGGCTGTTCCCTCAAATAGTGCCCTATATTTAAAGTTGTTTGGCTTTTAGTATGAATATGTTAGCCTTACTGTTATATAAGCTAGTGTGCTCCAAAACAATGACAAAACTCACATTTAGAAGACCAAACCTAACTTTGAAAATGAAAATCAGGTTGATGTCATAATCAAACGCCAGATTGACATTAATCTCCAACGTTGGACAGACATTAGGCCTGTATTGTGGTTGAAAATGAAAATCGTGTTGACGTCAGAAACCAACGGGTTCTGACGTCAACCCGACTTTCATTTCCAACCAAAATCTAACGTCTGTCCGAGATAGGATGTTGATGTCAATGAGAAGTCGGGTTCTGACGTCCAACCAAAATGCAACCGCTGCAACCAAAATCATCCCCTGACTGACGTTACTACATTCTACTCAAGGACCTTGACAGAATTGTAGTGGAGTAAAAAGTAGCCTACGGTATTTGTCTTTCAAACGTAGTGAAGTTAAAGTAAAACGTTTCAAGAAAAAATAAGACTCAAGTAAAGTACAGATACTCAAAAAGTGTACTAATACTCAAGTAAATGTACTTTGTTACTGTCCACCTCTGGATATTAAAGGCAAAGGAGACATCTCACATTTCAAACCACCTGTGATTTGAATCAGATTTTGTTTTGTTGTTTTTTGCTGTCCAGACTTTAAAAAATCCATTTGGATAAAATCTGGATATGCAAAAAATCGGATTTTAGCCGGCAGTCGATTTCCATGATGTTTTTGATTACTTTAATAGATAATTTCATATCAACCATTAAACCACTAGGTGGCAGTAGGTTGATACAGAACAGATGCATGCTCTCGCTCTCTCTCTCTCTCTCTCTCTCTCTCTCTCTCTCTCTCTCTCTCTCTCTCTCTCTCTCTCTCTTTAGTTGGGAATTCTGTAGCTTTAGATGCAGATGTTTGGAAAATGTACCTGATATTTTATACGAATCAAATGAAACAGTTAACCTGGCTTGTATAATATATTATTAATGATTAATACATGTTATTGTGGGATTATGTGCTGCTGCTTATTATAAATATGATCTTTGAGGTGCGAAAAGACTAATATCAGGAGCAGGTATAGTTCCATAAATGAGTAACATCGCAACATATGGTTACTGTTAATTGGTGAGCAAAAAAACATATTTTCCAAAGTTCGCTAATATTGTTGTTTGGCAGCTTTTTCAACTTTGGACGGTTTGGATTTCCTCTTTGTCCTTTAGAGAGTGCAGCTGGTTAGAGTTCAGATAATTGCCTATTGTTAAGTGATGATGATCCAGCTGTAAGCAGTGCTGTGTGTGATATTATTCTGCAGAACAGAAGGGACACATTAAATTAGGGATCCATAAAAGCAGTGCAGGCATAGAGGGCTGGGAACAGATGTCTGCCTTTTTCTTGAGATAAAAAAAGCGTTGCTGTTCCATTGTGTTGATACTGATGAATGCCACACAGGTGGGTTTATTGTGAGAGCTCTGCACAGAGAAGAGGAGCCAGTAGTTGACTTTCAGCAGATGCAGATAGAATATTTTTGGACATTTTAGCACAGTAGAGGATTTGAAGTGACGCTCAAGTGCTCTCACTATGTGTTTTGTGTGAAAGTGTGCGCGTGTTTTCATTGACATTAATGACCTCAATGATATAATGGGAGCAGACGGATAGTTTTGTGAAATTCAGTTTTTTAAGGTTTACAAGCGCCTTTATTAGATTATTATATGGGTTCTTTTAAAATTTCTAGTTAAAAGTTCTTGTAGATTTGCTTTTTGTATTCATGTTGGTTTTATGTGGGTTTTTTTTCCTATACCATTTAAAAAAAAAAAAAAAAAAAAAAAAAAATGTAATGATCAAAAATGTGGTGTAACCGAAGTAAAAAGTATAACATATTTCCTTATATAAATACACATGAATGTACATATTTGAATAACTTTTTTTAAGTTTTAAAATATATTTGCATTTAAAATATAAATGCATTTTTAATGCATTTAAAAAATAATAATAATAATAATAATAGGACCACAAAATTGACTCATATTGGTTAATAGTTAAAAAAAGTCCTTTTTATTTTTTTGCTCCTAATATACAAAACTGAACTTTGTTGTCAGTTTATCTTGACTAGCCCGGTTCAGATCGTAACTTCTGTTATCTTAAAAGCCCTATGCACATTTCAACCAATTTATCCAATAAAATAGTCTGTTTGTCTTTGATAAACCCGTTAATCCTTCTTTGGATGGATGTGCTCTTTGTTTCCGATTCTTAAAAGAAAAAAAATCCACTAGCATCTTCTTTTACTAAAAGCTGCCTGTGTGAGTCCCATAGGGCTTTTTTTTTGTATCTCCCCCCAGACTTTCAAATGCCTTGGCTTGATTTTATCCTGATAAGTACAAAAGCAGCTTTTGTGAAGAAAGCAGTGCGATAAACAGCGAGCGAGAGAGAGAGAGAGAGAGAGAGAGAGAGAGAGAGAGAGAGAGAGAGAGAGAGAGAGAGAGAGAGAGAGAGAGAGAGAGAGAGAGAGAGATTTGTCTTCCACCACAAGGCCACCGAAACTTAATCCCAGATTTTTGTTGTTTTTTCCTGAAATGCTTTGGATTATGGAGAAATCGGAATGCAAGAACAGCCGCTGCATGCCACTATCCGGAGAACAAGAGAAGGATTAGGTAAACACATAGAATGAGAGGATAAGGAAAAGAAGGAAGGATGGAAGAATGAGACAATAGAAGGATGGATGGATGAAAGGGGCAATAACAGGAGCTTAGTCTCTAAATGAAAATCATTTCGGAGTGTAAAGCCTGTGAGATGCAGGGATCATGACTAGGAAAATGTGTTGTTCCAATTGCAGAATCCTAAACCTGCATTTGAGCTAAACAGTCATCTTCATGACAGTTTAACAGTCTCAGATCAATCATTTCAATTTATTACATAACTGAGCCATGTCACTCTAGGATGACCTTTCACATTCCAAGCCTTCTGTAAATTGGGTGTTCACTTTGTAACGCCGCAGAGGAAACCTCTCTTCTCCTTTAATAAGCTGCTGTGCATTTGTTCTGTACAGAGAACTTTTCCAAACCGCCACGGCCTCATTGTCTGCTTTTCTCTCTCTCTCTCTCCCCCTTTCCCTGATTAATACTTCTAAAAAGGTAGAAACATTTGGAAAATGTCTTGAATTTTGAACTATAGTCCGTCCGTCGGTCTGTCTATCTTCTTGTTTTCTGATTATCTTTGCCTCTGGTTCTCTGCAGACCACCAGAGTAATGACCCACAGCTCATCTCTGCCACAGCACCACCTACTTACACATTCAGAGTATAACTGCGAGTGTGTGTGTGTGAGAGAAAAAGAGAGAGACTGGGTGAATATAAAGAGGTCTGTGTTTGACAGTGTTGAGATAGTTGACTGAGAGAGAGGGATTGTGGGTAATGGTGAAGCAGTGCTGCATGGGCAACAGTGTAACAGGGAAGAGAAGAGTGAGTTTGTGTGTGCGTGTGTGATGTTTTAAATAGATTTGGAATTTTATAAATAAGTCAGTAAACAATTTTATTATAATATACACGTATATACACTACCATTCAAAAGTTTGGGGTCAGTAAGATTTTTTATGTGTTTATGAATTAGTCTCTTCTGCTCGCCAAGCAAAACAGCAAAAACAGTAATGTTTTGAGATATAATTACAATTTAAAATAAATTTTTTTTTATTGTAATATATTTTAAAATAATATATTTTATTCCTGTGATGGCAAAGATAAAAAAATGTATATATATGTATGTTTTTGTAATAATTTAAAGAATAAAAAATCTTTAAATAAACTTTATGATATTATCTTCCATTTGAGACTATGGAATATTTGTGACCTGCCAATGAGCCACTTTAATCCAGAAACACATTTTCAGTCATCCTTTAAAGGACCATTTCTCGCCAACAAGTTGGATTAGAAATAAAGTAATGCAAAGACTGAGACTTTCCTTTTTATTGGTGAATAAAACTCAATGGGTCAAAGTGACTCAAAATAATGGAGCAGGTCATATTTGTGTATATTTCAAAAATCTATTTGTCACATCATAACTACAAAAATATGCTTAAAACTTTGAAAACATTATGACCAGCTATAACAAAAACCTGAGCACCATGCCAACACTGCAGGATCCTCCTAGAGAGTTTCAGCACCACTGTACAGAGGACAGCTCCAGCTTCTGACTCAGGAACGCATGAATTGACATGATCCCGATGCCAGAATAATTGGACATAAGCCTGGTTTGCTGATGAATGTCTATCCTCCACAAATGCCCTTTTGTCAGGCAGATGTTGGCATGGTTAATATGTGTGTGTGAGGGAGCGGACCGGCTTTTGAGGAGTCCCAGAGGACATCACCTTTAGCTCACTGTGACTCATACGCAGCCATGTTCAGCCCAGAGTAGAATATCACTACACAATCCGCTGTGTCTCATACAGCAAACCGCCGTACACAACGCAGACACAAACAGACACGCAGATGCAGCTTTCATATGCTAATGCTGGTATTTTAGCAGTGCCAGTCTCCCCCTCTCGCTCTGTCTGTCTCTCTCTGTATGTGTGTGTAAGAATGCCATTATGTCAGTTTTTGGAGGCGGTTTGTTGAATATCAAACAACGTGAGTCATATAAATGGAGAAAAAGATCTTTTTTCTGTTTGTTAGAGCAGAAAGGAGCCATCATACACAATGATAGACTTTCAGACCTCCTTTTAAATTGTCACACCTTGTTGCATCATAACGTATAAATGTGCGAAGGGGACGATGTGAGATAGGATGTCAGCATGAATAAATCTGCTGAAAGCATCATGAAACGACGAAATTCATAAATATCCTTACTTTTCTTATTGAGTTATCTCTGTAAATGTTCTCGTGGATTGGGGTCTATAAAGCTGTGTGTTCATCACTGGGCTTTACACGGCTGTTTTATAATGGTGTGGTTTATCTTGACATGCACATGGCGACTGTCGTCAGGAGCTGGTGAACGTTGCTAATGAGAGATGAGTGAAAGTCAGTGAACTCATAAGTTAAAAATATGCTACCTGTAACTGATTTGATGCATTAATGATCAGTTATCAGACAGAAACACACATAGGCTTTTAATCTCATTCCTGATCCAATCTGTGACATTAATGAAACAGTTTCAATATCAGACTGTCGGTGTGTGTGTGTGTGTGTATGATATGCTGTTTATCTTGACAGGCAACTGGTGAAGTAGATCCATCGGAGCATCACATCACATCATTCCTTTATAAAACACCCATCTGCACTTGCCACACGTAGATCTGTTTGGAGAGAACAGAACTGCTTTCAGTGTGTGTGTGTGTGTGTGTGTCTGGTTTTGCCCACACTGTGGGTACCAAATATCTGCATAAGTAGAGTTAAGCCTGAAATAACCCGCCATCCTACAGTCCTCAGAGGAAAACTGCTTAATAAGGGCATTAAATAACATCTTAATGAAAATGTACTAGAGCAATAAAGTAGTTTTACATTTAGTAAATAAATAGACCCGATCGTTAAACATCAGACGTGGAAAGGATGCAGAATATTCTGAATGATGGTTGTTGTGTTCTTCTCCATATAGCAATTCTTTATTTCTGAACACCTTTTAATAAAAAATATATAAAAATCTATTGTTTTAAAAGAAAAAATGGCATAATTGCTTTAAAGTAATTTTACATGTTGCTCACCTTGTGTATACCTGCACATAAACCTTATTTCACAATATTTTTCTTTAAAAAAAAATGAAAAAAAACTGACCCTGACTTTTAAACAGTTGTGTATCATTTACTCTCCCTCATGTTGTTCCAAACCTGTGGAACAACACTGTTTATGTCCATGATACAATGGAAATCATTGGAGTCCAAAGACAACATTGGACCCAATCAATGAATTGAGAAAAAAACCCTAAAATATCTTATTTTATGTTCCACATAAGAAAAGAAGTCATGTAGGTTTGGAATTGACATGAGGGCGATTTCTGTTGCCACTCAGCCTATCACACACACACACACACACACACACACACACACACACACACACACACACACACACACACACACACACACACACACACACACACACACACACAATTCAGGTATGAACACAGCACCCATAAGTCAAGTTTTAGTTCTATAGCGCTTTTCACAAATCATATTGTTTGTAAGCAGCTTTACAGAAAATAGTGCCTTTATCTTCAGTGAGCAAACCAAAAGTGGCTGTAGTATGGAAAATAAATCACATGTAAAAACCACATGGTATGTAAATATTATTATTTACGTACCAAAATGTCAGTTTCTTTCTTCCACTCTCGCTTTGTGTGTGAGAGGAGGAGGGTAAGACAGATGGCAGAACGGCATGTGCTGAGGTTTGTTAAATTGTTCATGTCAACACTGAATTATTTTGGGCTGGAGCTGCTAACACTAACAAAGGTAAATTGCTAAACAATTGCTAACAATCTGTCTCGAAGCTCCTCTCTGACAATAACGAGGTATTAAAAGAATGTCTAGAATTAGAAAAAAAAAAAAAAAAAGTCTTGAGCAAGCACAGAAACTTTTCCCTTATTGTGTCTTTTGATATGATTTGAGACATTGAGACACATAACAGCAGGATATTGGAATCTAGAAAACCTTCATTGTGAACAGTTCACTGTTGAACTAAAAGGTAACATTTACAAGATCAAGAGACTTTTCTGCTTTCAGTTTTAGCTTAAGGTTTGATGCTGCTTGACTGAGGTGATGTTAAAGTAATTACAATCAAAGCTTACAGTTTTTCTACAAAGAAATGCCATTAAAAAGCTATATGGAGCTCTTTTTTGATTGGACACCATCTGCTATTTATACATTATGTTCTTATTTATGTAAATGTGGAACCTTGACTTACTGACAGAACAGCATGCTCATTACTAATGAACAATCCAATGTATGAAGTGCATTATAAATGCAGGCTTTTTAAAGCAAAAAATTAAATAAAATGTCACAGGGTGTTATTTTTTTTATTGGTTTTAGCCAATCTACAGCTAGAGCTCAGATATGAGACCTAAAATACAAATTTCTGTTATCAATTTTATTTACATGATATATTATCCAATTTCCACCAAGAGAAAAGGGTGTTTGTTTGGACATAATGAATGTACAGTATGAAATATTATTTTCTATTTTAATATATTTTATACTGTAATTTATTCCTTTGATGGCGAAGCTGATTTTTCAGAAGCCATTACTCCAGGAATATTTCTTATCAATTTTAAAAACAACTTTGTGATGTAATCATTTTGTGATGATTAATTGTGTGAAGAATTTATCTCTCTTCTCTTCTTCTCTCTCTCTCTCCCTCCCTCCCTTTTTATTAATTGATTGGGCTGATAAAGAAATACAACACTGTTTTTCATAGGTTGCTTTTTCATAGCTCATAGATCTTTTTTAGTTCATTATTTTTTATGTATTAACTTTGTATCAGATGTTTCTCAAAAATGAAAAATAGACAAGAAGAAGAGAAATTGTTGACATCGCAAACATTTTGAGCTAATGTGAATAGCATTGCACAGGTCATTTTCTATTGAAAGAATACAATGATAAATATTTGCGTGGCATAGTTTGAGATGCTGTTGAGATCTCTTAGGCTACGTTCAGACTGTCAGTTCTAATCCGATTTTTTGTGCATATTTGATTGAAATCTGATCAGATTTAGCTAGTGTGAACAGCAAAAAAAAAAAAAATCACATGAAATGCGAATTTTACAAATCCACTTTCAAGCTATTTACATTATGTGGTTTGAAATTATATTCAAATCGCATTTCTGGAAATCCGTTTAAGTCTGACTGCTCTGATCGGATTTCGTGTGGTTTATATGACTTTCTCACGCCACATAAGACATAAACGTCAGATGTGGTTATAGGAAACATGCTGAAAGTCACTGCAGAAACAAGGTTGTGTTTTTGCAAAGTGGCGGATAAGCAGAAAATGACAATATAACAGAGACATGTTTTG
This sequence comes from Abramis brama, assembly GCF_963993115.1. Classification (NCBI taxonomy): domain Eukaryota; kingdom Metazoa; phylum Chordata; class Actinopteri; order Cypriniformes; family Leuciscidae; genus Abramis; species Abramis brama. Next base: position 22,079,391 of record NC_139978.1, read on the forward strand.
AAACCGGTGGAGACAACAGCACAGAATAAAACCATGCATACCAGCCTCCTACTTTTCTGCCGCTGCCTTAAGATTCGCAGGGGTCAGTCCAACTGACAGAGGAACTCCAGTACTGAACCAACTGGGAAGTCAACTGGGTTAAGATGGTGTTGCTGACACCATGATGGAAATAAATGCCATTTAAGAGCATACAGCTTTCTGGTAGAAGAAGCCCTAGCACTCAGAATGGTAATGATAACTTCAGTAGAGAGACCAGAATCTATGAGCTGGTATCCCTCAGGAGCCAGACCCACAGTTTCTAAATCTCTGGACGGGGTTTAAAGATTGTTCCCCAAACCTAGGACAGAAGGTCTCTCCTGGTCAGAATCTCCCAAGGAGAGACACAAGGACATCAAACCATACTTGGGCCGGCCAGAATGAGGCTACCAATATAAAAAAAAGCCCCAGAGGAGCTGGTGGATAGAGAGAAAACTACAGGGGATAGTGGGTTGACTCCTCAAAAGGGCAAACAAGTCCACTTTCGTTGAACAATTGCTAACAATTGCCGTTGAAACGTGGCGTACTATATACTTAAACTGAATCCTGTAAACATTTTCTATTGTTCAACTGAATTAGCTCTATCTCTCTCTCCTCTCCACCTATAGCTGGTGCCATTGTACTGTGGTTGCCGTTGTATCATCCAAGTGGATGCTGCACACTGGTGGTGGTTGAAGGGAAACCCCCTGATTTGATTGTAAAGCGCTTCAGGTGTACAGCAATACAAAGTAAAGGCGCTATATAAATGCATCATTCATTCATTCGTTCATTTCATTCATTCATTCATTCATTCATTCATTCAATAATTAATTCAAAGTACCCACTGAGAGACATTGGGCAGAAGTTTCCATGCTGCCAACTTGTCCGAAAGGGAAACTAATTTTACAAAGGAACAAAATCTGTGCCCTGAAAAAGCATGCTAACAGAGACGAAAGAACATTTGTTATGAGCGGAGATGGGACAGAAACCCCACCAAGAACTCCTGCTCCCCGAAACACCAGAGGTGGCAGTGATGGCAAAGAGATTCCTGGAAGGGGATGGGGAAGAGAGTTGGCATGATGGAGAGAATCCATTCTGACCTCTTCCTACCTGACGTCAGGACGAATTCTTTTTCTTCTTAGCACACTTTGCTGCTATTACAGTCCTGAGGTCAGGTCTGTTCCCTTGCAGGATATGACTGAGAGCGTCACGAGGACTCCCAATCCCTATGAGGAGGGCCACGAGTCGCAACACTGGCCTTCTGGAGCTGGGTGCACAACGGGAGGTAGAAGGTCCTGTCTGCTGGACCCGGCTGGATGAACTACCGGAATGCCTCAGATTGTTTCTTTGCTGCCTGAAAGCTGTCGACAACTAAACTGACAGCGTCGCCGAACAGGCCAGATGTCGAGACCGGGGCTTCCAGCAGGAACTATTTTTCTTTTTCCTTGATCCCAAAAGGTTGAGCAGAGAGACTAATCTGTTCTTTTACCACTTCAGTGCCAAGGCCCTCACCACAGTCAAGTTATTTGAGCAGGTCAGGCTACCAGGCCTCATTAACATTGCCCAACAATGAAGATGTGGTCCAGGGTCTCATGGGCAAATCTGGCCTCTTTAATTATAAAGCTGAAGCAGGAGAGAGATAGCACGCAAGCATCTCTTCTACCCAAGGCAATGACTTATAACCATGTTCATGGTCAATTAATCTGATGTCGCTGGGTTATGAAAACACAAGAAATATGGGGCTTTCCATGACTTTCAGAGTGAAGATTGGGAAAGAAGGGGAAGTTGCGCTTAGGTGGCTGGGTCCGACTGCTGGTAAGGAAGTGCTCATACAGCTTACTATGAGGCGCTTCCCTTGTTGCCAGATTTAATTAAGCTACCACACGTGTGACAAGCTCCAGCAGCTCCTAGTATGATCGAGAGGACGATAGAGACTGCCCGATTGACACACTCAACGCATAACCACCATTTCCAACTCCTCAAAGCTGGACCCCCCAGAGAGCGGGTCCTCGTCCGGAGAGGAAGAAAATGCAGAGTGAGCTTCCATATCCAGAACGGGACCCTCGGAGTCCATCGACAGAGTGAGAGAAAGGGCTATCTGTGAGCCCCATGGGTAAGTCGATGGGCTGTCTCTGTAGCTGTTGGACCCGACCCACGAGGTGCAGAAATAAAAGTCCCCTGATCATTAAAGAGGGTGAGGTGGGAGCGGGGCTTTCTCATATTAAAATGCTCGCAGTGCTCACAATCAGCTCCCTCGAGTGCTGATCGAGCATGCTCCGCTCCTAAACAAAGAACACACAGCTCGTGTCCTTCGTCCCCAGGAATGGAACGGGGCACGGCGAAATACATCTCCTAAACTTTGACATCGTTTTTTTTTTTCAACTCCTGGTCTAAAAACGAAGAAGAAAAGAAGCTGGTGACGCTCTCGTGCAGGTGTTCTTTATAGAATTAATCATGCACTGCGTTGAGTCACCTGACTTTGTCCTAGACCAATGTTTTGCCGTGTACTACACCTGACCCAGACACCGGCACGCTCTAAAGGCATTCCCATTCCCAACACCATGATGCGGCTTATGAGCTGGAACACAGACCAGGTGGCACTCCTGAACCTGTTAAGTGTATAGTGGGTGGAGCAAAAAGGGAACACAAAGAGAATACACAGACAAGCACCACATCTTACCCCAGCAACAAAAATAACCATACGTCCTTATGGACATAACAAGAATATGTAAGTCATCAAATTACTGTAATTAAACTCTTTGAAACTGAGATCACAAACACAGCTTTGCTCTGATGACCCCTTTCAGACCTGTGAATACAAGGGCAGAATGTTGGCTCAGAGAGTCTGTGTGGTCAATTAATTGTGTGTATAGTTCATGTTTAGAAGTGTGTTAGACACAGAGGTGTTGAGGTTTTTGCGTTGTGGAAGGAGCCATTGACTTGATGAGTGCTGACAGATGAGTTGACACACCACCAACACCACCATCCTTTCCTGTCTCTAGGGCTAAAACTGTCTACTGACATTTTCACTCTCTATTTGCTCTTATGTTTAAATCAGAGGTCTTAAACAGAGGGTCTAACAATGTTTTCTTTTTTTTCTTTTTTTTGGAAAAATGAAAATATGCTTTAAACTATAATTCAATCTAAGCTAAGTTAAGGAGCTAAAATTACACATTTGTTTATTAAAATTTAAATGCAATGTACATTATATAGCATAACTGTACATCAATAATAATGTAATAATGGTAATAATAATTTTAATGGTTTTGCAATATAAGGATCATAACAAAGTTAAGTTAACAGAAAAATTCATTACATAGCTCTCTGGAATATTCAGCTAATCAGTCAGAGCATTCAGCAGTCTGACCAGCCGTGTTTATCTTATACGAAACAATCGGCCTAGCAACATTAAAATGACAGTTAAGTTAAAATTATTGCACACTAATTTTTTTGTTTGCATTTTTTACTGAAACACTGAAACTGAAATTAAAGTTTCTGTAATTAAATGTGGGTAATTAAACTTTTTATGCTGTTCAAGGAAGGTGACATTTTCTCACATGATAAATTAAACCAGTCATAGTAAAGTTCTTTGGCAACAAGCTGCCTCTAGCTTAATTTTTGGTCACGGTGAAGTGCGTTCACATGTTGATGATTACCTGTTGTAGCGCATTCACATTGTGTGACACAGTCACTGACACAGTCAAAATGCATCATCGGAGAAGCACTAAATAGTTTCCACTATTTCGGTTAGTGACCCTCCAAAAAGTCTGTTATTTTGTTTTGCAAAATTATGTCGCTTCACTATATATATATACAATTATAATAATTAAGAAAACTTTAATTAAATAAACTTTAGAATTTCTAATTGTTCATGTCCATGTACACATTAATATAATATAATATAATATAATATAATATAATATAATATAATATAATATAATATAATATAATATAATATAATATAATATAATATAAAACTTATAAGTGACCTGTTTATCACTGCAAAGCTGCTTTGAAACAATCTGTATTGTATAAAGCGCTATAAAAATAAAGGTGACTTGACAATACATATTTGTACAAATTTTGCTCTTTTTTAAACTGCCTTCTTTGCTCATATTACTGCACTGCATTGTTTCAAATCAGCTTTTCAGAAAATGCAAGTTTCAATGTTACAGTCAGCATGCATTCTGTTATCAGTCTGAGATGAGTGTGTTAATGTCCATACACGTAGCAGTAATATACAGCTATAAGATAGATAACGCAAGTTATGTGGTTAGTAAACATCATGTATTCAGATACAATGAACATTTTAGGCAATGATTACAGCTTTGTCACACGCATTCATTGTTTGTTCTTACTTTCGATTTTCGTGGACTTTCAGTTTGTTTTCATCAGTCACATGTGTTTCTTTGTCCAAGTTTCCCGCCAGTCATCGATTGTCATGGACACTCATTAGATCATCACACATGTTCGTTATCTTCTCATTATCACTGTGTATTTAAGTTGTTCTGTTTCATCCTTCAGTTGTCGGTTGTTTGTGTTTGTATTGGACACACTGTTACGCCTGTTTACCTGCTTACTTATTAAAATATTTGAAAGTTTTGTGTGTCAATCCAAAGATGGCATCAGTCACTCGTCATTTTTATGCTTCTACTGTATGTCTCTCTTTCTGTCTCTCTCTCTGACACAGGTGTTAACCCAGCACGCCCCCCCCGTTAGCCTTTAGCCCAGTTGTGTCTGTCTAGTAGCACTCCTGCTGTGAAAGGGTCTAATGCAGAGCAAACAAACATGTCAACAGTACATTGACTCTGTCACACACACGCACACACATATCGGTCTGTATGATAGGAGATGCCACTCACATAAGATATCAGCAGTAAAAATAGAGATCTGTTTTGGTCTGAATCACATGTGGGACATTGCTGAGGTTTATAAGCTTTAAACAATGCTGACACTCAGATTCAGGTATTCTCAGTGGCTCAACATGACAGACCAGCCCATAAAACCCACTTTGATACCCAACAGATGGATTTGATTTTATTGCTGTTCTGAGACCTTCCGGCCTCATCTAATGCTGTTACAGGAAGTGCATGCTCAACTGATCTTAGATCAGACCAAAGACACACTCCACCAAAGACTCTGGGGACGAGGAAGAGTGAGAGAAGAGATGGTAAGATGTCTCTGAAAAGCTTGGCTTTGAAATGTAATGGAAAGCATTAGTTACTTTCAGGTCTAATAAACTTAAGCCAAATGTATCGACAAAAGCAAATGCCTTCTGAAAGGCTTTTAACAATGTCTTTTTCTCCTTCTCTCTTTCTCAGTCTGTTCTTCTCTCTTTCTGTTCATCTCTTTGCCCCATCGCTTTATCCCTCATAACTCGTTCATTCTCTCACCAAACATCTCTAGTGGCAACTTGTCCACCCTACACACAGCGAGCGTTATAAATCACTTAAGAAGTCCAACACATATGTATCATTCTTTGTGACTTCTATTGAATTTCAGCTGTGGGGGAGGCACTCAGACGATAGAGCCAAGAGTGCTCAATCTTCATCTACTGAGGGGGGCTCATTTTGTCAAATGCCTCTTTGGTGCCAAAATGAGACCCAGGTGCAATGGACATTTCACTTGATTCAGTGGCAATCATTTCAAATTGTACATTTGGCTGAAGTAATCAATAAGGCAGTCATGTACCTCTGTGACCCTCAATATAGTTTGGGCTTTTATGTTCCCATAATCCCAGTCAATAATGATCTCCAACACAGTATAATGGACTTTTTTTGAAAGCTAAAATAACTTGAATCAGCTGAAACTGGAAGTCAAGATTTTAAAAAATGGCTGTGCCCGCTCTTAAATTAAAAATAAGGTGGATATGGCTTTCATTTCTGAATTGGTATTTATTCTTCATTTAGCCCAATTGCGTAATTTTTTATATAGAAAAAAATAACAACAATATAATCTTCACTTCATTAAATGTTAGAATTGAACAATTGAGGTGTCAGGAGCTTAAAAATATCTTCAGATTTTGCATTTGTGCCACATACTTTTATGATGATTTACATTTAATTTATCTATGGCTTATTTTTTGAAGGCCATGACAAATTTACAAATACTAATTTTCAATAATCAAATCAAAACCAGCCTTGTCTATTTAAGATGCTGTACTTCGGACAATGCTAGCAAAAAAATAAGATGAAGTAATTAAAATAAGGGGACACAAACCTGTAATTATGACAGATATGGAATTGTATGTCATTTTAATAAGGATAAGTTACCATTTTAACAGGGTTAACACATCCTGGCCACACAACTTTATGTATTTTTAATCAAATATGTAAACTTAAGTATAAAAAGAATTTTAAAAAAATAAAATAAAAAAAATAATTCTTGTGGAGAAATAGTTTCTGAATTTTGGTAACACTTTAGTTTAGAGTCAACTCTCACTTTTAACTTGCTTAACATGCATATTACTAGGATATTGGCTTTTTATTAATACTTATAAAGCACATATTAATACCTTATTCTGCATGACCATATTCCTATTCCTAAATTTAACAACTACCTTACTAACTATTAATAAGCAGTAATTAGGAGTTTACTGAGGCAAAGTCCAAGTCATAGTGAGAAATGGACCCTAAACTAATGTGTGATGTGAATGTTTGTTAATGTGTTAAGAAAAGTTTCACTATTTAACACATTGTAGTTGATGTCAGCTTTTTATTGTTAAATGTAGTAGTTGTATGTAGTTATCAGGGTTTGTGCGTTTAAATAGCAGGTTTGTCTAAGTCTAATGCCACTCAGATGAACCTGTAAAATATTCAAAAAGAACAGATAAAGGAATCGGTTGGCAGGATAGCTGTCACACACGCCGCTGTGTGGCGCTGATTCACTGTGCGTTGTGTTCCTTCTGACATCCCTGGAGAGCACGCAGGGATCGAGTCGGCGCAGCACAGCGCTCCAGACCTTTGCCTTCAGCACCGGCAGATCCTGCACAGAGCGTGCACCGTCTCCAGCGCGGACAAACACCGTGAAAACAAGCCCAACAGGATACTACGTGGGGTGATGGCTCCGTTAGAAACATCTCTGTGCTTTTTAAACCAGAAGCTAAAGCTCTGATGTGAAGTTTCACACCGCTCTCCGTTGAGTTGAGATGAAGATCTGAGACGCTGCGAGAGAAGGAACTTTGCGTCTCCGCGCACCCGGACGCCCTGCAGGGACATCGGGCGCTTCTGTGATCAGAGGACTGAACTTCTTTTCTGTATTTGTGGGTTTCTGACTCTCTCTGACATAGTAGATACAGGAGGGATCCTTTGGTGCGGATTGTTGAAGCCTCTCCGGTTCGTGGATGGAATAACTCATAATGGAAGGGCAATGAGACCCCTCTCTCCTGCTGGGCAATAATCCGGACCACCGCACTAACAGGTATGCAGCTTTCATTATTTATTTTGGTTTGACAGAAATTGACACTTAGATTTGCTTAAATGTTTTTTCCCCCCCTCACAAGATGTCCACAAAGAAGAATAAGGTTGTGTTTAGTATTCCACTGAGTTAAAAATCATTGATCAATTGAGTAAAATAAACGGGTATTGCCTGTTTTAGTGATCCATGACAATTGCTTCAGTGAGTCATGCATTCGGATCGTGACCGGACGCGGGTCACTGAAACTTAATAGGTAGGCTATAGTCTGTGTGTAAACCCGAGAATCGCCCTTGGAGCTTTAAAGCTGGACTATTTTGTGTCAAGCGTGGTTAAAAAGTAATACTATAGAGTAGCCTAAAAAGGGCAATGAGCTTGATGAGTATGCGTGTGCGCGCGCGGGAGAGCGAGGGTGTGTGTGTGTTGACGGTGCTTGTCTTCTTACCGCATTGACAGTATATGCCATGTAAAAGTCAGGCTTACCCCTGTAAATCAGCTTACCCTGGTTGGGAACAGAGTAAAAGGTCTCCGGTCCCAGTACACTGAGCCTGGCAGGCTGGCACGCGCATCTAGATGCGCCGTCACGCGCATACGGCCACCAACTCACTCAAGTGATCTACTGATGGCAAGTCCGTATCATTTTGTCCATCGTTTCCTTTCAAATAAACAGTTTAAAACGATTCAGCTATCATTAATGACAAAACACGTACACTTCTATGCAAAAGTCTTAGTCACGTTAGTATTTTCACCCCCACAAAAATGGTTTTAAGCCAGTTATTTATATCTTTTGCTGTAGTGTGTCAGTAAGAAATATCAGTTTACATTTCCAAACATTCCTTTTGCCATTAATTGTAATAATCCAGTGAGATTTTTGTATGCACAAGGAGTCTGACAACAGCTGGCACTCCACATTGAGATCTGATCTCACCATCGTCAAGTCTGTATGGGATTACATGAAGAAACAGAAAAAACCGAGGCAAACTAAATCCAGAAGAACTGTGGCAACGTTTCCAAGATGCTTGAATAAACCTACATGCTAAAATACTAACGTGCCTAAGACTTTTGCACAGTACTGTATATGGTATTTATAATGTAACCTATATATAGAGTCGTATTTCCAGTAGGCTACTAATTGTTTTTGCAGGAAATTGCACCAATTAGGATAAAATGTTTTATAAATCATCCACATCACTTTGGAAAAGATAAAAGAAAGGGGAAAACATGAATACTGCTGAATATGGCTATATGAATTTGTAGTTGGAACTATAATTTGCGCAGTAATTGCATTGTCTTGGCTGATGTGGTTGGCTGATATATCTCCCTTTAGGCCACAGTGCGCATTTATTCTCCTCTAACAGAGCTGGTTATGTGTTTGCTGTGAGGGAGGATGTTGTCGGGAGCAAAAGGCTTAAGAACACACAGATGCCCCGCTGATACTGGCTGCTGAAATAATCCTTTGTGAATCACAGCTGAATGTAGAAGTTTATTTGATTTGGCTCTGTTGTGTGCAGGTCCTGGATCTACTGTTAGTGTGAGACTGGTTTAACCCGAGCACTTCATGCGGGACAGGCCTTGCTATGCTGATAAACTCATTCTCACTCACAGGATGGATGTGAAAGACGTTGCCAATGGTTGAAAAGGGGCAATGGCGGTGTGTGTCTGTCAAATGCAGTGATCTGCCAGTCCTGACACCCAGAGCAAGTTTAATTAGCCTGTAGATTGACAGGAAAGTGAAAGACATCATAGAGAGGGAGGGGCAGAGAAAGAGAGAGAATGTGCTAATTACATTTGACTTGCACCATGGAACATTTGGAGACCTTTAAGAGCCTGGTGTAGTTTTAATGCCCCAAACCTGGTTTGAAATATTTCTTTCCAGTCATAATCATTCTCTTTTTCTTAATTATGTTTATCTTTCTTGCCAAGAATTTGTTTGTAATGCTAATGTTTTGGTTAGCTGCTAGCTGTTGCTTATTTTTCTCTCATTATCTCATTACCAACTTCATACACTCGAACTGCACGTGCATTGTGTGTGTGTTTGTGTTTATTAAGATGTTTGGCTGCATTATTGTGTGTGTTTTCACAGGCTATTAACTGTGACAAATAACTGTTACTTGTTGGAATGGCTGATGTCTGGGTCAGAGCGGGAATCTCGGGTTTCTGCAGCTGGTTTGGATTTCAGTTAAAATGATTTGAGTGTAGTCAGCTGACCAGACCCTGTTCGTTCAGTCCCACTAATTTATCGAGTGTGGTGTGAATAATTCATCAAAGCCTTCACAGAGAACCAGTGTGTGTAATTATATGTTTGTGCCATTGTGCGTGTGTGACTATCGACTCACAGCAGCAGAATACAGTCGTCAGTCCAGTTTTAAAGTGCTAAAATAACTTACATTTACATTTGTAAAAAATTCTATGATCAATAAGTTATGACAAAATTTTTTTTACATTGCTTTAACTCATCAAAATAAGTTAAGCAATTTTCAATTTTTTTTTTTAGAAATTATACAAGATTCAACTCATTTTTAAAATCAGTTTAATGTCATTTAAGTTTATTGTACTTAAAAAAAATTAAGGCAACAACTTTTTTTTCTTTGGTGATTATATTTTTCTGCAAATTGAGTTTTTGCACCCGTTCTCCTCTCATAAGGTGATGAAATACTCTATAACATTTCTTTGATGTGTTTGGAGTGCAATGAAAAATGAAGAAAATGATTACTTGATTTTTTACTTTATGGCATCAGCATCTGAATAGGAAGTTATATAAAATGAATGACTATCAACTATTAAATAAACATGACAATGCTGTCAAAACGTTGGTAGAACAGTCTGTTGTGGATCTGCAGTTACTTGAGTGTGATGATGACTGTAGGTGGAATTGAGGAAGTGTTCAGTTCATTTGGCAGACATGGTCTATAGATGTAATGAGGTACATTTTTTATGCATTAGTTTTCAAATTTTCCGTAAATGGTGAATTTGCAAGTTTATATAGGCTACATTGATATACCTTCATAAAATGGGTTGTAAATGGATTGATTAAACAGAATTATTTATACAAAATGTGCTGTTTAGAAGGTAATTTCGCAATTTGGAAGAAAGAATGGAGAAGTTTGAAACTTCTGAATGTTTATGCATGAAGGTTTCATGGCTCTCATATTGGGGATTGGTTATTTTCAGTAAATTGCTTTGTGTGCAGCTGAGCCGTCTGCCAAAGTGTTGATTAATGAGAGAATAACAAAACACCAGACAGATGAAATCTGCACCTTTCACAAAAACAAACACTCTCTGCGTCAAACCTCATCCTACATTATGATCCCATCATGTGGAATCACACGGAGATGATCTCCCAATGAGAAACTAAGGGCAGGGATGACCACAGCTTCACTCTTCACCTCAGAGTTTACCAGACCTTGGCTGAGAGACAGAGAGATAGAGAGCACTTTATTACTGCAGTCTCGCCCTCCTTTCTTTCATTCGGTCATCATTTCTGTCTCACAGGACAAGATTAACATTACTGTCATGACACAGCCTCTGCAGGAATCAAGAGATAGAGAGAAAGAAAGTAATAGAGAGTAAGTGACCCCCAGTGTTTCCCGAGGTGAAGCGTATACATTAAATGGATGACTTGCTCAGTCACAGGGTGAGCTGGGTAAAAATGTTGTGTGTTAGCACGTGTGTGTGTTTGTAGGTTGAAGTATTTATTTGTTGAAAGAATCTTTATTTTTTACAGTGAAATAACTGCCTAAAAAAAAGAACAGGTAAACAAACAAAATAGAAATAACCAAAGGAGAATGCTACTCTTTTATGCTCAGGAGACTAGATGGAGTTATCAGTTATGCTTCATTTAAGTTTCAACTTTATCCAAAGTGTTTCTCCTGAAACAAAAACATAACTAGACGCAGATGCGGCATACATGTATAGTAAGAGCATAGAACTTTAAAATGAAAGAGTACAGCATCCCAGAAACATTTGGTCTTGGGAGAATTCAATGATAAATAATTGTGTTTATACTGAAATATCTGACATTTCATTGCAGATTTTGGTATGTTGGCACAGTGATGTGAAGTTGCGGGAGTCTTTTTCTCGGGAGAGAAATTAGAAGCAGGAGACATCAGCAAAGTCTGCATTTGATCTCCGTTTAATCACATTACTGCTGTTTTTTATAGTAAATGTTAATGTTATAAAATTGAAGTCGACTATAAAGTGAATGAGAATCTAATTTAAATTCAACATATAATACATTTTTGAGTATTAACAGGTAATTTTGAGTGGAAATGGACGCTACTTTAAGGGGTCATATAATGGTAGATGCACTTTTACAAGTTGATTGTACTGAAATGTGTGTTGGCAGTGCCTGTACACAACCATCATAAAATGATAAAAATCCATCCAGTGTTTTTTTTTAATCTTCTTATATGTTTTCCCCGTCTCAAATCAAGCCGTTCGATTTTGTGACGTCACACGGTCGGACGCCCCTCCCACAATTGTTGATTGACAGCAGCGTTTCAACACAGACCCGTCCTCGCTTGTGAGCGAGCTGTCAATCATAGTCCGCGCGTCATTGTTGATGCGCTGGAGCACTGCCTATGAGCAGAATGGTGTCTAAGCGATTGTGGTGTTCTGTTCTTGGGTGTAATAAAGAACACAGCAGTCATTTTGACATGCTTTACAAATGAGGGTCAGTATAAAGCTAGTTTTGCTAAGAAGCTGCTCCTGAAAAAAGGATCGGTACCAACTATTCGTGTTCCTGCTGCACCTCCAGAAGAACTGAAGTGAGTGTAACGTTTTATTAACATTTATATTAATATTTATATTAATCTTTGCAAATCGCTAGCACGCTTCACGATGAATGCGGCTAAGGTTTACACTCAGGGTACATTACGGCATGTTTTCTATGTACGACGATCTCAATATAATTCATAATCCCACATTTATAATGAACAACGCGTTATGGTTATTGTGTTATTGTGTTACAAACGGTGTCTGCACAGAACAGAGGGGCGGGGTGAGCAAAGCTCATTATCATTTAAAGACACATGCACTTAAACGGCGTGCTGAAAACAGAGCTGTTTTTGACCAGGTAAAATGAGTGTTTTCTTACAATACTAATGAGAATTTTTAATTAAAGTATATTACAAACTTTTAATTTAGACCCTGAAGAATCATATTAGCTTGTACAAAAATGGCATTATATGATCCCTTTAACATTTAACAAGTTACTAAAAATTACAACAAAATAACAGTGCAAATAAATGGACATACAGTGAAACCTTGGAACCTTATTAACTATGCATACCCAGTGCATGCTGGGAATACCAGCATTGTAAACATAATCACTTAATTTTATACCATTAAAATGTATTCAGATATAAATAAATACTACAAGGCATTTCTATTTTGTGATTGATACTTGAAATTTTAACAAACAACTTAATACTTATTTATCTACCTTTAAATATACTTTAATGTTTTTGAAAGAAGTCTCTGTTCTTTATTGTGTTTGAAAGATGTTCACCAAGGCTGAATTTATTTGATCAGCATTACAGTACAGTAAGGTTGTGAAATATTATTACAATTTAAAATAACTGTTTACTATTTTAATATATTTTAAAATGTACACTTTATTTTACGGTGTCATTGTTACAGTGTAATTATATATTTAAGTACTGAGTAATATTTATTAAGTGCATGTACTTACTATAGAGTTAGGGTAGGATTAGTTGCATGTAATTATGCATAATTAACTGTTAATACTATTATAAGTACATGTAACATATGTAACAATGACACTGTAAAATAAAGTGTCACATGATCCTTCCGAAATCATTCTAATACGCTGATTTTCTGCCCAAGAATAATTCATTATTACTATCAGTGTTGAAAACACTGAAATGTTTGAAAACATGAAAATTCTTTTCAGGATTCTCTGATGAACAGTATTTATTTTAAAAAAAGAAATCTTTTGTAACATTACAAATGTCTTTACTGTAACATTTGATCATTTTAATTCTTGCTGAATAAAGGTATCAATTTTTTCTGTAACTGTATAGCGCTCATTTATACGTATGACCTATTTATATTTATTATTAAGTTAAAGCTTTAACTTAAACAAAATAATTTATTGTAGAAATCCAAAATAAAATTCTATTTATTTCACAAGGAAAACATTTTTATTTATTTTTTCATTATAGCCATTCACTGTTGCTGTTAATGTTTGATGTGATGTTCAGATCAGCACTCCTTATGTATGGCCGCTCTGTCCCTGCATCTGTCAAGTGTGTTATAACTGGACACATCTATACACTTGTGTTCTAGTTTGAGTATCATAGTGGGTTTGTATATGGTGCTTCTGGCTAAGTTTCACTCTATGGGTCCCTGATGCTGTGGCTACTGATCTTGTTTGCCAGAATTCAGGCAAAACAAGCACCTCTGAGCCTAATTACACCAAACCCACTGTCTGATGTGAATTTTCACTTAAAGGGGTCATAGACTGAGAATTCAAATGTTCCTTGATCCTTTGACAGTTAAAGCTACACTGTGTAGGATTTTCTCCCATCTAGCGGTGAAATTGTTTATGACTACCAACTGAATATTACTTTCTAGCCCCTCCCTTTCCGAGGTCGTTTTAACTCCTACGGTGGCTGTATTATTTCAAATCTGCCGGCAGTCGCGAGTAATCTCCCCCTCGTATTCGTCACGGTGCCACTGTGTAAAAACGCGAAAGGCAAAGCTTGAATTTCCAGGTATGTCCCTCTTTGGCTAATGTATTTTCAAGATGGAGGCGCAACATGGCTGCCGCCATTCGAGCGACTCGCTTCTATGTATTCTAAATGGCAGATTCTACGCTTACGAGAATACTTGATTAGTTGGTAGAAGTAATTACACATTAATGAGCACATATCATTTTGAAAGAACAAAGTGTTTTTTGCTAAGAATCAACTTAAAAAATTACACAGTGTAGCTTTAAGAGTTAATTATACTATAAAAATACCCTGTAAGTTTCAAAACTCAAAACTTTCTTGTTATTCCAAAAACTGCTTTTATTGAAACCAAGGCTAGCAAAGGACAGGATCTAAAAAGTGGAGACTTGTGACGTCACACTTCAGCTTTGGCCCCGCCCACTGGAGCGATAGTGAACAGTGACATGAGAACGAGAAAAGATCGATACAGGATCAATAATACCATTCCCTTCCAAACGATCCTAATGCTAGGATATTGGGGTTTTTTTTTCCAACAATGTGAATGTCTCAGCAGTGCATTATTTGTTTGTATTCATTGTATTTCACTGTGGATTATTTGGTAAATTTCGGCGCAGGCTTTGCAAATGATATGGATCTGCCAGCAACGCCACAAACATGTAAGTAGTCATGTTTATTCTAATGCCTGATCTGTGATCAGTGATTTCTGATGTATTTATTCAAGTTCAGACAGATTATCTCTCAAAATATTGTTCAGTACTGTTTATGCGTCAGTAAATCATGCCAGTGACTAAACAATCAACTTCACGTCGTTTCTCTTAGTAGGATGAAAATAATCTTATTTAAACTGTGATTAAATTATATAAAGAAAGCGATCAAAGAACGCTCCTTTTCCAATTGCCCAAGCTGTCAATCAAACAGCGCAAGTTTATCTGGACACTTGCCAAAACTCATTGAAATCTATCATCACAAAATCATGACGCTGTTACAATGTACAGTACAACGAAGCTCTTACTGTATTTACATCGTGTTTGCATTGTTATTTAGTGAAAGCCAGAGGTGTAAAGTCCAGGTTCAGAAAGTAAAAGTCCTCCTCAGTAGCTATTGTACCAATCACCTGGATTTGCTAATTAGCACCGTTTTTCAGCCAGGACATAGAACTAATTAGTGAAATCAGCTGGCTGAGTTCATGGGTGGAATAAATATATGGCAGGACTTTTACTTTCTGACCCCTGGACTTAACACCTCTGGTGAAAGCATTTGTGAGATTGCCGAAATTGCATTGCAGTGATAAGATCTTTTCATATGCGATCAACAGACTGTCCGTCATCTGCTCAGTGCTCATCACTGCAACCTTTCATGTGATGAGAATAGATCATTATGATCAATACTTTTCACGATTCCTTAATCTCGATAGCTGTAATAGTAAAAACGTAGTAAAGGTTTTAGAGAGTTCCACATGTAATATTAGCTATTTCATATGCAAACATGTCAGCCAATCACAGCAGTGAGCGTTTACACTGAAGTCTCACAACAGACACGCCCCTTAAAACAGAGCTTTCAAATCAGAGGCTAAAATCAGGCTTGTAAAAATGCCTTTTATTTATAAATTATGACAATTTTTGATGTTAAAATCATACTAACATTATAAGGGCACCCCAGGAAACATTATAAAATAATAAAATAATCCAGTCTATGACCCCTTTAAAGGGGTGGTTGATTATGATTTCACTTTTCTAACTTTAGTTAGTGTGTAATGTTGCTGTTTGAGCATAAACAACATCAAGTTACAGTGCTCAAAGTTCAAAGCAAAGAGAGATATTTGCTTTTAAATTGCTTTTTAAGGACTACAACAAACGGCTGTTAGGGACTACACAACATTCCTCCCGGGTTAGTGACATCACCAACCCTATAATTTACATAAACCCCGCCCCCGGAACACGATTTATAGATTATCAAGACAGAATATGCTAATCAATGACTAGAAGATAACTACACATAAGCTACATAAATTCATCAACTAACCATTCAGAAATGTTGTCTACATGCTGTCACTTCTTCTGGAGTCTCTCCATCATTGTCTGACTCTTTTCAGTGAGTGCAAGCTGTTGAAGCTCCGCCCTATGTGATGGGAACAGCAGATCATTTGCATTTAAAGGAACAGACACAAAACGTTTTTGCTCACCCTCAAAAAGTGACAACTTTAACATGCTAAATAAAAATATCTGTGGGGTATTTTGAGCTAACACTTCACATACACACTCTGGGGACATCAGAGACTTATTTTACATCTTGTGAAAGGGGCATTATACCACCCCTCTAACCATGGTTCGAATTACGTGGGAGCCAGTGGGAGCTGAGCTCCCATAGAGAGAGGATGAGCTCCCATGAAAGCAGTAAAATCATACACCTGTGGGGGTCTCTAAAAATCATCAGCACCATTATTTTAAATTACAAATAAAGCACTTTTTCCTTCAGACTACTGTAGCATGACTTAAAAGATAGGACAAGATGCCAAACACATGGATCTCGCGGGATCTCGGATCGTCATCACACTACGGTACATCCTTATGCTTAAATCAAGTGATAAAAGTGCCGCTGCGATCATTGGCGCGGATACTGTGTTTGTTTGTGGCTCGCGCACAGTCTTCACTCGGGCGCGCTTCAATCCGTTGTGGAGACTCTCTATTCGTTCCAGTAAAATTACAAAACAAAATGCACACAAACGTGTCTCTGCCTGATATAGAACCACTTATAAACATAATCTGATTTGATGAAAAAAAACAAAAAACTTATATGAGTGCGGATTCGAACCTAGAACCTCTGACGCGTTTGGCAAATGTTTTACCACTGGACCACTTAAGTACACGGTTGAATCTGTCGGATCTATTTACTCACGTGAAAATTCTTACAACTAACAGCATATATTAGACCTCATTAAACGACAAATTAAACCAAATGTACTATTTAAATTGAATTGTGTTACCGACGCTTTTTTATTAAATTTGTATTATATTTACAAATTTTTATATTTTTATATTACATTATTAAGCTACCGCGCCTGCTCATAGGCTACTTTTTTTCTTCTTTTTTTAAAGAGACCCCCACAAAGATGAAATCATAATTCGAACCCTGCCTCTAACACACATGAACGGATCAGCCAGAATCAAAGCAAACAGTGGTGAAGGCTTGCTGAAGAATGATGCATAAGAATGGACCCACTTTGAGGTTTATTTTAGGACAAACACGTGTGTGACGGCCATCAATCATTCAGTTTGAGGTTTTCACTGGACTTACCTAGACTCAGTCAAGCTGTAACAAATAGCAAACTAGCTAACAGGGAGCAACTCTGAACTCTGAACCCAGCTGAACTCTGGCTAACGTTCTGGCAAGGTTCTCTCAAGGTTATGAGCAAACATTCTTCCAGTAACTGTCATGGCTCAAAAGGAACAGTCAAGGATTCAATAGCAAGTGAATACTGGTGTTTATTAGCACAAAAGTATAGCGGTCGTGCAGGTTCAGATGGCAGACAGATAGCAGAATAACAGGCTCTGCAACGCAGGACTCAGTGGGCAGACAGCAAACGGACGATCCGCAAGCGATCCTCAGAACAGGCAGATGAATACAGAACAGGAACACAGGAACTCGCGTCCGATCCTCAGAACAGGCGGATGAATCACAGAACAGGAACACAGGAACTGGAGCGAGGGGAAAAGACTGTGAGCTGAGCCCTGGAACGAAAAACGGGCTTTATTTTAGACACATGAAAGACGGGATGAATTCTCCTGTACGCTGGAGGAAGGTTGAGGCGGACTGCCACCGGACTAATGATTTTGGTGACAGTAAACGGGCCAATGAATTTGGGAGCAAGTTTATTAGAAACAGAGCGGAATGTTCCTGGTTGAAAGCCACACCTTTTGACCAACGACGTATACGGGAGGCTTAGACCGGTGGCGATCGGCTTTAGCCTTGGTGTGCGCCCCCATCTGGAGTAGAGTCTCACAGGCTCTAGTCCATGTGCGGTGACACCTCTGGATGAAGGCGTGAGCGGAGGGGACCGCGACTTCGGATTCCAGACTGGGAAAAATTGGTGGCTGGTAACCTACGCTACATTCAAACGGAGATAGGCCCGTGGACGACACTGGCAACGTATTGTGTGCGTACTCCACCATTGAAAGTTGCTGACTCCAGGAGGAAGGATTCTTGGAGACCAAACATCGTAACACCCTTTCCAAATCTTGGTTGGCTCTCTCGGTTTGACCATTGCTCTGGGGGTGAAACCCTGAGGACAGACTGACAGTCGCTCTCAGTAACTTACAAAACTCTCGCCAAAATTTGGACACAAACTGGGGTCCTCTGTCAGAAACCACGTCTATCGGGAGGCCATGTAAGCGAAAGACGTGATCAACAACGATCAACGCTGTCTCCTTGGCTGAGGGTAATTTGGGCAAGGGAATAAAATGAGCCGCCTTCGAGAACCGGTCCACCATGGTCAAAACGACCGTATTGCCCTGAGAGGGTGGGAGGGCGGTGATAAAATCTAGCGCTATGTGGGACCAGGGTCTCGAAGGGACAGGCAGCGGTTGGAGTAACCCATCTAGGGGTCGATTGGAAGTCTTACCAGTGGCACAAACCGAGCAAGCCAAAACAAAACTGTGAATGTCACGAGCCATCAGTGGCCACCAGAATCGTTGCTTGACTAAAAAACTAGTGCGATTAAGCCACGTTGGAACAATGACCCCACTGAATAACGTCGGACCGTAATCCCTCCGGCACAAACAAACGATTCGGTGGGCAACCGGGCGGAGGCGTTACCCCTTCTAAGGCCGACTTGACCTTCGACTCGACCTCCCATGTGAGTGTAGAGATGAATAGAGTCTCTGGTAAAATGCACTCGGGAGTAGACGGGCGTTCGAAACGGTCAAAAATACGTGATAAAGAGTCGGGTTTGATGTTTTTGGAACCCGGGCGATATGAGAGAGAAAAATCAAAACGACCAAAAAAAAAGTGTCCACCGAGCCTGCCTGGAGTTCAATCTTTTGGCGGTTCTGATATATTCTAGGTTCTTGTGATCGGTCCAGACGATAAAAGGTAGCCCCGATCCTTCTAACCAATGACGCCATTCTTCCAACGCTAACTTTACTGCCAACAACTCTCTGTTACCAATGTCGTAGTTACGTTCAGCAGGCGATAAACGACGGGACAAAAACGCGCAGGGATGCATCTTGTCGTCTGTGGGAGAACGCTGGGACAGCACTGCTCCTACCCCAACCTCTGACGCGTCGACCTCCACCACGAACTGACATGATGGATCAGGGGCAATAAGGATGGGGGCTGAAACGAAGCAGCCTTTCAGTTTAGCAAACACAGCCTCAGCTGTGTCTGACCACCTGAACGCCGTTCTGGGGGAGGTCAAGGCAGTCAGAGGTGCGGATAGTTGGCTGAAGTTGCGAATAAAACGCCAGTAGAAGTTGTCGAACCCCAGAAACCTCTGTAGGGCCTTACGGGAATCTGGACTTGGCCACTCCACCACAGCCTTAACCTTCTCAGGGTCCATCCGTATTCCCTCAGACGAAACGATGTACCCTAGGAAAGGAACAGACTGTGCATGAAAATCGCATTTCTCCGCCTTGACAAAAAGCCCATTCTCTAGTAACCTTTGGAGCACTCGTCTGACGTGTTGAACGTGCTCCTGGAGAGATGAAGAAAAAATCAATATGTCATCCAGGTAAACATATATCTACCATGTCTCTCAACACGTCATTGATGAGTGCCTGGAAGACCGCTGGGGAGTTAGAAAGGGCGAACGGCATAACCAAGTATTCAAAGTGCCCCCTGGGGGTGTTGAACGCGGTCTTCCACTCATCCCCCTTCCTGATGCGAACCAAATGATATGCATTACGTAAATCCAATTTTGTGAAGACTGATGCTCCCTGCAACCTCTCGAAAGCTGAAGACATCAACGGCAAAGGATAAGTATTCTTTACCGTGATGCTGTTTAACCCCCGGTAATCAATACAAGGTCGCAGAGAACCATCCTTCTTCCCCACAAAAAAGAATCCCGACCCCCGTTGCTAGAGAATCAGAAATATATTTCTCCATAGCCTCCCTTTCTGGAGCAGAAAGCGAATATAACTTGCCCTTAGGCGTACCTGGAAGTAAATCTATAGCACAGTCATAGGGACGATGCAGAGGAAGAGAAGCAGCCCGGGACTTACTGAACACTTCCTTCAGGTCGAGGTACTCCGGTGGCACGTTAGACAGATTCACTGGCTCCTCCTGCAACACAGAACAAGAAACAGACGGAACAGCAGACAAAAGACATGAGGCATAACATAGATCACTCCAACCGGATACAGAGTTCTGGCCCCACTCTATCCTGGGTCCGTGTTTAGCCAACCACGGATGACCCAGGACAATGGGAGGTGAGGTGACTGGGTGAGGTAGAGTGAGACCCTCTCAGAGTGGTTACCCTAGGTGATGAGTGTGATGAGACCAGTGACGTGAGTAATGCCCGGGAGTTCCTGTCCATTAAGTGCGTGGATCGTGATGGTGTGTTCCAGGGCCGTGATGGGGATGTGAAGCTTGCGCGCCAAAGAAAAGTCCATAAGATTGCCCTCCGCACCCGAATCCACCAGCGCCTGGCCGTTGAAGGAGCGGTCTGCCCACTGGAGTCTCACCGGGAGGAAGGTGGCGTTCGAGGGTCTGGTCATGGATATCCCGCCCGACAGTAGCCTCCGTCCTACCGCCGGGCTTGGCCTTTTAAAGGGCAGGTGGAGACGAAGTGGCCGGCCTCTCCACAGTAGAGACACAGACCTCTCGAACGGCGGTGTTCTCTCTCCTCCCGGGAGAGCCGAGCTCGACCTACCTGCATGGGTTCAGGATCGTTCGAGGGGCTGACCGTGTTCACTCCTCTGGGACCGGGAAACTCTGTGAAATCCACCACTGGGGTCGGATACGGTCGATTCTCTCTCTGTTGTAGACGTGCATCGACCCGTAGTGCCAGTTCAACCAGTTCATCAAGAGTCTTGGGTAGATCCAGCGTGTAAATCTCTTTCTGAACACGGTCAGCCAACCCATGCAGGAACATGTCCCACTGCGCCTCCTCGTTCCATTTGCACTCGACGGCCAACGTCCGGAACTGGATGGAATAGTCGGAAACAGTTGTTGTTCTGACGGAGATCTGCAAGTTGGCGGGCCGCCTCGCGTCCGACGACCCCGCGGTCGAACACGCGCCTCATCTCCTGCTCGAGTGCTTGGAACGAGGAGCAGCAGCTGTGTTGATTTTGCCACATCGCTGTTCCCCACAGAGCCGCGCGTCCAGACAACAGCGTCATGACTAGTGCCACTTTACTCTCCTCGGAGGAAAACGTCACAGGCTGAAGAGAGAAGTAAATCGAACATTTGGTTAAAAAGGTTCGACACATATTAGGTTCTCCTGAATACCTCTCGGGAGTGGGGATGCGCGGCTCCGGTCGGTTGATGTTGGGATTCTCCGGGGGAACAGGCGGGGGCGGTGCTGGCGCAGTGGGACCTCTCAGACGTTGTAATTGAGAGGTGAGCTCAGACACCTGCGTTACCAGAGCCTGTATCGCCCGACCCGAGGCACTGATCTGTTCATCCTGACGATCCATGCGGGCGTGGTTACCGGCAAATATCTGCTCAAAACTAGCTGCACTCGCTGAATCCATGGTCTGGTCAGATGGTTCTGTCATGGCTCAAAAGGAACAGTCAAGGATTCAATAGCAAGTGAATACTGGTGTTTATTAACACAAAAGTATAGCGGTCGTGCAGGTTCAGATGGCAGACAGATAGCAGAATAACAGGCTCGGCAACGCAGGACTCAGTGGGCAGACAGCAAACGGACGATCCGCAAACGATCCTCAGAACAGGCAGATGAATACAGAACAGGAACACAGGAACTCGCGTCCGATCCTCAGAACAGGCGGATGAATCACAGAACAGGAACACAGGAACTGGAGTGAGGGGAGAAGACTGTGAGCTGAGCCCGTGAACCTCCACAACCATCTGACAAAGACAAGACGAGGTGACAAACAATATATAGGACATTCTCATTCAGAACAGCTGGCGCTGATCAGCTCATCAGCGATAATGAGCCGTGCTGATGAGCCGCGCCCATTCATACAACACGCACTCACATAGCGAGGGCGAGTCAATGAATCCATGAATCGTGACAGTAACATTAATAGAATGTTGATTCTGAGTTATTTGGTCTGAGGTTCTAAAAATTTTAAAACAGTAAATAAAACATTATTTATACATTGTTCATGGAATGCTTTTTTTTCTGAAACATTTTAGTTGCACATTTGTCTAACATTTTTTTAATGTTACTACTTATCAAAATTAGAGATGCACCGATATAAAATTTTTGGCCGATATTGATAACCGATAATTCTTTATATTTGAAAGCTGATAACTGATATATTGGCCGATAAATCTAAATCAAAATTTTATATAGTTTTTGGAAGCCTGTTTACAAATGCAAAAGTCTAACCTTTAAAAGCTATGTCCCAAGCACACAATTATAATGTTTTCATTATAATTTTATGTAGCCTATATGACAGACTTGTGCTGCATATGTTGCACTTAACTGTATTTTCCGTTTTTGAAGTGATTCCAAATGTTTCAAGCAATTCAAAACCATTATGGCGAACAGTGCGCATCTGAAGTCTCTCAGCGGAAGGAAATAATCCATTATTTATCGGATTTAATATAACAGCCAAATGAACCGATACCGATATGGTGGCTGATAAATCGTGCATCCCTAATCAGAATGCTCAGAGAACATTAAAAAGTAAAGTTCCCATATTTTTTTTTACATGTTTCAAACGTTTTGAATGTTCAGAGAACATTCGGAAAAATAACATTTCCATAAATAAATGGCAATGTTAGCAAAATGTTTTTAGAAATGATTTGTGTCAGCTGCAATTAAGCGTCACACTTTACCTCTCTTTCTTAATTGTTTGTTTACTATAATACTTCATTGTTTCATTCTGTCTGTTTTCCCTATTTTCTTTCTTATTTTTCTCCCAATCCTTTTCTCTCCTCTCATGTATTTTGGTGAGATACAGCTTTCATTCAGAACAATTTGTTTTCAGTGAACCACTAGGTTTTTCTCTTTGTCTCTTACTGTGTCTAGTTTTTCATTTTCTCTCTCTCTGTCTTTTCTCTGTTGTGAGGGTGTTATGGGAATTCATGCTGGAAAGAGGACTTTCTGCTTCAGGGCTGAAAAAACAATGAATATCATCTTTTTTTTTTCCTCACCTTCTTTTTTTCCCCTTTACATTGAGTGTATTTTTCCACTCTTTTTTTCTTGTGTGTGCATAATTCCAAATGAATAATCAGATTTTTTTTTTTTTTTTAGCTATATCAGTAGTAACATCACTGCATGCTTGGGTAATTTTAGTTAAGTGAGTTCTGGCATTTCAGTTCATTAATTACAAACACACAATTGCTTTAATCTCATGATCTGGTCTTAATTAACAAATCACTTGATTTATTGTTTGATGCCTGTCTCTTTCAAAGTGACTCACAGTACATCTAATGCCGATGGGGTTAGGGTTCTTAATTAAGGGCAGAATGGTGATAAACTGGGGGCTTGAACCCGCAACCTTTATGTCAGCCTCATAGATCCTCAACCATTCGGCTTCCAACATCCTTTCCTCAGAACTCAAAGCTCTAGTAATTTAGCTCGTCTATCATGCTGATCTCATAAGATTTGTAGACATGACTAAATATTATTAGTATGAGTATTATTAGTAGGCTATATTAGTATTTGAGTTCAGATGACTTCATTTATTTTGTTCTATCGCTCATTGAGAGGTCTCTGAATGCATGTAGATGTCCTATAACATTCTGGGGTTGAATGACTCAAGCTCTGGGTCGTTCCGCAGAGAGTTCTCATGATTACCAGCCCATAATTACGCTGATGAGAGGCCGTTATTAACAGCACATTCGTTCACCCGTCTCATCATTGCGGACCTAACAGATTACAGTTACCAGCTTGGTGGACGATGCTGGGAATCAAAAGTATCTCCTAATGCCCAGCTGCCTAAAATAATCAAAAGACATTTTATTTGATTTTATTTTGTTTTATTTTGCTTCCTTTTTGTGAATTTCATATTTTGCTACTTTTTTTTGTTTTAGCAGTAATTTTGTGGAATTTTTTTTGTGTGCCATTTTTGTTCTCAGTCAGAGTTTTTTGTTGGTCTTTTGTTATGGTGAAGTGATATGGATCTGTAATGTGACCAAATGCCATTTCCTTTTCAGGCAGTTACTGTATAGAATATTAGTTAACACCTTCGGAATGTCTGTCAACCAATCAGAATCAAGCTTTCAAACATACTGTCACTGTTCTTAAATACTAAGCAAATAGCTTCCAACTTATTTTCCCCCTAAACTCTGTGGTTTAATTTTGTGTGAGAATCAAGTCACAGAGTTGACAGGCTGTTGCAAGATCCCTACAAATCTCCATAGACAATTTCTCATTCTTATTTGACACACCATATTTACTGCCATGGAGTTACATGGTGTGTGTGTGTGTGTGTGTGTGTGTGTGTGGGTTGTTTAAGCTCTCTGAAATGAATTTGGACAATGCAGCGCTCTGACGTTGCTCAGATCCCCGGGCAGAGTGAGGTGATATCCCATCATCCTCTGCTCTCAGGCTCCGCAGCGCATCTGCAGCCGTTTGATAAAACCTCCATGTATCTTTCCAGTCTTTTCTGATTCTCTGACATGTCACACAGCAAGACTTGCTTTGACTTCACTCTGACTAGAGCGCTCACACACATCAACGGAAAGAGCACCAGAGGAAATGGAGAAACATTTTTTTCCCCCCGTTTTCTGTCTTCTGTTCGTCTGGTGTGTCGCTGAGAAGGTTTGTTGGATGGCCTACAGCTAGTGACATGACAGTATGTGCATCATATAATATCAGCTCTAAAAAATCCGGTCTGCGATTAACCTAGCAGTCAGAATCTGGAAAATGAAAAAGTCTTTAGTTTGTCTAAGTCTAAAAAGTTTTAATTTGCAGTTGTTAAAGAGCTGTAAAATATTTAGAGGCCAAATTGTTTGGTTATTTTTCTATTGTGCGAAAGTTCATGTTCTTATATATATATATATATATATATATATATATATATATATATATATATATACTGTATATATATATATATATATATATATATATATACTGTATATATATATATATACATATATATATATATATATAGATATATAAGAACATGAAATGATATATGATAAATTATATAACATGATATATTTACTCAATATAATATTGAAATGTTTGTTTATTTTAATAATTCTTACTTTTATTATAGATCGTAATATTTGAAGATTGAAAGGACAAGAGTAAAATAATTAAATCTATACCTTAAAATAATTTGAAATGCAGCAAAGTAAACATTGAAGTCATGATAAAAAAAGTTTCCAAGTCAGTTTTAATCCTAATATGTGTATAAAGAGTGTAATTTAATGTGTTTTCTGTAAGAGGTTCTCATGTATAGCGTAGTCAGTCTTATAATGAGGATAAATGTTGATGTATTGTCATCTAATGTTGAGCTAGTGTTTCAAGACTAATGCAGATACATTTTTAATATCCTGTCTATGATGGCCAACTTCCTGTTTCCTTGATTTTAAGGGCACTTAGGGAGTCTTCCTCGTGAAAACACAGAACACCCCCTATACCCGTTCATTTCAACTTTTAAAACTTGAATTTTTAATATACTACTGTTGGCAGTCGTAACACATTTCTTTGCTCACGCACGCACACACACACACACACACACACACACACACACACACACTGCGATGAGCTGCAGATTTGGGTGGACTTGCGGCCAAACTCAACTCATTAATTGATGCATGAATCCCTGCTGGAGACCTGCTATCTCCTCCTTCTCCAGCACTCTCTCTTTCTTCACATTTTTCTTTTGGTGTGTTCGTCAGGGAGGTCGCAGAGGAAAAGATAGAAAATAGGTTTCGGCTGCGCTCAAGAAGGAGAGATTTGAGGAAAGGAAAGGGAGGGTGAAGGCAAGAGTTTTAAGCTTTTAGTGGATTTAGTTCAGGAGTGAGACTGAAAAGGAGAGGACAGTATGTAGCAATGCTTCAGTGCGTTAGCCAGCCTCTCTCTCTAACTTTCAGCACTCACGCCATCTCAGTTTTTCAATTCAGTGTTCATTATGGCCATGGCTGGCTTCCAGACAATATTGTCAAGCACTCAGTCAATACAGGAACAGTGGTTAGGGAAAACAATTGGTTAACTATAAAAAATGGATGCTGGGTGGAGTTCATAGAGTTGAGTAAAAAGAAACAGCATTTTCGTAGATTTAAGTGTACTAAATTAACAAAAAAAGATTTTAGTTAATAATAAATTATTCAAATGCATTGATTGCAAATCAGCCTATATAATATTAATATTATAGGAGATATATAATAAATAGCATGCACTGTTCAAAATGCATTGCCCAGTCGTGGTCAGAATTATTGGCACCCTTGGTAAATAGGATCAAAGAAAGCTGTGAAAATAAATCTGCATTGTTTATGCTTTTGATCTTTCATTCCAAAAAATCACAAAAATCTAACCTTTCATTGAAGTAAAACTAATGAATGTGTGTGTGTGGGGTGGGGTGGGGGGGGGGGGGTATTCATATTCATGGCTCTGCGTATACTAAATGAAGCAAGGCTGTAGAGCAAACTATTTTAAAGCATGAAGAATTTTTTTTTCACTGGAAAAAACATTTAAAA
Organism: Abramis brama; assembly: GCF_963993115.1. Classification (NCBI taxonomy): domain Eukaryota; kingdom Metazoa; phylum Chordata; class Actinopteri; order Cypriniformes; family Leuciscidae; genus Abramis; species Abramis brama. The sequence goes on from NC_139978.1 coordinate 22,106,294, forward strand.
ATAAAATTTTTACGATCAAAGATGAGTTTTAAGGGATCAAATTATTGACTACAGGGGGACTTTAAAGTTTCATCTGCAAAAATATTTACTTGATTAATTTAACAGCGTTTTTTTTATTTCATGATTTTTCAGGAATCAAAATTCCAAAATCAACAAATGTGTTAACATTATATTATGTTCGTAAGTTTTAATTAATATCCTGAGTTAACAACTTGACTACCCTAAAAATACATTTTGCAGAAAAAAAAGTCCTCCAATTATGCCTTTGCAAACCCCTGGTGGTCTTTGAAAACCCATGGTCTGTTCATCTAGCACAATTATGTCTTTGAATTATCTTCATTTTGGGACTTTCTTAGCTAATATGAACATAAGTCATTATTTGTGATTAATTGTGATTAAAAAAATGTAATCCAATGAGCCATATATCTAATATGAAATTACACAGACATACATAAACATCTAAAAAATATTCAATCTAGCTATCAAAGTAAATTATTCTTCCCTCTGCTCCAGGGGATGTATATTATTGTAATATAAATGTACTGCAGTGCTTGCATAAGACTCTTCCCTGGAGGCAATTGCAATTGTTCATTTTAAAGTCATTTAAAAAAAATGTAGTATAAGCCTGAAAAGTTTCTCAAAGTATTTCTCACTGTGGTTCAGTCTCTCAACTTTAACAGTCTGGCAGTGACCAACAATTATTTTTCTTTTAGAACTCAATCTCTTTTATACATGGTGTTAAGTAATCTCCTCTCCTGTCCTCTTCTTTCTTTTCCTCTCTTCTCATTTTGAAGAAAAGAGAGTCTCTTTGAAGACTTTTCCGTTTGGTGTGATATTTTCTGATCTTGATTTTGATACAGATTCTTTCATGGCAGAAGATCAAGGCATTGACCACTGAAGCAAGGCCTATTGATTAATGAGGTTTATACGCTTAAAAAAATTCTGATGTCCACATTTCTCAGCTAATCTTTCTGACTTAATCAGATTACAAGAATATTTCGGGTTAAACTCAGTCAAGAGTGTTCGTGGCATAATATTGTTTACAACAAAAATCATTTTGATTTGTCCCTCGTTTTCTTTAAAATAACCAGCCAAAATGTAGATTTTAAATGTAAGATGTGAACAATATGGAGGTAAACATGATTTTAGTGTTAAAAAATAATACAGACACAATTGTGACCCTGGATCACAAAACCAGTCACAAGTCGCACGGGTATATTTGTGGCAATAGCCAACAATACATTGTATGGGTCAAAATTATCCATTTTTCTTTTTTGCCAAAAAATATTAAGATATTAAGTAAAGATCATGTTCCATGAAGATATAAATTTCCTACCATAAACATTTATTTTTGTGAGTGAATGCAGCACAATCGCGAACATAAATGGAAAACTTTAAAGGCGATTTTCTCAATGTTTAGATTTTTTTGCACCCTCATATTCCAGATGTTCATATAGTTTTATCTCGGCCAAATATTGTCCTATCCTAACAAATCATACATCAATGGAAAGCGTATTTATTCAGCTTTCATATTTTGTATAAATCACAATTTTAAAAAATTGGTCCAAATTGTGGTCACAATTTAGGTTTCATTAAAATATCTTAATTTGTGTTTCATAGTCCTATAGGTTTGGAATGACATGGGGTGAGTAAATTATGATAGGATTTTCATTTATGGGTGAACTATCAAGTTACATAGGTCAGGTGAACAAATGATCTTTTGATATCATGTTTCTCTTGCCTTTATTTGCATACAAGACCTTTAAAAATTAGGTCAAATTAGGTTACTTAATTTTCACTTGCCAAGTGTATTTGGTTTATAGGCCCATCTCTGTCTAACACATCCTCTCTCTCTCTCTCTCTCTCTCTCTCTCTCTCTCTCTCTCTCTCTCTCTCTCTCTCTCTCTCTCTCTCTCTCTCTCTCTCTCTCTCTCTCTCTCTCTCTCTCTCTCTCTCTCTCTCTCTCTCTCTCTCTCTCTCTCTCTCTCTCTCTCTCTCTCTCTCTCTGTCTGCCTCTCAAACTCCCCGTCACTCTCTATCTTTCTCTGCAGCTCCACTTGTGTTTTTGCAGTTAACTTTGATTGGACCTAACTGTTTTCAAAAAAGCTCTGAAGGAAAGGCCTCCCAAATCCATAATGTGCTCTAAGCCAAAAGGGGTCATAAAACATTGATTTGGCCACATTTTTCAGAAGAAGGTGTCAAGTGTTTCTTTTTCTCCAACTGCACAGACAGCTTACCATACACAACTGCTCCAGGGGCCATCGCCGAGGAAGAAAAGAGAGGGAGCGAGAGAGAAAGGGAGCGAAAGAGGGATGAGAACTGAATGAGCGCATCAGAAAGATTCCATTAGAGGATCATCTGTGATCAAAGACATCTCGCCAACAGATACTTAGTCATGATTGGATTCATTAAAACAGGGCAGACCAGTTAATCAATGCGGATCAGGAGGAGTCCTCATTTATCTGAGGATAGAGCACATGAAATGAGAAAGGCATTAAATTACAATTTGAACTCAAAGTGTCCAATTTACTTACGCATTTGGATGTGTTATAAAGATCACATCACGTTACTCCTCGCTGATAATTACATCATTAAATAAATTGCATTTCTGACAGTAAGTAATAGTATAAATCACGTTTCATTGGTTAAATATGTGCTGTGTCTGCCCATACATTATTTCAAATATAATTACAATTTGTGAAAATGACAAGAAGGTGGCCCTTTAAGATCTGCTTCCCTCTATCTATCTATCTATCTATCTATCTATCTATCTATCTATCTATCTATCTATCTATCTATCTATCTATCTATCTATCTATCTATCTATCTAAAAATCTAAAAATCTAAAAATCTTTAGTTCATCTCTCAAAAGTAAATATCTGTGTCAATGAACATGTCAGTGCCATCAGAATGACTAGTCCTTGTGTCATTGTGTACGGATAAGACAGTCAAATTGCTTAGTCATGTTGTCAATAAAACACTGCACTCTGTTAGTATTACCTGATGTAAACTATGGCAACAGTTTGGATGACAGTTACTGTATTGAAATGTACAAAGCTGCGCTTCTTCTGTATGCCATCTATCCATTTCAAAAGTACAAATTTACACACTACTATATATAGTTATTGATTGAAAGAGACTGGATAGGATTCACAGTTACAACTTTACTAGTGGTCTGACAAAAAAAACAAAAAAACATTACAATATTATTGTGATATAGAAAAGAAAACGAAATAGGGGCACAAAGGCGAAAATACACCATTAGAAAGGCAAACACAGGAAAGACCCCTTAGGCAGAACTTTGCTTTTGCATGCAGCACTGTATTGCCAATTGAAGGTTCATGAGATGCAACTTTGAGCTATTTCAGAGAACTGGTTTCTCATTTGTAGATCTACATTCTCTTCATTGGTGAAAGTCAAGATTTGCCTGCATAATTCATCAATTCATGGCACATTTACAAAAAGTCTAATAGAAATGTGTAGAAAATATGCTTGACAGTCTATGACAACTAGATCAACCATTTTGCATTTAATGACTTATACGATGAACTAATGACTAGATGTTTTGAGGGGTAGGACTATAATTGCAGAGAACTATTTAATACATTTTGAGCAACATGGCATTAGCAACTGATAATGTAGGAAACCGCAGACAATAATACATAATCAATTGCATGAATGCACCAAAGCAATCGCAACTTGTTCAAAAGAATGAGAAACTGCTTTTATGATGTGCACAAGTGACTAGATGATGTGGAGGTTGAACAAGTAGTTTTGAGAATTTCATTTCTGATCTGAGAAATGCACCAAAGCGACTGAGAAAAGCTGTATTATTTGAATTTGTCCATAGATTAAAGCTGCTAACTCCACTTTAAAATGTTATCCCATTCCACAAGGACAATTTTATATATCAGATATTTAGATTGGTAAATGTGATTAAAATAACTGTTTTACAGTAACAAAAATAAGTCATAGCTTTAAAACCTTTTGGTCAATATGCCCCATTGGTTTCCATTGTAAGTGCATTACTATATGCATTTTTCCTCTTTGAGGGATGAATCAAAATAATTTTCCTTGATAACAGTTTGCCACAGATCTTGAGCTTAAGTTGTATTTAGCTAGGCTTACAAGTTATAAGACAAACATAAGAAAGTATAATATTTTTCTTCCCAGTGTCTTATAATGATGTCTAGGGATTAATGTTTTTCTATTGTATATCACACACATTGTTACAAAACCTTAAAATCTGTGTACATTGTACACAGTCTTTAAATATATATATATATATATATATATATATATATATATATATATATATATATATATATATATATATATATATATATATTATTTATTTTTTTCTTCTGGAAACAAAAAGTTGCTTTTGTTTGTGAAAAAGTGATAAATGCTTGAAACTATATAATTTTGGCCTATATACTTTGCAAGTGTTTTTTTTTTTTTCTGCATTAACAGTTATTAGGTTATTATTACAGTTAATAGGTTAACACTGGGATTGTTAAGTAGAAGCATTTACCTACATGTACATGTAGGTTCCATACACAACTAATATTGAAGTGACAAAAGAGTGTAGCTGATATACAGTGCATAAGTGAGTACACCCCTATGTTAAATTCCCATAGAGGCAGGCAGATTTTTATTTTTAAGTATTTTTTTTTATTTTTTTTTAGGATACTATGCATCCTGATAAAGTTCCCTTGGCCTTTGGAATTAAAATAGCCCCACATCATCACATAGCCTTCACCATACCTAGAGATTGGCATGATTTTATTTCAGTTAGCATAAAAGCTAGTTTGATTTGCATTGAGAGATGATCTTATGGAAAGTACCCCATGCCAATCTCTAGGTATGGTGAAGGCTATGTGATGATGTGGGGCTATTTTAATTCCAAAGGCCAAGGGAACTTTATCAGGATGCATAGTATCCTAAATTAAAAAAAAAAAAAAAAAACTTAAAAATAAAAATCTGCCTGCCTCTATGGGAGTTTAACATAGGGGTGTACTCACTTATGCACCATGTATTTTAAGGAAGAACATTTATTTATTTACGATACATTATTCATTCACAAAGAAAATTGGTGTCCTTAAAGGTTGGATTTTTCCTAATTTTTTAAATTAAGGCATTAAGTTCAATTTCCAAAATATGATTTTTTATTCCTCTTTTTAGTCAACTTTAGCATGGGTGTATTCACTTATGCATTGCACTGTAATTGATATTCACTGTAGATATTGGACCACGAGAGCATGTTAAATAAGCTAAACAAGCATTAGATGATTTAGTCAGTTTGATTAAGCATTAAGGATGCAGGTTTAGCTGGCCGTACAATGTTTATGTGCTTTCTTGTTCTTTACACAGTGTTTAATATTAATGAGTGAATCAGAGTTATATATCTCTGGTCACATCTGAGCAATTTTCATGATGCATTACATTCAGCATATATCCCTAAATAACCTTCTTGTCTAGAGTTGAGCCCTACAGCAAAATAAGTGTTTGTAGATTACTCTAATGCTGTTAAAAGCAATAAATGTTTGGTGAAAGCAGGACAGCACATTTTCTCATAAATGAGGAGGGTAAAAATGTAACTGTGGGAAGAGGAGCAGCTCAAACAAGCAAATGAAGAGGCTGGACCAGACCACTGCCCAGCTGTGCGCTGCTGTTTGGTTTGGGTTGCCAGATTGGGCAGGTGGTGGTGAGAACCCTTTTCTCTGGGTGGATTATGCCCCTGTGTGCCCTCCATGTGTCTGTCTAGAACAGGATACGAGAGCACATGAGCACATCGATAGAACAGCCTCACACAGACATACTCCATTATACTGCTGAAACTCTATTAATATTTTGCAGAAGGAAAACTGTGCATTACTAATGTAATGATTTTAAGGCAGGACTCTTTTCCCATGCAGTTTTTTGTTCAACCTGTAATTCTGATTGGATACATGAACTGAAACTAGGCTTTGGCCATTTAACAAAAGAAGAATATTTTTTTGTGCTTATTGTTCATAAATTCATTCTCATGCAGATGAGAATAAAGCCTAGGGATGTTTCACTAAAAAGAACGGGCTCATAAAAGTTATTTGTTCAGGAATTGGACTGTGCTGGTTGCATTGTATTTTTTGGATTCACTAAATAGAACCTGCATCCATATTTATGAATCTGGGGTGGCAATGCTTTTTTTAGGGTCGCAACTCCGCCCCTGTCGCACTGTCTGTGTCATACTGAGTAAATAGTGCAGGAAACTCTTTCAAAGTATTTTCAGTATGGTGTTCCGTTCTCACATGTGGAGAAACACACAGGAGAGAGCCGTTAATGGAACCGAGCATAATTGGAACTGGCTCTGAAAATCAAAAGGTTTTCGGTTCGCAACCCTATTGAGGTCCTCTGTACTTTGGGTTTGTGACTGGTGGTTTTGGTTAGTGATTTGTGTACTTGTTGTGTAGCCGGTTGAAACTGAGGGCAAGCCAGATACATTTCCGAACGTTGCATCATCATATCAGCCAGAGGTTATTGCATGAAATGACACTTTGTGTTTCAGGAGGGCAAATGTCTCATTATTCACTGTCTTATTTAAACTAAATGAGAGATTCTGTGTCACAGGTGAAGTTTACAATATTCTTTACAATCTTCTCATCAGGGTGCTGATGTGATATACTAGCACATAATGAACTGATAATATTTTAAAAGATAAGTCATAGATTACTGATATTATTCCACCTTCCCAAAAAATGTCATCGCTTCCCATGAGACGTTCCTGCTCTATTCTATTGCCATATGTGATTATATAATACAATAAAGCAGGAAAAGTCTCAGTTTCCACACAGTTTAAAATTGGTTCACTAGTGAAGCTCTATGTGTCATGCTCAGGTATAATACCTTTTTAAGGTGTTAATAGAAAACTTTACTGTTCATTCTTCAGGTTTTATTTACTTTTAATTCTGTTAATTTGTACTGTATGTAAGTTTGGTTTTAGTTTGTGTTATTTGAAAATGAATTGTTAGCTAAAATTCAGAATTGACTCGCTTTCAGTTCATGAGTTGTCATTTGATTCAAATTCACCACATTTTACAGGAAATTAAATGGAAAAACAGGAGGAGAAATTTGATTTTGTTTACTGTATTGTTATTTTTGTACATTTAATTTTATTTACTTGACATTTTGCAAGACTGATTCATTTTTTGGTGCCATTTTGAAGACTCTGAGGCAAATAAGACCATTCTGTGTAGCAGTCTTCAATCATCGTTAATGTACCCCATGATGCGTGTTTGATGAGAAGTTCATTGGTAGGCTAATGTATTATTTAAAATCACATTTACAGAAATTATATTAATGTCTTTAAATTTCATTCCATAGTTATTCTGCTTTCTTAGAATTACAAAGTCTGCATCCTATTTGCATTGTCTTTCAAATTCAGGAATTTTAAAGCAGTGCCCCTATTATTATTTTTTCAAATATTACCTTTCATGCAGTGTGTAATATAGCTGTTTGTGAGTGTAAAAGGTCTGCCTATGATCTTCATTTGCTGTCCGTGAACAACGTCTATTTTGACCCACCCTCAAATATTGTAGTTGTAGGGGCACTTTAAAAATCGTATTAACCTTTTAATGGTTTGTTGTGTTATATCTCATGATTATACTGTATTGTTTCAGTTGTAATGCTTTTGAGTGGGAGTTATTAGTTTTGGATGGTGATGGTTGGGTTTGTGTGAGAGTTGGTGAATAACAGTGTCGTGTTTGTTGTTGGTTTGATGTGTTTGTTAGCAAAAGCAGCACATAATCCTGTCACCACACACCATGAAGAACATCTGCTGAATGCTAAAGTACCATCAACTGGCTTCATGACAAGTCTTCTGCCATCCTCTTCTGTTACCCTCTTTAAGGACATCTTCTACACACACACACACACACACACACACGCACGCAACTGTGTGTAAATGGCCTTGCATTCATTCTAGGAATAAATCTAATGATTGGAGATGAGAAAGCTCCTGGTTTGTGTTATTCTTTCCTTTAAGACGCCTTGAAGGGAATTGAGTTTGTGGTTCCATTGTCAGAATGTTTCCCTTTGGGTTCAGAGTTCTGAAAATGATGAACTCTCTGTTTGATTTAATGTGAGAAGGTTGCTGAAGCATCTAATAACACTATTAAGGGTGGAAATAAGGGGCACTGCTCTGTGATTTGTTCCATAATTCACCACGTTTAGCTGGCAAGGAAACCATTGCGTTTTTGTGAATATGAGAATTTCGAAAACGCTGTTTTGAGAGCGGTTTGGTTTTGCTCTGTAAGATTGAGGCTGACATGTGGGTTAAACATATGATCAGTAAAAGCATGCCGGCTGATGAAATGGAGATAGGTTTGTGCCCTCAGCTGTGTGAGATCTGTCAGATGTAGGTTGAGCAATGTCCTTGAAAAACAATCAGATCTTTTTTTCCCATGTGGATGTTACAGGCAGGTCTTGTGGCTTCATTTCCAGCTGATGTTTTGTGTTTTAGAGCTGTTTGTGCAATGACAATGTTCTTGATGTTACTTCTGAGGCGATATTGGCCTACCTCGCAGCATGGAGCACTAAAAAGATAGTCACTGTTTAATTAAAGCTCTTTACAACTAATGGGGTAAAGATGTGTCACAAACTAAACACACAAAGGAACAACTGTCTAATAGCATCGTCTTTCTCTCTCATGTGCTGCTTTTCAAATCTTGCTGCCAGACTTTTGAGGAAAACAGTTGGCAGTTTGTGGAGATTAACTGGCCTTTGCTTTTCGACTCTATTCAATTCTTCTTAGAATGAGTGTAGTTCCGTTTAGTTAAATACAGTTCATTTAGTTAAATTCTGCTCAGTTCAGTTCAGTTAGATTCAGTTTAGTGGCTAGTTGCATGAACTGGTTAGACTAGTCTTAAAGGTTAGTTTTTTTCTTCAAGACTTGTCTTAACTTTTTAAAGTCAGTTACATAAAAAGGTAGATCGGTCTAATTTGAATTGGAAAAATAAAACGGATTAGTCTGCCCCTTGGTTAGCTGCTAGTTGGTCAAACACAGTCTTAAATGCCCCATATTGTACACCTTTCTGAAGTTTTATTTTAGGTTTTATTGTACACCTTTCTGAAGTTTTATTTTAGGTTTTGATGTCCTTAAGAATATTTATTTGCGGTATGAGTACCAAAAACCATCTCAATATATTTTTACAGCTCCTTTCTCAGGAGCTCTACCAAGAACAGGTCGATTTTGGCCTGTCTACTTAATATTCATGAACCTCTCTTTTGATTGGCCTGTTGTTTTCTGAGTGACGCACGGCCAGGCCAACCACAGGTAAGTAGGGTCATGTATGCTGTAGCCTGCTGTGGCTTGGTGATGCTCACAAGCAAGGTAAATACAACACCTGTAATGATGGTGATAAATTATTTGTTATTAAAGCATAAACATTCACAAACCACTGTTAATTTAACATAAAAGCAAGCATAGGCTACTACGTGCATAGTTTGGCATGACGGAAATAGCGAAAAGTACGCTCCCTTAATAATTCCTAAAAAGCTGATATCTCAGTTCATCGCGATCTCACAAAGCTCAGTTATTATCAGTGAAGCTGACTGCACAATACATCTTTCATAATGTCAACATTTCCTTTGTTATAATCAGAGGATTTTCCAGCATGCAGAATTCAGCACTGAACAAAAACTAAGTTTTGAGCGGTGAGTGGATTCTATCTTAAATGCATCTTATTGGCCAATGCGTTCAAGAAATCAACACATATGTCTGTGATTGGCTACATTGCTCAACGCTGCAAACAAGTTATAAATAGAAATTTGTTCTGGCCTGTAAATAGTTTTTATTTAGTTTTAGTTATTCTTGTTGCTTTTGTGCAACATATGAATTGCAATTTATTTGTTTTTAGATGTTTTATTTTTAGATATTTCTATTTTGCGGGAGTCCCGCAAATCGTTTTATTCTCCCGCAACCTGCACACACTCGAGTACCTTACGCCCGCAGTTGGCCATCAAATCTAGTCCAGCGCCGCACTCTGTTGCGGTCCCCCCAAAAGGATGGAGGGATGGTGGGCAGTGTTCGGGGTGGTGACTGAAGGCGGTGACTGAGTAGTTCTGACATCACATTTTTACGGAAGTCCCAACGGCTCGTGAAAAGGCACAGCTACTTTATGCAGGCTGCGTGCATTTGTCTGTGGGTTGACTGTTTTGAAACTTATATGGTAGTTACATAGCCCCTAGACCTCTGTTATCATGAAAAAATCCAGGAAATTTCATTTTTGACAATATGGGACCTCAGTTCAGTTCAGTTAGGGCCTACTTAGACTCATTTCAGTTCCATTTATTTCATTTCAGTTAATTCGTTTCAGTTCTATTCAGATCAGTTCAGTTTAGTTCATTCAGTTCAGCGTATTGTAAACAACAATATGGCAAAATAGAACATAATACTGCAAAATCTAAGAATGCATATCAGAGTAACATTTTTAAACTTAAAGGGATAGTTTAATCAAAAATAAAATGTCTGTTTTTATTATTATTATTTTATTTTATTTTTATTACTTTTTCTCACATTGGTCCAAATCTATATTACTTTCTTTCTTGTATGGAACACCACACAAGGTGTCTAATTATATTAATGGACAGAGGCTTACAAGCTTCAGAAAGGACACCATCATAAAATATGTTAACTGTCAAATCATCCAAGTTGAATTCAAGGACCGGATTCAGCCGTGCGTTTCCCAAAAGCATCGTTGGCCAACTATGATCGCAATTTCCATTGAACTCTATTAGTAACGACGCAACTTGTGACCATAGTTGGCATTGGAAAACGCACCCCAGAGAGGTTTTGTGCATTGGATCAACTGATTCATTAAAAAAGAGTCAAAGTAAAGTTCTACCAGAAAGACTCGGGAGGCAAAATAACGTAACGAGTATGCATTTATTAAGAGCCCAGCAAGCAAGTATTATGATATAAAGTTCTTTGGCGTAGGCCCCATCCGTAGCTCGCAATCCGAGGGTACGGAATCTGCATTTCCTGCCTGAAGACGAAGGCAGGGGTGCAGCCGACCCCCCGGGAGACATGGGAAGGGACCATCCTGGTGGTGGTGGGGAGGATGGAGGTGAATGAAAGCGTCAGCATCTGCGAACTCAGACATGTGTAAGTACCGATCTTTTATACTACAAGTATTAGAACACGATTGGATAGATGAGAAGGTGATAAGTGACATAACAATTGAGTCTTCCCGGCAGAACTTACGCTTAAGCTTTAATTTTTGTTCACTTTGTGTATGATATCAATCTTTTTTTTTCTTTTTTTTTTTAAATTGACAAATCACCCTATCTTTTTCTCCTGTTCTCTAGTGTGTTGTTTTAATTAGTTTCTTAGAAAAAAAAATCTTAGAAAGGAAGGATGCAAACAAGAAAGAAATTCTTCTCTGGCTCCCATTTTGTGCATTGTTTACACCGAGGTGTGATTGTTTTTGAACGTTAAGAGAGGTTCTGTGTCTTCAAACCAAACTCTTGTGAGATTGTCTTGAATTGTTGTTCTGGCAACTGCTGGTGTTTTTGTGTTTCTGCACGATGTTTGAGATTAGATTATACTGAAGCATCAGCCAAACATCCCAACAGTGGAGAAGCTGAGAGGCTGCAGAGAAGCTTTCAAATCACAGGATCAGAAACTCAGAAATGGATAAGCAGCTCAAAAATGAAAACAGAGGCTGGTGTGGAATCCTTCCCCAAGTGTCTCTGCATGACTGTGTGTTTATTTCAGCCTTTTCTCTCGTATGCTTACTGCGTAAAGCTCTTGATTCTCCTGCACAAGCACAGGAAATGCAAAAGTGTGAGGATATTTGCAGCAGTTTGAATAGAAGCTTTGCAGCTGCCTGCTTCATCTTTCTTCAAGTTTAAAGATGGTTTGTCTGATTCATTTCGGAATTGCTGTTGTTTAGCGGTGAACGTGTATGTGTGTGTGGGCCGAGTAAAATGCTTAGTGTGCACTCTCTCCCTCCCATTTCACTAATTCATGTAGTATTCTTCATATTTGTAGCCTCACTGATACTGTTGGTGATATAGTTGATATAGTTTCCTGTTTCCTATAAACTACACTGCATATATGGTCACAGTAACAGATTGATTTTAATGTTATGTGAGTCACTTCACCCTGGCACATCAACAATGTTTGCAAACATCGTGTGTGTGTGTGTGTGTGTGTGTGAGGGAGAGAGAAGGACTGAAGTAATATGTTGAACATGAATGTCCAGATGCTCTCTCTGCAGAAAGTGTGGACAGATGTACAGAGAGGAAGATGGAGGAGAAACACTATGTAAATTAAACACTATTCCACTTGACTTCCTGCTGTTTAACTGTGGATCGCAGCAATCAATAAACGAGTGCTGAAGACGAAATAATAGCACAACAGGCGCTAATGTTTTGCCGCTGCTGGCGGGACCAACAAGGCATAAGCAAACACATTTTAGACCAAACGTGTTAATTGTGCAGGTGACAGCATTATAGTGCTCTACAGACTTTTTGAACTGCACTAATGTTGCCTTGTAAATTAACCTACTGTATGTACAGTAACAGTGTTTAGGGCTCAGTGATACTGAATATTTACAATTATTTTTGTTGGTTATATACAATTAAGTAAACTTGATTGATGATTACTTGATAATCACAGCCTTTGGTTAAAGGGGTCATATAATGCCATTTTTGTACAAGCTAATATGATTCTTTAAGGTCTAAATTAAAAGTTTGTAATATACTTTAATTAAAAATTCTCATTAGTATTGTAAGAAAACACTCATTTTACCTGGTCAAAAACAGCTCTGTTTTCAGCATGCCGTTTAAGTGCATGTGTCTTTAAATGATAATGAGCTTTGCTCACCCCGCCCCTCTGTTCTGTGCGGACACCGTAACACAACACAATAACCATAATGCGCTGTTCATTATAAATGTGGGATTATGAATTATATTGAGAACGTCGTACATAGAAAACATGTCGTAATGTACCCTGAGTGTAAAAATAGTGTCGAACATTCATCGTGAAGCGTGCAAGCGATTTGCAAAGATTAATATAAATATTAATATAAAGGTTAATAAAACGTTACACTCACTTCTTCTTCTGGAGGTGCAGCAGGAACACGAATAGTTGGTACCGATCCTTTTTTCAGGAGCAGCTTCTTAGCAAAACCAGCTTTATACTGACCCTCGTTTGTAAAGGTGTGTGAAATGATTTGCGCAAACATGAAAGCATTGACGTTGATCGTGGGGAATATTCCCTTTGTAAACAAAACTCAGCCACTGCGTCTTCAGCGGTTCGGATTTAGGAACATCAAAATGACTGCTGTGTTCCTTATTACACCCAAGAACAGAACACCACAATCGCTTAGACGCCATTCTGCTCATAGACAGTGCTCCAGCGCATCAACAATGACGCGCGGACTATGATGACAGACAGCTCGCTCACGAGCGAGGGCGGGTCTGTGTTGAAACCATAGACAGTAAAAAAAAAGGTTGAAACGTTGCTGTCAATCAACAATCATGGGAGGGGCGTCCGACCGTGTGACGTCACTAGGTCGAACGGCTTGATTTGAGAGAGGGGAAAACATATAAGGAGATTAAAAAAAAACACTGGATGGATTTTTATCATTTTATGATGGTTGTGTACAGGCACTGCCAACACACATTTCAGTAGGCTACAATCAGCTTGTAAAAGTGCATGTACCATTATATGACCCCTTTAAGGTGGCTTTTGGTCAAAAAGTTTGTGATCCTGCCTTACGTGGACTTGTGATCTTGACTCTGATTCAATCAATGTTTCATTTGCACTCATTTGTCCTTGGAACTCTTTGCATTGCATATTTAATTTATTAAAATGTTTTGGGACAAATATATGCAGATAAAATATTTAAGTTTAAGCATACCTTTATTATTAACTATTAACTATTTTGTTTTGTGTAGCCTTCTTTTTAAAGCTATTTTAGAGCAAAAGCAAAAAAATATGGTGATGAATAGTCAAATAGGTAAAAATATAATTGCAATTAGTTGTTTAGCTATATAATGATTACCCTTATTTTCTACTCTACCTTGTGAAAGTGAAAGTAATGTGAAGGCCAAGTAACCCATACTCAAATTGCATTTAACCCATCCAAGTTAGTGCACACACATTAGGAGTAGTGCATTCACTGTGGCGCCCGGGGAGCGATTGGGGGTTAGGTGCCTTGCTCAAGGCCACCTCAGTCATTTCCTCCCGGTATTGAGAATCGAACCCTCAACCTTTGGGTTACAAGTCTGACTCTAACCATTAGGCCACGGCTGCCCCTTGTGTGATGCTGCAGTACGGTACACTGAACACTTAGAATAGCATTTTGTCGAACAGCTTAGACTTTTATTTTATTTTTTAACCCCTTTTTGATGTGGTTTCCAATGAGTCCTGCCATAACAGTACATGGTAGAGCCCTAAGCAGATTGTGTTATTGGAGCCTCTGCCCTCGGCCCCTCTGGATCTGACCTGCTGTCACTGCTCTACGGAGGAGCTGCAGTCAGAGAATACTAATATAATGTAGTTTATTGTGCCAAGGGTTTACAACAAAGACCAGATTCTCTTGCTGCTGTAATGCCTGTCTTCTCACAGAGGATGAGAGAGAGAGAGAGATCAGAAGGCAAAATAATCACTATATGCAATATATATATATATATATATATAAAAGATAATAATTATTGATCATCTTTATCTTTATCCTTCTTATTTACTCATTTAACTAATATTACGCCAGTAATTTATACTTTAATGTTTTTTTTATTACTGTTTTAATTTTTTTATTTAATTGAATAATAATACAATAAAAAAATTACAAATAATAATAAAATTTTAAACAAAAATAAAAATGTATTAAATGACTAATTATTATTATTAATTAAACAATAATAAAAAATTATAATTATAATGATAAAAAATAAAATAATTGTGTAGTTGTAATGTGCTTTTCTCATATGCAAAGCACAACAACAGAAAGCGTAACTGAACACTGAAACTGAAATTTAATTTGAAATTGAGAAAGATGGAGGGAGAGGTGGTGGTTTTTCATGTGCTCCACTGGGGTTTTCTAACAGGTCGACAATTTGATTCCCCTCTCTCACTTTCGCCTATAATGCAAACCAGAGTTTAATGAGGTCCAGACACCTTCAGAGATTCATTTACAGATACTCTTTTTCTGTAGTCACTGCCGCAGTCAAATATCCATGTACGGCTTCTGTCAGTATACATGTGGTTGTCAGGCCCATCTGGTGATCACCATGTGCTGCTTTTACAGTGAGTTCTGTCACAAATCTGCATCAGTGACCTTGGAGCGCAGGCAATGGTCGAAGCTCTCTTTCTCTATCTGTCTCTCTCTTTGAATAAAGAGGATTAGAGCAGTTCTGGACATAAGCTTCCACTTATGTAAATACATGCAAATAAGCCGGTGCTATGAACGGATTGGCCATGATCCAGAACAACTTGTGTTTTTGAAAGGATAATAAAAAGTGCCGAAGACAAGTCGGGCCACTTCGCTGCTCTGTGCGTGGATAAATGTTTCTATGCTCTCAAATCCGTGATTACAGTTTAAGCTGTAGAGCCGTCAACCTGGAGAAGGACTCTGGAATCGGAACAGCTGTAGGGATTCATTTAAAAAGCACTGCTCGGGTCCTGAAGGCCATTAGGGCATAAAGTGGCAGGTAGACAGTGATGCATTTACAGTATTGGCTGTTATTTTAACATAAAAAGAAAATATACAAACACCAATACATAATCTAAGTATCCTTATTGAGTATATTAATCAAATTTCCTGTTGTCATTCTCATCGATTATTTTCTTCTGGATTATTAACAGTAGTTTTTAATGATTAAAAATGTTTTACGACCGATATTTAAACACAGGAAGTGGGTAATTTTTTTTAAACATTTCATCACAGTCAAATATCCTTTAATATCCTTTATCCTATTAATTGCTCTACATTGAACACTGTTTATCAGCAGATATGCCAATAAAGCTTCAGTGAGCTTTGAACTCAAAACAGTCTTTCAACCATTCTTCTCTCTCTTTCTGTTAATTAGTTAAGTTTAATGAGATATGTTAGTGAAAGAGGTCACATCAAAGTATATCTCTTCTGTAAAACAGCTCCAAGGGAAGAGAAAGAACAGACTGTAACTTGTGAGGATGGAGTTTCTAAAGTTAATACTTTTTTACTGGAAATCATTCTTGTTTCCGGAATTAAATAAATAAATAAATAAAGGTAATGGTGACTTTTTATCTTACAATTGGATATAAAGATATATTATATATACAGTATGTAAAATAAAAAAATATAAAACAGAAATAATTGTGAGATGTAAATTTGGAATTGCAAGAAAAAAAAGTTCAAAAGTTCACAAGTTTGTGATTAGTAAGTTTTTTTAAAATGTTTTTGAAAGCATCTCTTATGCTCACCAACTCTGCATTTATTTGATAAAAAATTAAATGGTAAATTACTAAAATAATAATATTGTGAAATATTATCACAATTTAAAATAACTTTTATAACAACTTATAATAACTTATTTTTAATATATTTTTATCTTAAAGGGGTGATGGAATTATTTTATAGGGTATTTCACACTGTTCCTTACAGTATCCAAATAGGGTATGTAACATTGGTTGGGCTGAAAATGCCCCGGTGGCTGTTTTATACGCCCTAATGCAAACCTGAGAAATAGCTCCAGAATGAAATGAACGGTTTTCTCCCTTTTATGGTATGCTCATGAATATTTAGATGAGCTGCACGCTGATTGGTTGGTTTACAACGAGGAATCTCCAAAGCAAAGACGCAACATGCCCAATGAAGATTGGCAGCACTCACTGTGTATCTAAACTACTATCGAATAAATATTTAAGAAAAATTTAAGACCAAACCTGCAATGGAAATACACACGTACACATATACTGTATATAAATCATCACATATCACAAAATATCATTGTTCGATGATGATGTTGTTGATGGTTAATGAATAGATGCTCAACTTCTCATCTGCGGCAATGCGTGTTGCAGTAACGTCGTCATATCTAGCTATAACATGACATTATAGCCTATAACACGCTCTTACACGTTTATTTTTTTAGCATTTTGGGGAGGAGTACAATTTACATATGTGGTTTCAACAAACAGATGCATTTATACTTGTCTAGTTTCGTCTGGAATGTGGCCCAGACCTCCTCCTGAAGTGGTTTCAGCGATCGGATTCAAATCCGTCTCAAATGCGTTTCGGAGGGCATTTACACCTAGTCTTTTCACGATCGGATAGCTATCCGATCACAGAAAACGCATGAAGTGGCCAGGTGTAAACAGCCCCCAAGAAATCAAAATTGACAGCAGCCAAAGAGCTAGAGAAATACAGTTATTTTGAAGGAGAAAATTATTTTTCAAATACCTTGATACCCATTGTACCCAGTTTAAAACATCTTCGACAAACAGTTTGCCTCGTATACATTTCCAGGCACCGGCTTTAACCACCACGAGCACTCGTCATTCTCGAGCCATTGTCTAAACTGTGTCGGACTGCATGACCACCATTGATATTCCTGGGCCCAGAAAGTGGGCTGTGTGTATGCAAAATTAGGGGCATAACAAAGGTACAGACCAGATCCAAATAAGGAAATCCCCCAAGTGTTACGTCACAGCTGAGCTGATTTGAGATCTGAACGTTTTACAGCTGCAGTTTAAAGTTTTGAGATTTTCATATTAAGGAGGTGACATAGGATTTTGAGATTCTGTGTATGGCCATTTTTACCCACCGAGCTGCTGTTATTCAACTATGCCAAGGTAAACTTGGTTTTGGATTCTATCACCCCTTTAATATATTATAGCCTATGTTTTATTTATTCCTGTAATGGCAAAGCTGAATTTTAAGCAGCCAGTACTCTAGTCTTCAAAAAAAAAGAGAGAGAGAATTGTACATAAATTCAGATTAGCAAGAAAAACGTCACAATTGCGAGATAAAAAAATGTTGTAGCAGAAACAAGTTTCCATACATTTTTACTCTACATAGTTTATCATGTTTCATAAACACAGTATTCTATTTTTTTTTTGTTCTGTGGCAGAAACAAGCTTCCATACATTTTTACTCTACATAGTTTATCATGTTTCATAAACACAGTATCCTACTTTTTTTTTTTTATTCTGTGGCAGAAACAAGCTTCCATACATTTTTACTCTTCATAGTTTATCATGTGTTTCATAAACACAGTATCCTACGTTTGCAGTGACAAGTAATTTGTCTGTCCACACTGAAAGTAAAAATGTCAGTTGGAACGTATTTGCTTTTTAACACAACTATTAGTCCAAACTTCAGTCCACTGTAAACTGTATATCCTGTTAAATTTACAGTAAAAAAGGCAGCTGTGGTTTTAACAAAAAGCACTGTACATTACTGATAACAAAATCAAATCAAGTATATTTGTATAGCGCTTTTCACAATACAGATTGTATCAAAGCAACTTCACAGTATTAAATTAAAATAAAATAATACAACAAGGTTTGTTTCTAGTGGAATTTATTGATTGATAAAATAAAATTAAATATCCCCAAAATATCCCCAACTGAGCAAGCCAAAGGCAACAGTGGCAAGGAACCGAAAAAACTCCATCAAGTGACCTAATGGTGTCCTAAAACTCCATCAGGTGACCTAATGGAGAAAAAAAAACCTTGGGAGAACCCAGGCTCAGTCGGGGCCAGTTCTCCTCTGGCATTTATGAACTAGAGGCCGGATTGTAGTTTGAACTGTAAGATTAAAAATATTATATGAATGCCTGGCCGAAAAGATGCGTCTTTAATCTAGTTTTAAACTGGGAGAGCGAGTCCGAGCAACGAACAGTATCAGGAAGACTATTCCAGAGTTTCGGAACCAAATGTGAAAATGCTCTCCCTCCTTTGGTTGATCTGGATATCCTAGGTATGACCAAAAGCCTTGAATTTATTGATCTTAAAGAGCGCGATGGATTATAGGGCGATAGAAGATCCGTTAAATAGACTGGAGCTAAGCCGTTTAGGGCTTTATAAGTCAGTAGCAATACCTTGTAATTAATACGGAACTTTATAGGTAACCAATGTAGTGATGATAAAATTGGTGTTATATGATCATATTTTCTTGATCTAGTAAGAACTCTAGCGGCTGCATTTTGGACTAACTGTAGCTTGTTTATTGAGGATGCAGGACAACCAGCTAATAAAGCATTACAGTAATCTAGTCTCGAGGTCATGAATGCATGAACTAACTTTTCTGCATCAGAAACTGATAGCATATTACGTAGCTTAGCAATGTTTCTAAGGTGGAAAAAGGCTGTTTTTGTACCATACGAAATATGATTTTCAAAAGACAGGTTACAATCGAGTATAACACCCAGGTCTTTTACTGTAGAGGATAAAGTAACAGGACATCCTACGATGTCAAAGTTGTATTGTGAGAGGTTCTGTGGGCGGTTTTTTGAACCGATGATTAGTACCTCTGTCTTGTCTGGATTTAATAAAAGAAAATTACGCGTCATCCAATCTTTTATATCTTTAACACACTCTGTCAATTTGGATAATTTAGCGTTTTCATCCGGCCGTGATGAAATATATATTTGAGTGTCATCAGCATAACAATGGAAACTAATTCCATGTTTCCTTATAATATTTCCAAGTGGCATCATATATATTGAGAATAATAGAGGGCCCAGCACAGATCCCTGCATCCCTCCATAGTTTACTGAAGTTATGATTGATTTTTCTCCATTCAAATAGACAAAATGGTAGCGGTCAGATAAGTATGATCTAAACCAGCTTAAAATGAGAAGAAACAGTTATTTCTATACAGTATAATTGTAAGTTATGTCACTTTGCTTGTCCTTTTACTGTTTTTATCATAAAGTATACGAGAATGCATAGTTTTTACTTTAAAAATCATAAAATTTACAGTATTTTACAGTAAAATTAAATATAATGCCGTGTTAAACCATTTACAGTTTTAGTAAGACACCTACAGTCAACCAATTAACAGGTTTTGATTGTAGCATTTTTTTCCCCGTTAGTTATGGTTACTATATGTGATTTTTGTGTGTGATTGACATTCTTTCCTCTACATTTCATCGTAGTTTGACTCTATTTGTTCTTGTTCAATAGACAGAGCTCATGTTTCTTTAAGATTACAGTTTTCACACATCCTCTAGAAATATTGATCCTGGCACCTGAAATGACCCGAAACGCTGCCAATTCCCTCGCGCTCTTCTCTCTCTCTCCTTCAGACAGGCCTGGTCTATGAGACAGTGTGATGTCAGAGCTTAACTGTGTCTAAAAGTGTTCTCTTGTTCTAGGTGCTGCACATAACAGGGTAAAACAGGCAGATGACATATGAGTAAGCTCCATTAGCCACAAAGACAGATGGAGAGATTGAGGCCAGGCTTTCATATAAGGGGCCCCTGGTGGACATGATATGTGTTGGTTGAAGAATCAGAAACCCCTTCAGTCTGTACACACACTGTTCTCTCTGAAGTGTCTTCCCATCTCTTCACAGATCTTGACAGGCATCATCAGAGTTCGGATCTGTTATGGCTGGATGACCTCTAAGTCTTGTTATGGTACACAGCTGTTAGTCTCTCACACTTTGTGATTCAGTGGCATGTTCTGCTAAAGTTAGCCGGGGTGTTGAGTGTCCCGGCAGGTAATGGTTTGGCTGTGAAAATCTGCGTGGCCTCCGGAGAGAAGACTCACATGAGCTGGGCCATCACTTTACCGCAGGCTCAAATTTCTCCCCATATCACCTTCATCACATTCATTTGTATATTTTATGAAGCCCATACACTTAACTAACTGCACAATTATTATTTTTTTAAATGTGATATTTTTGTATACTTATACTACCGTTCAAAAGTTTGAGGTCAGTATGATTTTTAAAATGTTTTTTTTAAAAGAATCTCTTAAGCTCAAAGCTGCATTTATTTATTCAAGAATTAACCTAATTAGTAATTACAGTTATACAAACAGTTATATTGTGAAATATTATTACAAATGTATAGTTAAATAACTTAAATAACTGTTTTACAATATATTTTGTAAATAAATGTAATTTATTCCTGTGATGGCAAATCTGAATTTTCAGCATCATTACTCCAGTCTTCACTGTCACATGATCCTTCAGAATTCATTCTAATATGCTGATTTAGTCCTCAAAAACATTTATTAGGCTACTATTATCAGTGTTGAAAACTGTTTAATATTTTTTTGTGGAAACTGAAACTGGATCCTTTGATCAATAGAAAGTTCGAATATTTTTTTTTTAAATAGAAATCTTTTGTAACATTTAAATGTCTTTACAGTCACTTTTGATCAATTGAATGTATCCTTGTTGAATAAAAGTATTCATTTATTTTCTTTCCCCAACTTTTCATTTTATGGGTCAATGAGAAACAACAGTGTCCTAAAGGAAAATCTATTTCAAAACACATGTGTCAAGTTCATACAAATGTGCTCTTTGTATTCACATTTGTTTCATTTGGATAAAAAAAAAAAAAAAAACTTTTATTCTTTAAAATAACTTTTAAGTTATTATTTATTTATTGACTCTAAAAATGTAATGTCATGTGGCTTTTTTTCCACTATTTTCATAAAAAAATTTTTTTAAATGTACATCACTGAATTATTCATGTGAACTTTTATTATTATTATTATTATTATTATTATTATTATTTTCTGTTTTAATAATTGTGAAATTAAGAAGGAGTTGTATCCAATTACGTTTTATAGCCTGAACTGCCATGGTCATAAGTAGGTCAAATGATCTGCTATTTTAAGAGACTTAGGCTGTGTTCGAAATCGCCTACTCTTTTTGAATTATAATCACTTCTTGACTGCTAAAAAAGTATGTTCTATATAGTATGAATGTGTGTGAAAGTAATCTGGACATACTACATTTGCCACGCCTGTCATTATCATGTGACCACCAGCATCACTTCCATTCATATATCCTCTCCTGTGGCCTCATGGGATAGTAAATTGTCCATCAATTGCACACTTCAGAATCTCGCCAGAAGTAGGTCATCCGGTTACTTTTTTCCTACTATTATGAGTACTGTGAATTCGGACATACTTATTTTGTCACACACAGTTTTTTGGCTACTAAATACTTTAATTTCGGATGCAGTCCTTTTGACCTTGACATACTCATGAGGGTCTACAGAGGTCCTCTCTATTATATAATTTGTCTTGTTTATTAACCAATTGATTTCAAGTTGACGAAATTGTCGAAACTTTAATTATGCCATCATGTGTCATTGTCATCAACAGCAGGTTTATCCACTTGTATTAGTAGAGTTTCTCTAATGTTTAGGGTTATATAAAGACCTAGGATGACACAAGAAAGCAACTGGCAGAACACTTTTTCCACGTTTCCGCCATTAATTCAGCCTTAATGATCAGCACGAATAAATTATACAGATGCATTATTAGACACATGCAGACAAAACACTATAAACCTCTCTATGACAATCTAATGCCAATTCCTGTTGTTCACTCTGGCAGCTGCAGGGTTTGCACAAAAGTCACATTAATTACAAGAGCCCAAATTATTTCATAGAGGGATGTGAGATGTTTCTGATATTGCTGTGACTCTCCTCTGTTCTAATGAGACTCTGGAGTCTGGAACCAGAGAGCCACATCTTCCTTGATCTTAGTTTCCCTCCCTTATTAACTCACTCCCATATGATAGGATGTGTGTGTGGTAGAGAGTGTATCTTAAAAAAAGTGTCTGATTTATCATGCATGGCACAAGTGTGGCAGGAATTATTCAAGAGACTCACGAGGACCCCTGGTTAAGTGTGTGAGTGTGTTATCGTGCGAGTCCTTTGTCTTTTAAAGCGGCCACGCCTGTAAAATTAGCATGAAAGGAGATTTAGTCTCATGCACACTGTTTCATTAAGTATAGCAGAGACATTATTAGTGCACCATCCAGCCAGTAATAAAAGCCAGCAGCGTTGGCCCGGGTTCTGAAAGGTGGGGTGAGCGATCTCATAAGCTCTCTGCAGGCAGGAGAGCAGACGGACCAGGCCATAACACAGGTAATTATGCAAACTCTAGTGTTAAAGGTTCACAGTGAACACACAGGATAGGGGAGAGAAAGAAAGGCACAAAAAGAGTGAGAGGGGCAGAATCACACTTAGTTGACACAGCATGCTAATTAACAGCTAGGGAGTGATATGCAGTGCATGCGGAGAAGGTCGGGTTTATTGAGTCCTTGCAGTCTTAAAAGGTTTAATATAACTCGACTGCGAGGTGAGAGGTTGCTGAGGTTCTGGCTTTTTGCACATATGTGCTTTGCACACTTCCTGCTTTGCAAATGCTGAGGCGTGGCGTGTGAAAAGAAGCAGGGGGGAATTTGGATCAGGCTGCTGTTACTCCGTGTCCTAACCAGACGCGATGCGATAAGATTCCAGCGACAAATAATTTGTCTGTACTCACTAGACGCGACGCGACTGCGAGATGCATCGAAATCAATCAAAACCCACAGCCAATCAGAACAGCGTGTGGGCGGAGTCTCGCGACAAGTGCACAGCACCAGAGAGTAATCTTGACGGCAATCGCAAGAAAATGGATAAGTAGGCTACGTAATCAAATTCACAAATATTACACCATTTAAACATTATTAAAAATACATAGGCTATTGAGTTACTAAAACAATATTTGTCACACTTGTTTGTTCACAGTTTGAACGTTCTTTTTTCCATTTGTTTAATTTCAAGATCTGAGGTGAATTATCCATTGTTGCTTGCAGCTAAAAAGATGGGAGCACTAAATGATGTTCAAAGTCACATTGCATGCTTTTAACATTAATTATACCATGGTCTGGGTGAATACTCGATTCTGATTGGCTGCAGGGTGTCCATTAAAAAGTGATAGAGGACACCTAGTAAAGGAGTTCTGGTGAAACTGACTGTTTACCGTTCTAAATTAATAAATAAATGCGCTGGCTACATCAGCTGTGAGTAACCATAGCAACAGGCAGTAAACTGAAGGGTTCTACGAGCTGAGCGGACTATTATCTCCGGTTGCTAAATAAACCGTCAGGCGTAACCAGGGAAACCAAGTTATTGTTTGTAAAAACTTTAGATTTCGATTGTAAAACTAATTAAAATATAAACTAATGTTTTAAAAATGTGTTATTTGGCAAGTGACCATGGTATAAGCGGGTTAATGCCCTTCGAGGTGTCCATTTTCAGGTATTAACATCTCGTCAGGCATTAACCCTTACATAAAGCACATAAACAGTACCTTAGATTATCACACTTTGTGTTTGTTGATCCAGCCGCGGTGTCGCAGAAAAATAGAAACCGTTTCTAAAATAGAATCGTCGCGTGCCGCCGTCGCGACTGGTTAGGACAAAAACTTACTGGAAAATATACCTTTTATCGCACGTCGCGTGTAGTTACTGTCACATGCCTGTCCTGTCTTGTGTAGCACATGTGGTGTTTGTGTTCCTGTCTCTGTTTTGACCCCACCCTCCTTGTTATCTCATTATTGGTTTCATTTGTCCCACCTGTTGTTCCCTCATTACCTGCCTGATTTGTCCCTTTTATAAGTTCCTTTGTGTTTGCAGTCTGTGTCGGATCGTTGTCTTGTACACGTCTCCTGTTCTCCCGTGACCCCTTTTGGTATGTTCGTTTTTGAAGTTGTTGTTTTGTATTTAGTTATGTTTTCCCCCTCGTGGGTTTTGTTTTGTTTAGTGTTTCTTTTGTAATAAATATCTTTTTCCCTTTGCATTTGAGTCCTCCCTTTGTTTTCTGTAATTTACGTGACAGAACGATCCGACCATGTCAAGGACTCAGCAAAGGGTCTCTTCCCCAGCCACCGAGCGGGAGAGGAGGCAAAGTTTTGAGGGGACCCGGTTGGTCATATTTCGCGGGACCCGTGGAGGCCGCAGTAGAGGAGGTGGGCGAGAGGAATTTCAAGACCACTCTCCACTCTGGCCCCTCCTCGACCCAGTTCCGGTGGTCCCAGTTCCGGTGGTTCCGAAACGGAGGAGGAGAGGAAAGAACCCCTCCGTGGCTATGTCGGTGGTCCCTGTTCCGGTGGTCCCTGTTCCAGCGATCTCAAGTCCGGTAATCCCTGTTCAGGGGGTCCCTGTTCAGGTGGTCCCGAGTCTGGTGGTCCCGAGTCTGGTGGTCCCGAGTCTAGTGGCCCAACCCGAGACTGTTCACGTTCCGTCTGCCCAGTCAGAGACTGTTCAGGTCACATCTGCCCAGCCAGAGATGGTTCAAGCCACGTCTG
Organism: Abramis brama; assembly: GCF_963993115.1. Classification (NCBI taxonomy): domain Eukaryota; kingdom Metazoa; phylum Chordata; class Actinopteri; order Cypriniformes; family Leuciscidae; genus Abramis; species Abramis brama. Next base: position 22,131,588 of record NC_139978.1, read on the forward strand.
CCCAGTCGGAGACAGATCGGGAGATGCCCATTCTCATGGCCGGGGGGGCACTGATCGGCTATTTAGAGCGTTTAGCTCGGATCCTGGAGACGCCCTTCAAACCTTCAGTGTCTGTTCCTGAGCCGGAGCCAGTGTCTGTTCCTGAGCCGGAGCCAGTGTCTGTTCCTGAGCCGGAGCCAGTGTCTGTTCCTGAGCCGGAGCCAGTGTCTGTTCCTGAGCCGGAGCCAGTGTCTGTTCCTGAGCCGGAGCCAGTGTCTGTTCCTGAGCCGGAGCCAGTGTCTGTTCCTGAGCCGGAGCCAGTGTCTGTGTCTGTTCCAGTTCCTGAGCCGGAGCCAGTGTCTGTTCCTGAGTCTGTGCCTGTGCTTGTGTCTGTTTCTGAGCCGGAGCCGGAGGCGTCTGTTCCTGAGCCCTCAGTGACCACGTCACTGGCCATTATGACCACAGCCATGTGGTGTGTGTGGGCTACGCACACACTTGGAACGGTGGTGTCTGTTCCTGGGCCGGTGGTGTCTGTTCCTGGGCCGGTGGTGTCTGTTCCTGAACCGGTGGTGCCAGTTCCCGAGCCGGTGGTGCCAGTTCCAGTGCCCGAGCCGGTGGTGTCTGTTCCAGTGCCTGAGCCGGTGGTGCCAGTTCCAGTGCCCGAGCCGGTGGTGGGAGTTCCAGTGCCCGAGTCGGTGGTGCCAGTTCCAGTGCCCGAGCCGGTGGTGGGAGTTCCAGTGCCAGAGCCGGTGGTGCGAGTTCCAGTGCCAGAGCCGGTGGTGCCAGTTCCAGTGCCCGAGCCGGTGGTGCCAGTTCCAGTGCCCGAGCCAGTTCCAATGCCCGAGCCGGTGGTGCCAGTTCCAGTGTCCGAGCCAGTTCCAGTGCCCGAGCCGGTGGTGCCAGTTCCTGAGCCGGAGCCGGAGGCGTCTGTTCCTGAGCCCTCAGTGACCGCGACACTGGCCATTATGGCCACAGCCATGTGGTGTGTGTGGGCTACGCACACACTTGGACCGGTGGTGTCTGTTCCTGGGCCGGTGGTGTCTGTTCCTGGGCCGGTGGTGTCTGTTCCTGGGCCGGTGGTGTCTGTTCCTGAACCGGTGGTGCCAGTTCCCGAGCCGGTGGTGCCAGTTCCAGTGCCCGAGCCGGTGGTGTCTGTTCCAGTGCCTGAGCCGGTGGTGCCAGTTCCAGTGCCCGAGCCAGTTCCAGTGCCCGAGCCGGTGGTGCCAGTTCCAGTGCCCGAGCCGGTGGTGGGAGTTCCAGTGCCCGAGCCGGTGGTGCCAGTTCCAGTGCCCGAGCCGGTGGTGCCAGTTCCAGTGCCCGAGCCGGTGGTGCCAGTTCCAGTGCCCGAGCCGGTGGTGCCAGTTCCAGTGCCCGAGCCGGTGCCTGTTCCCTGGCCGCCCGAGGGAGAGTCTCCGCCCTGGCCGCCCGAGGGAGAGTCTCCGCCCTGGCCGCCCGAGGGAAAGTCTCCGCCCTGGCCGCCCGAGGGAAGGTCTCCGCCCTGGCCGCCCGAGGGAAGGTCTCCACCCTGGCCGCCCGAACTCTGTGGCCCGCCCTGGCCTCCCGAACTGTCCATTTCCTCTGGTCTGTCCCTCCCGTCCCGCCCTGTTCTGTCCCTCCCGTCCCGCCCTGGTCTGTCCCTCCCGTCCCGCCCTGGTCTGTCCCTCCCGTCCCTAGTGGAGCGTCTGGTAGCCGCTCCTTAAGGAGGGGGTAATGTCACATGCCTGTCCTGTCTTGTGTAGCACATGTGGTGTTTGTGTTCCTGTCTCTGTTTTGACCCCACCCTCCTTGTTATCTCATTATTGGTTTCATTTGTCCCACCTGTTGTTCCCTCATTACCTGCCTGATTTGTCCCTTTTATAAGTTCCTTTGTGTTTGCAGTCTGTGTCGGATCGTTGTCTTGTACACGTCTCCTGTTCTCCCGTGACCCCTTTTGGTATGTTCGTTTTTGAAGTTGTTGTTTTGTATTTAGTTATGTTTTCCCCCTCGTGGGTTTTGTTTTGTTTAGTGTTTCTTTTGTAATAAATATCTTTTTCCCTTTGCATTTGAGTCCTCCCTTTGTTTTCTGTAATTTACGTGACAGTTACACCGTGTCCTAACCAGACGCGATGCGATTCCAGCGACAAATAATTTGTCTGTCCACACTAGACGCGACGTGACTGCGAGATGCGTAAAATCAATCAAAACCCACAGCCAATCAGAACAGCGTGTGGGCGGGCTCTCAAGGAAACAAGAACAAGGAAACAAGAACGTTCTTCAAACTGTGAACAAACAAGTGTATTATTTGACAAATATTGTTTTAGCAACTCAGTAGCCTATGTATTTTTAATAATGTTTAAACGGTGTAATATTTGTGAATTTGATTATGTAGCCTACTTATCCATTTTCTTGCGATTGGCGTCAAGATTACTCTCTGGTGCTGCCGCGAGAGCCCGCCCACACGCTGTTCTGATTGGCTGTGGGTTTTGATTGATTTTGACGCATCTCGCAGTCACGTCGCATCTAGTGTGGACAGACAAAATATTTGCAGCTGGAATCTTATCGCATTGCGTCTGGTTAGGACACGGTGTTATGCTGTTGGTAATGTAGGCCTACTGGTGGGAGCAGATGAAAGGATGGATTACGGAGGACAGATTTATAGATGATTATTTACTTAAACACAGAGGCAGATCTGTGGCAGCCATGGTGGTATTAACATGCCACACATTCTGCTCTAAAATTCTGAGACTGCTAGTGACAGTGCTTCTATTTTGCATTTTGTTATTTTGTATTTAATTTGAGTAATTAAAATGTGTATAAAATAAGATTATATGCATTAGATGATTTGAGTGATAACATGATCACTCAAATGACATCAAAAAGTCATGTTATCTTTTTAATAATAAACATAAACATTTAATTATAAAACAATACAATTTTGAATGATATTGAATTACAGTTTCTGCAAAAAAAATATTAAGCAGCAAAAAGTTTTCAACATTGAGAAGAATCATTTAAAAAATATATTCTTGAGCAGCAAATCAGCATATTCGAATGATTTCTGAATTTCTGAGTAATGATGCTGAAAATTCAGCTTTGCCATCACAGGAATAAATTGCATTTTAAATACAGCCTTGGTGAGAATAAAAGACTTGTTTCAAAAACATTGAAACAATCGTAATTATTACGAACTTTTGACCTGTAGTTTATGTGTATGCATTTTTAATTTAATTTCATCATAGCAATTACATCATATATTATTTAGCATAATCATTTTTGTGAAAAGTATTGAAAATGAACTTGAATATCAAACCGTATTATTATTCAACTTTATTCATATTCACTTTGTGCATATTCAGCTTTAGTGGAAGAAAGAAATTCTGACCTTTTGGACTAGAGTTTACATGATTAATGTCACAAATTTGATACGTGACTTAGAAGTAGGGCAGGATCTTCAATATATCATTTTCAGTTGACATTTTTTTGTTTTACATTTTTTTTAAATCCTAAAATCCTTTTTGTTTAGCTTTAAATTAGATTTTGAATCTCAGAATTTCATCGTGGTCTTAGACTGTTAATTCCCTTCTTGTGTATATGTGCTAATTTGAGTAAGAGAAAGAGAGAGATGTAAGGAGAAGGATGTGTTTTTGTTGTGTATTTGTGTGTAAATATGTGTGGATAATCTCATGTGCTCATTCTGACCTTTTCCACTCACATTTCCTCTGTAGATGTCATTAGAGTTTTTACTCATTACCATCTATTCCCTGCCCCAGATATTCAGAGCACATATGTAGGCTATGGATTGAATAAAGCCAAATCTGATTATGTAAATAATATTTAGACCATCGCTACATAAAAGAAAAACACAACTACATACACTTCTAAAGCAGTAATATAATCTATCATCTCATATACGTTTAAAGCTCTGCTCGTCAAGATAAAATATATGGTTGGTAAAAAAAAAAAAAAGGCCACTTAGTCAGGTTTTGTTTGGTTTCATTGTCTTGTTCTGTTTAATTTTTACAGTCATGGTTTTCTGTCACAGTTTTGCCTGTGTTCTAGTTAATTATGAGTTGTCATGGTTTCTGATTAGTGTCTCACCTGTTCCCTGTTCTGTAAATGATCTTTCCTTGTTTATTTAAATGCTCAGTTTTCCTCAGCTCTTTGTTCCGTGTTAACGTTTATAGTTTGTGTGTCGTGTTATTGCTTTTGTGTTTATTGAAGTCTATTTAATTGTTCATTCTGCGTCACGCGTCGTCTCTTTTCGCTCACCTGTGACAGTCCACTTTAGACATTCAACTATATTAACTTTGCAACAACATGTCAACTAACTCTCATTAATTTGCATATACAGTACATGTCAATTATCTCTCAAGTAGAGTATTAGTATACTAGTAGGTTAGGGTTAGTGGAAAGCTGACATGTACTTGCAGAGATACTTAGTCAGTAGAACTTCTGTTGGGGGACCATCAAAATAAAGAGTTGGCAGATATTGAGCAGACTGTCTACTAATACTCTAATGACTTCCAACCGTGATTTAAATAACAGTTTATTAGCATCTAAGCTGCCTTGTGTTATTTACAACCTTCCAAACACTGAATTTATGAGGCTCATTATATATGCCAATCAAGTTAGCCAGCCAATCAGAAACCTCAAACTGCCTTTGGACCAATTACAATCCTGCAGCTCTCACTACTAAACCAGATGCAGAACTAGAAATCTCATCCTGCAAGATCTTAAGAAATTATATGTACACAAACACACACTGCAAACTGTAAGAGTATTGTAGATCTAAGTGCTTTCTAGTGATGTTGATGTGTATGTTGACATAACCACAATGAAATAGTTATTATGACTGAATTAGATGAATCCACACACGGAAAATGCTTCTTAAGGACCAGAGCGCCCTTTCACTTGGCACTTCAGCTTCAGTGTTTCCTATGTGTGTCTGTGTGTATGTGTGTGTTTGTGTGTGTGTGTGTGTGTGTTTGCGCACATCATCGTAATTTTCAAATTGTTGAGGTTCTGTACTAGTCAGTGTTGTGTGTAATACATTATTACTTAGTGATTACTAAGTAATTTATTACTGTCATTTAATTAATTTTCCATTGAAAAAGTAAAGGGATTACTCTTAGTTTTTCTTTTCTTTAATCACAGTTAGACTACTTCTGATATAATTGCATTAAAGGTGCATTGTGTAATATTTAGGAGGATCTGTTGACAGAAATGTTTTGAGTGGTGTATAAAGACCTTACATATTGAACCGTTATGTTTTTATTACCTTAGAATGAGCCATTTCTATCTTCATACACCGCGGGTCCCCTTACATTGTAATAGCCATTTTGCGCCGACATGTTTCTACAGTAGCCCTAAACGAACAAACGCGTTTCGTCACTATGTTGTTCTTCATGCAAAGAAGCTAGCTAATGTCAGCGAATAAAACTCTGACACAATGATGAACAAGTAACAATAATATTCGCAATAACATATCGTTTTATTGAATAATTAAGTAAACATAATTTCTTAATTTATCTTTGTAAAGAAACCTCATTGTTTAACTGGCTACTCTCCGCTGTCTCAGGCGACGACAACTTTTCCTGTCGGCCACCATAACTTCTGTTGGTTGCAGTTCGCAACCTCACCACTAGATGCCGCTAAAAAATACACAGTGCACCTTTAAATACTGTATAGACTATAGATTTATTTTATTTTATAAAACAATAGTGTCCCAGTTATGTTTTGTTTGTTTTGTTATTCACAGACTTTTAGGATGTTATTATTAGTTTCATGTTTCCTTTGTTCAGTTTTCCCATTTCTCATTTGTTTACATTGGTTTCAGCTGTGTTTAATAGTCTTGTTTGTGCTCCTACTTAAGTTGTACACTCACATTCATTCTCTGTTCGGTCATGTTCACATTTGGTGTGTTTTCTCTACCCTGTATTGGATTATTGCCTGTTTGGATTGAACTTAGTATTGGAATTATCTTCTTATGAATCTTCGTCTGTCTGTCTGCTATGCACACATCCTGGTATTGTGACAACTAGTGTGGATTTAACTTTTCTAATCTAAACTGAATGTCTAATGTTAAAATGTATATTTTTAAATGTAACCTTCTCCCTTTAAATACTTGGTCAAATCAATAATAATGTATGCACTATTCTTTATTTGAAAGAATTAAAAGAGCAGTTTCATATCAATCCTAGTATTGTTTAATTGCTTAAGGTTGATAAGGGATTTAGAAAGTTGTAACAAGTAATACAATACTTTTAGAGAGAGTAATTAGTACAGTAATTACACTGTTGAAGATGTAATTAATAGCTAGTAATTAATTACTTTTTTAGAATAATTTAACCAACACTGGTGCTATACATTTTTCTGCTGACTGAGATAGTTTTGAGTCAGAATATGAAAATTTCCATTCATAAATGCTTAGATATTGTCAGGATTCCATCACCATCTCCTTCCACTCATTCCCTCACTCTGCCCACTCAGTCATTCACACGCTCATTGTCACCTGATTACTAATCACCGTCACTTGGACCTCATCATCAGTTCACCCATATATACCTGCTACAAACATTCAGTCATTGTCTGATCTCGTCTATACATGACACAGACTCTCTGCCATACTTACCTGTATACCTACCTTCGATCCCGATCTTCTCAGCCAGTCACCATTCCGTCTTCTAAGGAACTCCTTCATCATCATCTGCAAGAGAAAGAGAGAGAGAGACTTGGTTACACTTCAGTTAAGCTATCATCTGAAATTCAATTTACTGTTTACTCACCTGTTTCGCTGTACCGATCCATTCTGCAAATTAAAGCATTTTACTTACCATTCTGTCTGCTTCGTCTATGCCCAACCTGACAGATATTCTCAGGATTTGCTAATAGTGTGCTGTATGCATGTATGAGAGGGTTCCACTGAAATATCATATAAAATATTATTACATTATAACTATTTTAAATTGTTATAAATATACAAAAAAATATATATTTTATAAGATAAATACTATAAATATTTCACTTTGTGAGTGTTTGTGTAGATGCTCAGGATGTATTTGTCTTATTGAAAATATTACACAAAATACTCACTAATGTACATTAAGTATATAAATAATAATTCCACCACAGCGAAATGAATGATTCCTTATATATTTGTCATGAATGACTGGAAAAGTAATGGAAAACTCACAGGAAATGCATGGTGTGGGAACCTAATGGGACCTGGGTTTTTTATTACTGTCACAGAAGTAAAGTAATTTAGCTTCATGGTCTTGCATTGCGCTTTTGGCATCATCCGTGTGTTTTAGTGCTGATGCAGAGCTTATTGAGGAGGAAAAAGTACTGCTTGCTTCTAAACTTGTGCTTGTCAAGGAAAATGGTGCATGAAATCCTCCTGAGGTTGATTAAAGGGAGTGTTGTTAATGCTTGAGGATTTGAGAGAGAAATCCCTTCAAAACAGATATAGTTAAAACATCTTTTACACCACTGTTTGATCTCTCATGTTTAACCTGTGTGAAGAATTATTTAATAAAAGATGAATTAATGCTATTTAGTCGTAATTTTTCATTAGTCAAATATTGAAAAATAGTTCATTATGATTGTCAGTCACAGCCATGATTTAGAAAATGTATGCTTCAGTTATGTTCGGTAATGTTTATTTGCATCTTCTTTCCTCTTTTCTTCTCTCACATTGTGTCCTCTCCACATCACACCTCATCTCATCTTGTCTTCCCTCTTCTTGTCTTGTCTTGTCTTGTCTCCTCTCTTCTCATATTGTTTACTCTCTTCTCTATTCCCATCTCATCTTGTCTGATTTCTCTCACCTCGTCTCCTCTTATCTCATTTCCTCTCATCTCTTCTCCTCACATTGCCTATTCTCTCGTCTCATTACCTATCCTTTCATCTTGTTTCCTCTCATCTTGTCTCATCTCCTCTTTTTCATTGTCTGTTTGTTTCATCTCCTCTCTTCTCATTGTCTCTCATTTGTTCTCATATTGGGTACCCTCCTCATTTCCTCTTATTGTGTCTGCCCTCCTCTCTTCTCATTTCCTCTCTTCTTGTCTCCTTTCTTCTCATTTCCCCTAATCTTGTCTTCTCCTCTCTTTTCATCTCATTTCCTCTAATCTTGTCTAGCCACCTCTCCTCTCATTTCCTCTTCTCTCCTCTAGTCTCATTTCCTCTCATCTTGTCTCCTCTTGTCTAATTTTCTAATTTTTTTTTGTTTTCTCTCATTTAATCTCATTTCCTCCCATCTTGTTTCATTTCCTCTCATCTCATTTCCTCTCCTCTTGTCTCATTTCCTCTCATCTCGTCTGCCCTCCTCTTCACTCATCTCCTCTTCTCTCACCTCATCTTATTTCCTTTCATTTTGTCTCCTCTCCTGGTCTCATTTCCTCTTATCTCATTTCCTCTCCTCTTGTCTCCTCTCATCTGGTCTCATTTCTTTTCATTTTGCCCTCCTCTCGACTCCTATCACCATATCTCGTTTCCTCTCCTCGTCTCATTTCCTCTCTGCTCCTCGTCTCATTTCCTGCATCTCCTCTTATCTAGTCTGCCCTCCTCTTAACTCATCTCTTCTCCTCTTACCTCATTTCATCTCCTCTTGTCAAATTTTCTCTCATCTTATCTCCTCTCCTCTTGTCTCAATTCCTCTCATCTCACCTCCTCTGCTCTTGTCTCCTGTCATCTTGTCTCATTTCTTTTCATCTCGCCTCTTCTCTTCTTGTCTCATTTCCTCTTATCTCATCCGCCCTCCTCTCAACTCTCTCGTTTCCTCTCATTTCCTCGTCTCATTTCCTCTCATCTTGTCTCCTCTTGTCTAATTTTCTCTTTTTTTTTTGTTTCCTCTCATCTAATCTCATTTCCTCTCATCTTGACTCCTCTCCTCTAACCTCATCTCGTCTCCTCTTGTCTAATTTTGTCTCATCTTGTCTCGTCTCCTCTTGTCTCATTTCATCTAATCTCGCCTCCTCTCCTCTTGCGTCTTTTCCTCTCATCTCGCCTCCTCTCCTCTTGTGTCATTTCCTCCCATCTCATCAGCACTCTTCTCGACTACTCTTACCTCAACTTGTTTCCTCTCATCTCCCCTCGTCTCATTTCCTCTCCTCTCGTCTCATTTCCTCTCATCTCCTGCCCTCTCCTGTGTGCAGTGAGAGTTGGAATGGTCTCCCATTGGGATGCTCCTTTCTGTTCTCAATAATTCATAACTGCATGCAGAGTATTTTTTCCTCACCAGAAACAGACACTGAGCTGCTCTTGCATAAATGATTCAGCGTGTGTGCACCTAGCCCCACACAGTCTCTCATTAACTTTTAAAACTACCCTGAGTCCCATGTTGTTGCTTTTTGGTTCTGCCCTAAATGCTCAGGGTGAATAAGTACCTGCACCAACACTAGTGTAATGTACTGTATGTTTTATGTCTTATCGTGTGATCTTCATGCAACTGGATCGCCCAAAATGGATATTTACCAGGTGTAAACGACTAATGTGAATTTCCCATTGGAAAGTTTTAATGCTAAAGTATGACAATCAGAAACAGAAGGGGAAAAAAGAGTGAGAGAAAGATAGATATAAGCGAGAGAAAGCAAGATGCTCCTAAGACATTTGATCATTACTGCCGGAGAATTCCTCTAGGAGGCATTTTGACTTGGGCCAAGACACAGACAGAGTTCAAAGTAGCACTTGGTCAATCCAATTTGAATCCATGGGACTCATTTCGAACAGAGTGTGGATTTAAAGTGGATTAGAGGCTGTTTGGGGCATGCTGAGGGGTTTTCTGAGTAAACCTGATATCGGTGGTCTCTCTCCACCTCTCCCCTCAGTCTCCACACGCTGATTGTTTTTCAAAGACTTTCACGCTGTGCTATTTGCATTTCAGATATATTTCTTAAATTCCCGAAAGTGTCCCGGAACCAATCCTGCTTTGGTTCAAAGTGTTGGGGGGACTTTTCTCTCCCTGTAAATCCTGAAAGATGAATATAAAGGCTGCAGATGCACTGTGGTGCTTCACTTTGATCTTGTTTTATATTTTTTATCCTGCACAAAGTCTTCATTTGTGTAAAACTCCTCACACTGGGTTTGAGAATATCAGCGCTTAGCTGTGCTGCATCAGTGAAGCTGCTCCATCACGCATACACACACACACACACACACACACACACACACACACACACACAATGACAGAGAGAGTATGGGATAGTTTGAAAACTGCAAACTACTGTGTGTGTGTGTGTGTGGTCCTGGTAAACCCTTATGGGGCCTCAGTGATCCTCTAGGGGGGGCCACGAGATCTTTAATATGTTAAATTAACAAATTAACAAAGCACCAACTTTCTCGTACTATACTGTGATTGTTTTGGTCCAGCCCAAGCCGCTTGTCACCGCGCAGTGTGAAATAAAGACTGAACAGCGGCTCAGAACACCCAACTGTTTCATGAACACAGGATACGCAAAATATATCTCTCAGTTGGATAGAGAAGTCACTAATAAAGTTTTGATGGATGACGATTGTAACGAAGGTAAAGACGATTACATGAGTCGTACATTAGGCATGCGCGAGTCTGTTATTATTGATGCGCAAACAAACGTGTGTGTGCGCTCTCGGCTTACTGATCGCTATAACATCATATTTCTGCATGTATATTTATGTATATCAATATATATTTGCGTAGTTGTCCAAATTAATGTACTGTCAGTGTTTTATAACGGATGCTCACCGAAGAAGCGTGTTTTGGAGACGTTTGTGAGGATCAGTGGTCAGTTTATGAAGCCTATGGGCATCAGACAATCAAAACATAGATATGATTGCTTGTTCTGACAGAGGGACTGTTCGACATCGACCCGCCTTCAGATTGCTGAGTTTCCACACATTCAGAATGTTTCATTTTTGGTGTGTTTAATAATTCTGAAAGGATCCGTATAGTAGCTATATGCAGTCCTTGGCATCTCCCTGTAGTTTTGTTAAGTATGGCAGGTTGACTTATTATTTGTTTAAGTTACCGTATAACTGAGCAGAGAAAGTAATTTTAAGTTGTAAAGTATGTTTGCAAAAAAGAACACTGAAAGTTTAAATCTATCTTGAATATATTTTGTTTAAAAAATAATAACATTGGGGGGTTATTGATTTGTAGTATTGATTCGGAGAGTAGGGGAGCCTTGGAGTAAAAAAGGTTGAGAACCACTGGGTTAGGGGATAGAATACAGTTTGTACAGTATAAAAAGCATTATCTCTAAGGAAAAAAAAACAAACATGAAAAACAGTACAGTATTGGTGGGTTTTCTGCTGCCTTGTTATACTAAACCGTGTGACTTTTCTTCTGTGGAACACAAGTATAATATAAATAGTATTTATTAATATTTTTATTTGCATTTATTTTCATATTTTGGTTAAAACATTTTGTTTATTTTTATTTATTTTTTTAGTTTTAATTTATTCATTTTGTTATGTGATTTTTTGTATTTGGTTTAAATATTCCATTATAACTTTATTTCAATTTTAGTTCAGATTTAGTAATTTTAGTGCTTAAATGAAAATGAGAAGCACTGCCTTCACAACTAACTGAAATAAGTTTTTCATCTAATATATTTTATTTTATTTATTTTCAATTACCGATTTTTTAAAATAGTTTTAGTTAACAATAACAACACTGGTATAAAGACCAATTTATGTGAGAATTAAGTGTAAGATATTTTCTGTTCTGTAATAAATAATCTGAAAATTGTAAAATATTTATATTTTATTATATTTAGTTATTTTTCGCTATATTTTTCCATCCTCTTGCATCCCTTGTGTGTTCCCGGACCCCATTTTGAAAACCTCTGAAGAAACTAATTAGAATAGTATGGCTGTTCTTTTCCATCTTAAACCAGCTTGTACCAGCCTGAAAATTCAGAGTTCTCCACATTTTTGTCTTTCTCAACCAGCTAAAAGTTGTTATTTCTGCATTGATGCTCATGGAATCATTTTAGCGTATTTTCAGTGTTTAGCGTATTTTCAGTGTTCAGCGTATTGTCGTGTTTGTTTTTAAGGATAATGACTGACATTGTAGAGTCCTAATGAGTATTTCTTGAAGCATGACTTCATTAGGACGTCTTCCATTCTGTTTTTCTCTTTCTCCGGCTCTGCCCTCCTGTCTGGTGTTGGTGTCCTGGCTGCAGTTTTCTCATTTTTAATTGGTTGTCATTTCTGGTGCCAGTGTCTGATTGAGATCAGGTGTGTGTGGGTGGGATTAAATGGCTGATGTAAAGCATCATATTTATTTGCTGGCCAGGTCTGACCACCTGTTAGGCCCACAGGCACAGAAAGCGAGTCACCCTTTCTAGCTCAGATCTTCATCAGATGCCCGTTACCTGACAGAATCTGCCACATGACAGAGAACGGATGCCAACTCATGGTCATTATTTTCACCAGCACAAATATCCCTGTGTAAAAAATACATCCTCCACCTCCTCTCTCACGATGTCTGTCTCTCTCATTCTAGTAAGTTGGTTCAGTCGAAGGCTGATATCTACCAGTGTGCCGGACATGATTTTTGGCCATTTGAGTAAACTGATACACACTAACTGATCTTATCAACCCACAACCAAGACATTGTGTTTTTGTGTAGGGGTTATACAGATTACACACCCATAAACAGATAAAGACCCAGGAGTCTCATAAAAGCTTCGTCCTGCTAGGAGAAAACTCAACAGATTCTTCCACTATTTTGAGACATGGTCTCTCCTGAATCCCTAATCAGGTTTCAACATAATGGATGGAGCCGCTCTAAGGGAGTTTGGGTCAGTTGACTTGCCCTATCTGGATCAGTATTGTGTTTTATCTTCTATATCTTATGTTCATTGATCAAGTACATGTGTTTTTATGTATCGCAAATGTCAAATTACGCTGATTTAAATGCCACCAAAGGAGCAGTGTCTATAGATGATGAAATTGCGAGAATGACTTTGATTGTCTTCATAAACAATTTTTATATTAGTTTCACACTGGATGCCATTATTTGGGATTGTTGTCAGCAAAAGTGTGTTTACATGAATCTATAGTTGTCAGGGAATTACTTTATTGCTAATAATGCTAAAAATAACTATTTAGAATAAACGGTCAATGATTCCTGTGATGGACCCTCTTTCCAGAATAGGCAGGTATATATTTTCATATAATCATTTATATTTAGATGTATATTAATATATAATATATATACAGACATACAGATAAACATTATACTAAACAAAATTATACCAATTTGGTTTAATTATACCTTAAACCAAATTATAAATATTTTTCAGAAAAATATTTAGGCTACTTATTAAAATAAATGTAATATTGTTTGTAAAATAAATATATAAATATAATTTATAAATTATTCCAATCAGTATTTATAATAGGGAGATAAATAAATTGTATGTTATAATTTTTAATTAACTTTGATAGCCTTAAAATGCATGTTGTAAAGTCTTAAGAATATATATATACGCAAAGCTGCATAAGAATGTCTTAATATATTAATGCATCAGTACTCATAAGAATATATATATATATACATATATATATATATATATATATATATATACATATATATTATATACATATATATATATATACACATATATATATATATATATATATATATATATATATATATGAAGACTTCAGATGCAAAAGCCTCTAAGTGCCATCTGAAATTTTCTTCTAGAATGATCATTTTTATCTGAACCTAAATATACGAACTTGATAAAAATGCTAATTTTATATATATATATTCTTATGAGTACTGATGCATTAATATATTTAGACATTCTTATGCAGCTTTGCATTCAGATATGCAGATTGTTCCTTTAGGGGGAGAGAGAGGGAGAAAGAGTGAGAGAGAAAAAGGGACAGTAGAGGGAGAACAGTAGAACTACAAACACATTAATTTTATAGTGCACAAAGCAGCACAGCTACCAGCCTGAAGCATTTGTTACAGGACTGGAAAACCTGTCTGAATAGAAGCAGGAAGGGAAGATGAAAGGGGCTTTAGGTGATGGCTGAATATTCTTTGATGCCTTTTGGTCTGTCGGTCATAATGAGGTCTACAATGCAAAAGTTGTATGGAGGAGATGTGTGTGTGTTCATTATGTTATTTATAGATTTTTAGCAAGTGTTTGAACCTAAAATGTTACACGGAATGATGTTAGCTCTCTGACATGGCATGATTGTTTCAGTCTTGGACAAGACCATTAGGGCATGATTTAAAACACGGCATGAGAAAGAGACACAGAGAAAAAGAAACAGCAAGCGCAAGAGAGAGAGGTTTGATGTGGACATATGCTGTATTTGGGGAGAAAATGAAACAGAAATGTCTGCGTGTGATGATGTCACCATCTGCAAAAATTCCAGTGGGACTAATTAAATGAATGGAACAGACACGCCTGCCTCTCTCTCTCTCTCTCTCTCTCTCTCTCTCGCTCCAATGTTTAAGATACGGCTGGTGTACTTTGAAACACTAACTGGGTTAAAAAATCCTGCAAGTATAGGCTTATTACAGTTACACTTCAGAAACACTCCTTCTTCCTCACACCTCAAATATTGCTTTAAATGGGTGCCATCTTACCTCTGAAATGCAACTCTCCAGCTCAAAATACAACTTTATAGCTCTAAAATACTGTAGTTCTCTGTAAAACAGCCCTACATCACCCTCCATCAAACAACCTTTAACATTCAAATAATGCACTTTTATCTCTGAAATACTGCCACTCTGTTTCAGAAATATCATCCTATACCTCTGATATTCTGTCCTATACCTCTAAAAATTATGCTGCTCTGTTTCTGAAATAGCTTCCTATACTGTACATCTGACATGCTGTTGCTCCTTCTCTGAAATACCATCTAAATACTGCTTCGGAAATATTTTCTCTGAAATTCCTATATGTGAAATACTGCTCCTCTATAATACAATTTATTCTTACTCTACAATACTGTACAGTTAGCCTGACGTCGTCATACTCAGATTCTAGTCAGAATATGAGTCTGATCCTGCTCCATTGAGCTGTGATTAAGGGGCGTGTTTCAACCGAAACAGGAAAGAAAATGTCTCTGCACTCAATTGGATAGACCTACAACCAATCAGAGCAACGGAGTAAGTGACGTATATTCTTCATTCATCTTTCCGATCGACAAATGCCTTGATCGCGGTTCTCTGTTCCTCTTTTAAAATGAACGCACTGTCGCTATCTTCTATAACAGACGCGATGGCGGAATCTACACACCTCAATTCTCCAGCGGCAGTCATCTTTGTTGTAAACAAATTCAACCCAAGCAATCTTTGGTGATGTGGATGATTACGTTACTGTTGATCATCTGTCCATCATCGTATAAAACCCGCCCTGACAATTTGATTGGTCGAACAGCTCTGGTTCGAGCATAATTGCTCCACAACGGATCAAGTCCAGACTGAACTTCCCAAGGGGGTAATCTTTCAGAAAAAACTGAAGCTTCCCCGGGGGCCGCCATTGATTAGCAGACCATCGCCTGCTGTTAGCATTCCATTGACTCCCATTCATTTTGGCGTCACTTTGACAGCGAATAACTTTACATCTGAGGCGTTTAAAGACTCCATTTGTCCATTTATTTCTAAAGAAACACGAAAATGTATAAAAGGCTCCATTACCTTGTATCTTACGTTATGGCACCGTAGAAGCAATTTTTTGTAAAAATAGGCTAACGATTGCGTCATAACCACGCGACTCTCTGTCGCACAGTAGAGAAATTACCGTATGGACAGGAGGAGAAGCTCGCGGGCAATCGGGGGGACGTGGAGGCAAAATGACAAAATAATTAATCAGAATACTTAGCAAAAGTTTCTCCTGCTCCTAGCTCATGGACACCTCCTACTCACACTCTCCGTCTCTGCAAGTTTCGGAAGGGAATGATTCAGATTTCTCTTGGCACAGCTACTAGAAGACAGACAGTTTGCTCACGTCACATCTACATCGTCAAGCTCAGTTTGAGTCTGCGCAGTACGCTCTGCCATTAGGAAGTGAGAGCTTCTAATTGACTTCACTTTTTTCCGTTGAATCCAATGGGGTCCATTTCTTTTACTGTCTATGGAACTTCCCGACCTCAAATGTTGTGGGCGGGGTTAAGTTCAGCTGGCATCCAGGCTATTGTACAGTAGGCCTACTTCTGTCTTTGAAAGCAGCTCTGTGCAACTCTATCCCAAACCCTTTTACCCTCAAATACTGCCTTGCAATTTCTGAAACATTCCCCCTTTGCCTCAGAATTACTGAGGTTTTAACTCTAAAATATCATCTATACAGTTTCGTTTACTTGTGATGGCAAAGGAAAGAAGTGAGTGAGATGTTTTTGGTAAATCAATTGATCAAAAAAAAAAAGTTTTCCAATGCACAATTTCAACCATAATCATTCTCTCCCTCTCTCACTTTTCATCATCATACTAAATCCGATCTGAATGTAGTCTTGGACAAAAACACAATAATATCAGCTTTTTCCTCAAAATGTTGCTCTTTTTTAATTAAACTTACCCACATTCGTTTAAGGGGCTGTTTACACGACACAGTTTTCAACTAAAAACGAAAAACTTTTTATGCGTTTAGGCCGTTCGTTTACACGTCAACAGAGTTTTGGGCGCCTGAAAACGCAAAGTTTTGAAAACGGGTTTTGACAATGACGTCATGCACATGCGTATTACGTGCTCAGTCTATAGTGTTTCATCGCCACCTAATGGCCTGGCAGCAGAATACAGTGTTTTTAATACTTTTCGTGGATCCATGTGAATGGGGATCGTTTTGACAATGAAAAAAAATGAAAAAAATCGTTTTGTCTGTACGCGGAAAACACAAAGGAAAAACTTCTCTGTTTTAAGCATATCGTTGTTGTGTAAACGTACCCTCAGACTCTTTTCTTTTTTCTGACATTGAAAATGAATTGCAAAAAATATCTAGCAATTAAAGTCTTGCTGGAGATTTGCTAGTGATTAAGCTGGACTGGTATTAATGCAAAGACATGTTGATGACACTAGCCAGTGGGTGTTTGGCAGTGTTTACTGAGAGTTCCTAAAGAACTAATGAACACACAGCGGAAGTTTCACACACACACACACACACACACACACACACACTCACACTTACACACACACAATGCCCTTCTGCTGTGTGTTCAGTCCGTTGAGATTCCAAAAAGGACAATGTTAATAAGTATAATAAAGCTTGTAATGAAGCTCAGTAGATATTATTTTAAAAATGTTACTGATTAGAAGTCTAATGGAATGAGACTTGACTATAAATTTAATTCCACTTAAATTTGTTAAAATACTTACAGTATATCCCAGCTTAATGTGCAGTATAAGTAAACCCATGGACTATCTGTGTGTACAGCAATGTGGGGCAGGGAGTGTTTGGAAAACCTGTTTGGAAAAGGTTTGGTGTCACTAATGATGCAGAAACTACACTGCAGATTTCTGGGTATGATGTGAGAATATAAGTGACAGTCAGTATCTTTTTGTGTGTTGGTGTCTGTCCACCTGAACACTGTAACCCCCCCCCCCCCCCCCCCCCCCCCTTTTCCTCCCCACCCCTTAGCTTTTAACAGAAGAGTTTTCTAGTGAGCTCTGCTGGTTGAAAGATAATTAGTACGCTAAATCTGCATAATCTGACACATTCCCACAGCGACTCATAGACTTTCCTGAGCCAGGAAAAACATTTCCAAATCACCTCTTCATGTTGTTTATCTCTTTCTTCTCTGTCTAACGTTTCTGTTTTTCCACACACAAAATCTATCTCTTTTCAATCTGCTGAATAGCTATTTGTGTCTGGAGTTTCATTAGTTTATGTGTGTATTGTGTACCATAAATACAAAGAGGCAAATTCATTATTAAACACATTGATACTAATCAGGAGCAACTCACAGACCTCCATTACAAAACTGCAGGGGGAATAATGGAGAAGAGTTCGCTAAGAATGAACTCTGCCTATTAATAATGTCATTTATTTTCGCATGCTGTTTGTGTTGTGTTAGCATTTAATACACTAAAGGAATTATGCAAATCAGGTAATGGCGCAAACATGCTCAAAATTAGTGCTGAACGCCATTTGCACAGCACAGTTCCCCATCTTGCAGGCCGATTCTTCATGATTTGAGATTGTGGAGGCTGCAGAAACTACTACATCGCTCCATTACTGGAGTCCAAACGCCTGAATCAGCTCTTTAAAATGCAGATTCTCATCAATGCCATGTTTTTGGATTTGTGCCCGGTTATAATGCTTTTCTCCATCATTTAATCATCATTGGATGAATTACTGTTGCCATGATCAATAGAAAATGTACACAAATTTCTCTTTGTAATTTGTCCGTTTGAAGACTTGATGAAAGTGTGCTCTCATTGGCTGGCTGATACTATTACATGCTCTCACATGATGTCTTCAGACTAAAGCTTACAGTAATAGCATAAGCGCACACAACTGCACACATGCATAGAGTTTGTTTGTATCTTTTGCATTTTCAGATTTCAATTCTCTCCAAATGAAATGCTTAAATCTGTCTGTAGGATTAAAAGAGTATCAGGATCAGAATGAGGAAGCTGAATAGTGCTTTATATTTTGCAGTTTCCTTTGGAACCAATGGTCTATGTAGTTTTGCGATTTAATTTCACTAAACCCAACATAAATATTCCTCAGAAATGTAAATTATTTTCAGTGAGAGTGTGAAATGTGAGGGGGTTAGAGGGGATCTGACTCTGATAATTAAAGCATAAATAAATCCCCAATCTGCGTCATATACTTAAAAGCACACTTAATTCTACACATAACATTTCAACAGCTCTTGAAACATGCACACACACACACACACACACACGTGTGTTTTCATGTTTTATAGAGACTTTCCATAGACATAGTGATTGTATACTGTACAAACTGTATTTTCTACCCCTAAACCTACCATCACAGAAACTTTAATATATTATATATATATTATCAAAAAAACATCACTTTGTATGATTTATAAGCTGTTTTCCTCATGGGGACCATAAAATGTCCCCACAAGGACAAGGATTTCGGATATTTCCATCTTTATGGGAACAGTTTGTCACCATAATGTAGGGTTTACCAGGCCACACACACACACACACACATTTTTTTTTACATCCATATATATATATATATATATGGACATAAAAGTTCACAAGACTACCAACATCAGCCACTATCTGCCAGAACACCCAGCCTCAGCCTGAAAGCTTACTCTCTCTGTAAGTAATTGTATATTTCAGTGTTTTGGTGCACTCAGCAGTGTATCAGAACACATTCAGCGAGAGCATGATGACATTTAGATAGCGCTAGAGAAGAGAATGAGATCCCCTCTAGAAACATGCCGTCTAATAGCCTTTCTGATCAGTGTAACGCTCCTGTGCTGATATGGTTTGTGTGTGTGTGTGTGTGTGTGTTTCAGAATGCAAGAGCGGGCGGTACAGAGGGTGTGCGCGTGGTTCTTGCTGGTGTTTTTGACCCTTCTGTCTCTCTGGGGTCACCTGTCTGACGCCTCTTCTCATCGCAGTCACATCGGTAAGTCAAGGTCAAAGTTCATTCAGTCAAGCCTGTTGTTATTGCTTTACTTTCATTTAAACCTACAGCGTTGATCATTTTAATGAGCCATCTCATTTAAAAAACAGCTGATGTGGATTGCATGAAGTCAGATTTGGGGCGATATTACCATAAATATTTTCCGTCTGTTTTTATTTTAAGGATTTGCTTATATTTGTCTGAACCAGAAATTTGAACAAAGACAGAAAGCAGTGTGTTTTGTAGACAGCTCAGTGGTAGGTGGATGTTTAGATCAGCTTAAAATAGTCTAGAGGATGTTCTCTATTTATGAGAAGCACTGATGGACCGCAGGACACTGACATCTTTGGGGTCATGTAGAAGCCACTGCAGAATGTTCCGGTAGAAAGTTCTGCTGAAATGATAAGAGTTTATTTGTCCTAAGCACATGTTTCTCTTATAATTATTGAAGATGACATTGATTTTGATTTATATAATTGGCAGACGATTTTTTTAATGCTTTTGAATGAAGTCTCTTATGCTCACCAAGGCAGCATTTAATCAAAATACAGTAAAAATGTTTTTGTGAAAAATTGTGAAATATTATTACAACTTAAAATACGTTTTTTTTTCTTCTATTTTTATATATTTTAAAATAACATTTTTAAAAAGATTTTGTAATGGCAAAGCTGATATTTTAGCATCATTACTCCAGCCTTCAGTGTTGCATGATCCTTCTAATATCATTCTTATACCCAATTGTTATTATCAATGTTGAAAACAGTTCTGCTGCTTCATATTTTTGTGAAAAATTACAGGAAAAGAAATGTTAAATTGAAAGTTATTTTATAGATATTATAGATGTAGAAAAATATATATTTTGTAACAATGTCTTTTGATCAACTTAATGAGTCCTTGCTGAATAAAAACCAATTCCCAAACTTTTTCCCTAACTATCTTTAATCAGTAGTAAATCAAATGTAAGTTTTGTTATTTGTTCATTTTGATAACCATGTTGCAATATCTACCTGAATTTATAGACAAATTTCTGATGCAACACAGTGCAATTCACACTTTTTTCAATAGAGTGTATTTTGTCCGTTAAAGCAAAATGGTAGTTTTTAAGAAATGTTTCTAAGCAATTATTTTTACGAGGGTGGTAGACCTATCTGTCTTTTCCTGACTTGTGCAGTCATTTTAGGCCACTTGCCTGAAACTATTAATAGTTGAACTTAATATGAACTACTCTCATCTCGCAGCAGAATGGAGGTTCAGACTATTTTTTCTGGAGAGGGACCACGAAAGGAAATATTAAAACAAAGGGAATGATTTGTGAATACATTGCTTTTATTGTCACTTTAATATATACAGCATACTACTGGAATGTACTATATGATGTAGGTCCCTATAATACATAGTGTCACACATAGTGTCTCTGTTTACAGTATAGGAGTGTGCACTATCCCATTTGTGAATATTAAATCTGCGTGCTTTTGTTGGCCACCATCTTCCCCACAAAGTATTTCTTTTTTTAGATTGGATAAGTAGTCCAGAAGTTGAACATGTGAGACAGTCAGAGGAAGGAAATAGTTCAGACAATCGGTTAATTACACACTACTGCTAACAGGTCAGAGCAAGGTGACTGAACACACACACACACTAAACCACTGGGAGGGAAAAACTAATAACTCTAAACTCTTCTTCCCTTCGAGCAGCAGAGGCTTCAGGGACAATGAGCTAAATGAGAGTGAAGTATTTGTTTCACACACACATACACAGGGAATATAGCCAGAAAGTTTGCTGCTACTGTAGGTCATTCTTTATGAGGCTCATCCTCTCAATAAAACAAATATCCCTGAAGAGAGAGAGAGAGAGAGAGAGAGAGAGAGAGAGAGTAAATGAGAGAGAAGGGCTGCAGAGATCCATTGAAGGGCAGAAAGAAGAGAAAGAGTCAGAAGTGTGGAAAG
Organism: Abramis brama; assembly: GCF_963993115.1. NCBI lineage: Eukaryota > Metazoa > Chordata > Actinopteri > Cypriniformes > Leuciscidae > Abramis > Abramis brama. The sequence goes on from NC_139978.1 coordinate 22,153,045, forward strand.
AGAGACCGAGACAGATGAGTGTGTCATGAGATGAAATGCAGGAAGAGACACAGCTCTTGTGGACGACTGCAGTCCTGAGCTCTCATGCCCTTTGTGTGTGTGTGTGTGTGTGTGTGTCCTGTGCCCTTCTGCCCTGTAAAACATGAGTCTCTCTGACATCTCCTAAACCTGCCCACCCTAAGCAAGACACTGAGACCAGTGACATCAAAGCTATGAAGATGAACAGTTGATTTCAGTGGGGACGGTGTGGTGCAAGGATGTAGAGGAAATCTTTTTTTTTATTGTGAAAAAGCTTTATAGCTGAGCAACCTTTGGAGCAAAGTCTGAAAAACTTGTGAATTGGTTCATTGGGAAGATCCATGGAGATTAAATTGTTTAAAAAGAATCAATTCAATGATACAAGTCACTGTGTGTTTAGCATCTTTTTTAATAGCGAAATAATTAAATGTTGATTTTTGTGCTATCTATATTTGTTTTGACTCTTTTTAGATATTTATTTAATATGTAGCACTGGTCTAAAAAACTGTTTTAGTGAATTGGTTCAAAGATTTGAATACATTTATATACTAAATACTTTCATAACTATATTAGGAAAGTTTGAAAAACTTAGCATAGCATCTTGTGTTGACAAAATACTCTGTTAAACACTGTTGTTTTTGCTACAAACTATGTTTTTTAAATAATCTGGTGGGGAATACAAACCAGTTTTTACAGTTAGCGTAAATTTATGTCAAATTGCAACATTTGCACCCTAATTGAGTGTCATTCATTCAGAAAGCCTTTTTGAGCCAGATACTAGCCACAAACAAATACTATTCTGATTAAAATTATATAATCTGATAGTTTAAATATTTTTGCCCCCTTACATAGCTTCAGTATAACTGCTATTTGTTGCTTGTAGCATTGCAAACTTCTTTTCCAATAGCAGCTTTTACAGCCCGATCTCATGAAAGTGCGTATCTATATCACAAATTGTATTTCTCGTGCCATTTACTTGAAAAACAAAAGAAAAGAAATTTTTTGCATGCATATGATACACGCTTTATGGCGTATAATACGTACGTACTCCGCACCCCTAATCCTACCCAAATGGTTACAGTGCGTATAGCATATGAACATTTTTGGCGTATAAATGGCACGAGAAATAAAATTTGTGGTATAGATACGGACTTTCATGAGATCGTGTTGGCTTTTACTGTAGTTCAACACTCAAAATGATGAGCTTTGAGTTTTAAAGTTGCTTCCCCAACACTGTTTGTGTGTTTTTAGAGTGTGACGGTCACATTGTCATTGACCGATGGTGCTGTCATGTGACACAACCGACTTGTTCAGTTTTTATGATTTCTGTCACCCCTGACCTTGTTTTATCCCCAATCTGCCGGCTCCCATATATTCTCTCTGTCTCTTTCTGTGTGTATTTGAACATCAACAATGAAACCAGATATTTCCGAGTCACATTCCTTGCACTGATCTTTGAGATGTCAGTGAGGCTTTTTCAGTTATTAAGGATGATACTGAATGCTTAGAAAATTGTATAAAACATATCAACAGAAGAACTCCACTTTCACTGTAACAACGACAAAGAAATAGCTTTTGCACTCAGTGTTTGTCAGTATGAAACATTGTTTTTCAGTTTTAGATCATTTTTACAAATTAGATTATACGTCTACATTTCTCACACACGCACATTCTTTTAAATTCAATAGATGTTGTATCGCTACTGATGTATCACATCTCCCTCGTTATTTAACCAGTAGATGAGTTTTTCTGTTTATGTCATATGGCTGAAGGTCTTTCTTTTTGTTCTGTAATAACTCTAAAAGCAGGCCATTTCAGACTGTCTGACCAAAAAAAAAAAAAAAAAAAGATTCACAACTCCTTTTTGCTTGAGTTCTAGCATGAACTCCGTCCATGATTCTCTGCTGTGTGTGAGCTCTTCCTGTGACTGTTCACAGTCTGTCCAAGACACCCATATGGCCTGTGAAGAGACACAGAAGGAGAATTAAAAATGTGAAACTTTCAAGCACGCTGCTCCGTTTTCATCTGTGGGATAAAACATGTAGGTCACGCCGCCATCAAACCCTCTCAGAGCTCCTCAGCCTCATTCAGTTTTATTCAACCATCTTTTTTCACCACTTTTGGGCTTTAGAGTCGCTATTTTTGAAATCATGTCACTTCAGTAGCAAAGCTATTGTATTTAGTTCATTACATATCAGTATAGTGTTCACAAATGTTATATTTTCTTTACGAATATTTCATCAATCAAGCTGTGTCCAGTATTTTACACCATTGTTCAAAATAGCAGTTGGTAAGATTTAAAAAAAGAAATCTCTTATGCTCATCAAGGCTGCATTTATTATGACCGCCGCTAGCGTAGCTAGCGAAAGCGGTCATATAGGGATTGTCAAAGTTTTTTTTTTTTTTTTTCCCGTCACCTACTGAATTTTCCGTCAACGATACCAGGGACACCGAAGCACCGGGGAACATGAAATTTGGTGGGCATGTAGCCCCACTAGACTTTTACGGAAAAATTTCGTTTGGTCCCCGGGGGCCACTCCCCCCCCGAGCTGGGGCCCCCCAAACCCCAAAAATGCAGTTTTTCCTACATAACTACCTGAACCGTGGCACCGAGGATGACAAATTTTTTATGGTATGTTGGTCTTAAGGGCCCACATCAACCTAGCCCATAATCGACTGTCAAAGTTTTTTTTTTTTTTTTTTTTCGTCACCTACTGAATTTTCCGTCAACGATACCAGGGACACCGAAGCACCGGGGAACATGAAATTTTGTGGGCATGTAGCCCCACTAGACTTTTACGGAAAAATTTCGTTTGGTCCCCGGGGGCCACTCCCCCCCCGAGCTGGGCCCCCCCAAACCCCAAAAATGCAGTTTTTCCTACATAACTATCTGAACCGTGGCACCGAGGATGAAGACATTTTTATGGTATGTTGGTCTTAAGGGCCCACATCAACCTAGCCCATAATCACTCATTTGTGATTTACGCCACTCCCATAAAAAATTAAAATGCAATATTATTCTACTTTAATCGCCCCTATCTTCAGTTGAGATGTTCAGAACTGCACCATATTTCATGTGTATGATTAACTTGACATCCTCTGGGGGTATGCTAAGTTTCGTAGAATTTCATCCATGGGGGGGGTATAAAACAAATTCATTTATGTGCACATTTAGTGACTGTACACTCATCGGCCTGTAGATGGTGGTGTTGAGCGAAGGGTTGCTGGTTTAGGATGATACAGTCACACACACACATGCAGGAATACAAACAAACGCAAGCATGCACACACACTGACATCCACACGCACAGACACACACCCATACACACACATACAAATCCACATGCACAGACACACACACACGCGCACACACATGTACGCACGCATACATACACGCACACAGACACACACACACACACAGACACACACATACACAAACACACACACACACATACACACACACACACACACACACACACACACACACACACACACAGACAGACATGCACATACTACTACTTTTTTTAGGTATATACATAAACACGCAATACAGCCAAATTGCTCCACGTCATTTATTTTTGTGGAAAGCCAGTGCAGGCCTGAGCGGCGGTCATATTTTGTACCGCCATGCGGTACATCTAGTTTGATCAACAATACAGTAACAATTGTGAAATTGTATTACAATTTAAAATAACTTTCTGTTTTACAGTAGTATGTTTTAAAATGTAATTTATTTCTGTGATGGCAAAGCTGAATTTTCAGCATTATTACTCCAGTTTTCAGTGTCACATGATCCTTCAGAAATCATTCTAATATAATGATTTGATTTTCAAATCCATCTTTTATTATTATCAATATTAAAAACAGCTATGTGGCTTAATATTTTTGTGGAAACCATGATACATTTTTTTCAGTATTCTCTGACAAATAGAACTTTTAAAAGAAATGCATTTATTTGAAATACATTTTTGTAACATATGTCTCAGCTCTCACTTGATCAATTGAATGCATCCTTGCTGAGTAAAAGTATTAATTTCTCTTTTTTTTTTAAGTCTTACTGACCAAAGTTTTGAACAGTAGTGTATGCAGGGCTGCCAACTTTTGAGTTTAGCTTGGAGTGAGATTTTTTATTTTTATTTTTTTGGCGAGAGGGGGGGGGGGGGGGGGGGATATGTAAAACAAATATTGCATCACAATAAGTGTAATTGTGATTGTCAAAACATTTGGTAACTAAATAGAATTTTATGAAGTTTAGTGACAACATGTTACAATGTTTACATTGTACAATGACTGGTAGGATACAGTTTTTATTATTGCTTGACAAAAATTAATCTAAAATTAATTAAAAATAATAATCTCACCTAATGCTGTAAACATAGAGGGCCCAATCTGCTGGTATTATTAAAGGTTAAAAATAACAAATTCAATTAAATATAATGCAGTTTTTGTTATAATAACAATTATTTAATGACGTAAGTAAAAATATAATAAATATGTAATATAGTGCTCAGCAAAATCTTCTCTCTAGCTATTTTTTCTATTCAATTAACATGCTATGGTCATTAAATGGCTTTCCTGAGGTTAATGTAAGGTTATGTGACATAATTGTTCTCCTGCTGTTATACTGACCTCTTTCCGTGGTTGAAAAACACTAATTGGTAGATATTTTGTATACTTTCGGTAAGTTGTACTGCGTCTTTAAATAAAAAAGTAACAGCTGATCGGTTCACGTGCACTTGAACTGAGGCGCTCAGCATCTGTCACGTCACATTTACAAGCGCCAAACGTATTTTTGTCTGAATTTCGTAATAAAATTGACGGAATCTAAGAGCAATTAGTTTAATATTAAAAGTATCTCTTTGCTCCACAATTTTTCTGTGCGTGAGAAAATGGATGTGTGGCGTGAGAGCGTGTGAAAAGTGTCAATTGCGTGAGTCTCACGCTCAATGCGTGAGAGTTGGCAGCCCAGCGGTTTAAATTCAGAATTTCCCAAATGAATCACTTATTTGAGTTGTTTTGTTTGATGAATCAGGTGAACAGGCTACAAAATGGAATCAATTCACGATTCACTCTGAATCATTTAGAAAGCCCACTCACACACTGAATTGCTTTGGAATGGTTTTTCACTCTGTAAAACTGATCTACAATCAATTGAAACCACTTACTGTAAATAAGCATGTATTAGATCAAATGACATATTTGAAGTATTTTTGTTTATATTTAATATTCCTAAAACTCTATCAAGTAGCTTAAACTACGTTTGCCATGTAAGGTGTAGTGTAACTAGCAACTTTCCTCTTTCAGCTTAGCTAAGCTAATTTTCACTGCTTTAAAGTATTTTTATGCACCCCTTGTTTCATTAATTATTAGCATTCACGTTCCATTTCATTTAGATTGAGGCACCCTTTTAAGCAACAGGCTCTAGGCTCCATTAGTGTTTGATTATTCAAAACAACATTATTTGGTCTTTTATTTATAATTTGCTGACTATAATTTTAGCGAGACTGTTGCTTTAGAAAAGAAGTGCCTCTGGTTATATTTAGCACTCTTACCTCTGATTGGTCAGAATAGTATTCCCTGTTTGTGTGTGTGTTAAGAACGCACTGGAGTAAGTGATTTAAAATGAGTGTTTATGAGTGTCTTAAACAGGCTGTTTTGAGCTTGATGGGTGTTCATGTATTCCATCAGAGCGTGGTGTTTAATCTCTGAGCAGATGGCAGCGAGCTCACACTCTCCATAAACAAAAACAGCTTCCTATCCATCAGGCGTCCTGATTACCGCAGACTCAAACATGTGTTCAGGCAGAATTCTGCATGAGAAAAGGTGCTGACACATTATTCTTTTAAAATAAAGAAAATGGTGCTGATAAGTGTGATTCCTGTGCTCACATTGTGGAGGTGTTATTTTGAGAGAGCTGTTGAAAGGGAACTTTTATATAACTATGTAAAATATTATCACACCCAACCCGTGAACCTGCTAGATTAATGTTTTTGATGTTAGTGCCTCTAGTGCAGAGAAACAGTACTGAAAAGTTAATACCTTTCTGGCATGAAACTCTAGATGTCTGTGAATGTATTCGCAGTAGCAAGTCTCAGTTGCTCTGTAGAAGCAGCGTAGCAGATCTATTCCGTCAACACCAAATTATTATTAACATACCAATCTCCCGAGAGTTGTCATGACAGATCTTCTTTTTTAGAGAATATGGAAAAACAGATTGACTAGAAATATTCTCTCCTAACTTAAAGGGATAGTTCACCCAGAAATGAACATTCATTTACTTACCCTCACGTTGTTCCAAACTTGTGTGGCTTTTTCTTCTTCTGTGAAACACAAAAGATGTACACTGTAAACCCGGATAAGTAGAATTTACTTAAAAAAACCAAGGTAACTCGTTGCCTTACATTTTTTAAGTAATGAAGCATTAGTTGAATAAGTGAAGTGGACTACGTTCAATGTACTTAAGCCCATAATGGAATGGAATAGTACATTTAAGTTGAATGTACTTATAACCGAGTTACAGTAACTGAAGATACTTAGTTTAAACAATCATTCCCCACCCATTTATTTAACTCAGCTTGTTAAGTAAGCATTACTCCATTACCAATTCAACTAAATTGTATATTCTAATGGGCCCAACTTAAATTTTAGTTCCTGAAACTCAAAATATCTTTCAATCAATAGAGCCATGTAAAATACACACATACTGCAACATTACACTGATCCAATTATATTTGTTATACATGTCTTTTTTTTAGCAACAAAAGAAACAAAGCCATGGCCTCATAGGCTTCTAGTGTGTAGTTTCCTCACATACTGTATTTTTACAGCACTAGTACAGTAAAAAGCATTTACAGTACTCCACTATAATTACCAAATACAGTATATACACCACATACTTTTACAATATTAAACTTATTTTACAGGGAATGCTGCTTTTATAATTACATAATTAAAATATTATACGTTAAGGTTTCATAAGAGTAGCCACACTAGGAAAAAGAAAACAACATTTTCTGGGTTTTAAAACATTTATTTTGGTTAAAAGCAAAGATCAGAAAATCGCCTTCTGTGAACATGTTGGCTGAATTTTTTAAACATAAAATGCAATTTTAACACTTTAACAACAAACAGGTAACACTGAGTGCTTAATTAAATGGATAGTTCACCCAAAAATCTTAAATTAGCACATGATTTACTCACCCTCAAGTCATCCTAGGTGTATATGACATTCTTCTTTCAGACGAATACAATCAGAGTTATATTAAAAATGTCCTGGCTCTTTCAAGCTTTGGAAGTGATGTGCTGTTTCTGTTTTGAAGTCCATAAAAGTGCAAACGAAATCCCATTCAAAGTCTGCAAGTTTTCGCAGAAGTGAGGACACCTGTAGGCTTACAGTGTTCATTTTTTGCACAACTTGGCCAGTTTTCTTTGAAGTTACTTGTCCTTTCTTTGTTTTTGATCCACGTTCAGGATTGATGCCAGGAAATCATCTAAAAGGGAAAAAAACAACAACAATGAAATATTATGGACTGAGATTATATATTTTGACAGAGAGAAACAGCACAAGAAATGTGTAAATAAAAACCAGATATCGGTTTTAACGACTAATTTGTTTGTATAAAACTAAACAACATGAAAAAAAATGCAATGCTGGATGTTGTGATCAATAACTGATATTTCTTCTGCCCTGGTTAAAATACATCAACTCAATGTGTCTGTTTACAAGCGCACTGTCAACTAACTAATTTAACTCAATTGCAAGCCTCGCAATGTGAATTGCATACATGACTACATGGATAATGTTAAACATGACGTTTACCAGACTAAACTGCATGTTTGCACCCAAATATGAAAATTCTGTCATTATTACCCACCCTCAAGACTTTCGTTCATCTTCGGAACACAAATTAAGATATTTTGGATAAATCTGGGAGGTTTCTGTCCCTCCATTGCCATCAATGTCATTGCGACTGTCAAAGCCCAGAAAGGTGGTAAAAACATCGGTAAATAGTACATATAACGGCAGTGGTTCAACCTTAATATTATGAAGTAACGAGAATACTTTTTGTGTGCTAAATAACCTCAAAATAACGACATTGTTTAATAATCTCTTCTTTTCCATGTCATTCTCCAAAACTGTTGACACAGTGTAAACAGTGCAGCGCTTCTGGGTTCTACATCAGAATGAAGGCTCACTATTGGCTAGCTCCTGGGTCATCACACACGACCAGAGTTGGCCAATAATAAGCCTACGTTCTGACGTAGAACCCAGAAGCGCTGCACTGGCTTTTTTTCAAGGCTTGCAGCTTGAAATCTATAACAGGGTTTGCGTTCTCGAGCCACCAGGCCGGAACGCATTAAAGGATAACTCTTGCCAAAATGCAACCTCTTTTTGTTAATCTACCCGAGGCAAACTTTCATTTAAAAGCATAATTAGGATGGAAACGCCACTTAAGTTTGACCATATTTTCGTTTAAATTGAACTCCAGCATTGAGAACATTGTTTGTGTACACAGAGTTGTAATAACTTTATTCTAGAGCTGCTGTAAAGCCTAAACAATCTATGTTACTGTACTTTCCTATTATCACTGTAAAGCTGCTTTGAAACAAACTATATTGTTAAAAGCGCTATATAAATAAAGGTGAGCTGACACTGTTTACACTACGTCAACACGTAGGAGATTGACGTGGAAGAGTAGAGATTGTTGAATAATGTCGTTATTTTGTTTTTGTGCACAAAAGGTATTCTCATCGCTTCATAATATTAAGGTTGCACCACTGTAGTTACATAGATTATTTAAACGATGTTTTGACTACCTTTCTGGGCCTTGAAAGTTGCGAAGACGTTGCTGTCTATGGCTGGTTCAGAAACCTCTCAGATTTCATCAAAAATATCTTAATTTGTGTTCCGAAGATTAACGAAGGTCTTACAGGTTTGGAACGACATAAGGGTGAGTAATTAATGACAGAATTTTCACTAATCCTTCAACTAAACAACTTGCACTGACATATCTTAAAATATGTGACTGCCACTGTTTTGTCTCAAGATAAGTAATGCTTTTTTTTTATTATTAGACATTTTTATAAAAGCTGCTTAAATACCCTAATTTTATTAAGGCCTAGACCTGGCTTAAGCTAAGCCCAGTATGGAAACCATGGCCATATTGTTTATACCAGTAGTCAGCTTAATAAATACTGTCAAGAAGACAAGTCACAATTCAGTCTAATATTTATATGAATGGCAAATATGCTAATGACTAACCTCTGAACAAACTCAAGGTGCTGCCTCTTCCTGTACTGCAAGCTGAACTCATAGGAGGAGGCAAACAGCGCTGCCAGGCCAGTGATGAAGATGCTGTTATCCTTTCCACACACACCTTGACCTTCCAAACGTAATGTCCAGCACTGGTCGCTTAGAGATTGACCTGTAATTGAAAAAATAAAAAAAATAATTAATAATTAAAATAACTATTGTGGGTTTCACTGTGGTTCGATGTAGTTGTCTATTCATAGTTCTATGAATTACATTTTTCACCTAAACATTAAAATTGATTAGGGTTAGAACGTTAAAACGCACTGGCATATTATTTTGCTTGTTTTAAGCATAAACTCACTTAATTTTGACTTATTCTTTCAGAAAACAAGACAATTTTTACTTGTTCTTCATGTAAGAATTTTAGATATCTGGACTGGAAACAATTAAAAAACACTAGAAAAACATATTTTGCAGTGGGGTGAGTAAATGATGGCTTTTCATTTTAGGTTAAAACTACCCAATGTTTACATATCAAGAAATATAAAGTGTGGACTCTCTGGCAAATGTAGATTGCTGGACATCAGCGTTGCAAATTCCTGAAACAATTTTTACAAAGGACAGCACAGCCATGATCAACAGAACCAAAACATAAAACATATTCCAGATTAATGAGATTTGTTGAATAATATCTACTTATCTGCTTTAAGGATAACACCGTCTAACTTCTCTTTGAATTGTGGGAGTAACGTTAGTTGTAGGACCATGGCATGGTAATCAGGAATAAAATATATTTGAAAATAGCATTAGGAACATGGATTTTCTTGTGCTAGCAAAACTCTGACAACGATTCAAAAGCACAGGATCACAGACCTGACAGCATTTTTTTTTTTTTTTTACCACATATAATGTAGTTAGATACTATAACTGTAGCAGTAACGTTACACTATACTTAAAAGCACTTACATTAGCACTGGACCGTCATCAGATTACAAACCCTGAAACGAAAAATATATATCAAAAGCACATCGTGCAAATTACATGGTAAATGTTGCCTATTATGTGAATTGTCGAAGTTAACGTTACTTGGTAAACATACAGACACACAAACAGAGTGAATGCTTGCGAGGCCGCGGTTAAAATCAAACCAAATGGAAACAATGTAGAAATGCAAACGCAAAAAAATATTGGCTTACCGTATCACTCAGTTCAACAATTTTCCATCTTCTCAAACTCTAAATCCCACTTGTCGTCACAGGCGCAGGTTAGATTATTCAGATGACAAATTCTTCCATCCGTCTTCATGTAACGTTAATGTCGTCCATTTTCTGCTGCGAGCTGCGTCGCAGGCAACTGTTTGAAACACGAACCGAAGCTCACAAAAGCTTAAAAATTGCTCACAGATTCGCAGACGCTGTTTATCTTGATGACAGGAATGGTTATTCTGTTCATTTGAATCCCGCTGACAAATCAAGTTTGCCTGTACTGTCTGCTCGCGTCGCGTCACATTTGAACTGAATTGAGCGCGAAAGAAATCAATCCCACAACGCAATACAGTATGATACTCGATACTGTATATTACGAATTTATCGGGTTGAAAACAGAAATGTGCTGTATATTTACAGCTGTTCCGTAAAAGATACATCATTCTGTATTACGAATTTAACACAACAATAACGCCCAGAAATCACGAACTTGCCCATGACTCCATCTGGAAGTAATTCGCGATTTCGTATTTTGTTTTTGACCCTCTGAACTTACCGTTGGACAGGCAAAACTTGGTGATTTTAAGTTGTTTGAGCTCAAACACATAATTACAATAAGATAGGCCATTAAAAAGTACAGTTTACTCAGAATTCATAATTAATGTAAAAAATGACACATGTTTAAGTAATACAAACTCAGTTTGTTTGAGTAGTAACTACTGATTTGACTTAAACACTCAATTACAATAAGAAAGGACAAGAAAAAGTTCAGTTTAATCAGAATTAACAAGTAATGTCAATAAATTAGACACATTTAAGTAATATAAACTCAATCTCTTTGAGTTGAATCAAAATCTGGGTTTACAGTGTATGTATGATGAAGTATGTTTCAACTGATTTTGTCTACATTATGAAAATCATGGGGGTACCTCATAGGGGTGCCTCAAAAAGTCAGTGTTATTTTGATGTTATGTTTACACTATTATGGTATTTATTCATATTTTGAATTAGCTTTTTTATATATATCTATAGCTATTTTTATATTTTCAGTTTTCCTTTTACTTTTAGTTTGTTTTAATAATTTTGTTATGTGCTTATTTTTTATTCCTTTTTGTTTTTTCTATTTCTATTTCTTTTTATTTCCATTTTAGTTATTTTAGTACTTTAACTTAATTTATTTCAGTTAGTTATTAAGGCAACATTTCTAATTTTCATTCGAGTTTAATCTTAAATAACAAGTTTTCTTATAATATTTATATTTTATTTATTATATATTAATGTATGTTTTATTTCAATTCATGATTATTATTATTTTATAGTTTTAGTTTTAGTTAACACTGCAAAATTAACCGATACGACTCATCTAGTATATTATTTTGCATCAAATATGGAAACATGAACCATGATGTTTGGTCATGTGATGTGCGAGAACCAATGAGGTTTGACTTTGAGGTTCAAATTGCATATTTAATGTAGTTTGCCTATGCGTGCATTGATCAGTGTTTTGATTTGATTTGAAAGTGAATAAAAGTTTAATTATTCTGACACAATCACATACAAAGTTATCGTATACATCAGAAGTATATCGTAAAACAGACACCATATATTGACACTCAACCAATAGACCTTTCAAAAGATGTATAATTTGTTAACATTATTCATATTTGTAGACAGTCTATATAGTAAATGTAAACAAAGGTAAACAAAACCCAAGGGCGGACCAGTGAGGTTAATTACCTTTATGTCCTTTTTGCAGCTTGAAACTTTTGGACCCCATTGACTTTCATTATATGGACAAAAACAGCTCATGCAACATTCTCCAAAATATCTTCTTATGTGTTCCACATTAGAAAGAAAGTCACACAGGTCTGGAACGACAGGAGGGAGACCAAATTATGACAGAATTGTCAAATAAATGCAAAGCAGCCTATGATTCTATTGCACATACCAGTCTGTGAAGGTTTTTTCTTGTTTTTGAAGAGCTTTGGTCAACTGACTAGAGCAGTGTAAAATACAAGAGATGGTGAGAGAGAGTGGCATCTCCTGGGACATTTCCATCATATTCTGACTAGGTGGTCTCATCAGGGTTCTGTATAAAAGTGCTGACCCCTTCCACTGGACCTGAGGGAGATCGGTCACACCACAAATATGTATTTGAAGATGCAGATGGAGCCAGCACTCTGGGACAGCACGCTGTCCTCTGACATTTGATGAGACTCTGGATGACAAGACGGAAATGAGGAAGAGATGATTGCGAAAGGAAAGAAGGAAACACAGAAGCGCGGGATGACAGGAAAGGGGAAAGGTTCCGTTCCTCTCAAATTGGAGCGAAAGAATAACATCTTCAGCTTCAACGGGATTGGACAGCTGTCAAAATGCCACTTTTTTTCTCTTTACCCCTCCTTTTGTCTCTCTCGAGGGTCTGAAGTGTATTGGATAAAATTTGTTTGAGAGTTGGCTGTTTGCACTGGGAGTTTGACTGAGGTGTGTAAATGTAGGTCGGGCTGAGAAGGAAGGAACGCTGACCTCTGGATTATTGGAAGAGGCCTGACCAGAGCAGACAGGATGTGTGATACTCATGTCTGGCCATGTTCTCTTCTCGTTTATCCCCACAGGCATCTGTCTGACATTTCAGAATATTTTAGAAAGCCAAAGCCTATATGTATTCTGTTAACAGGACAAGAAAAACACAAACATATGTTAGGTTGCATGGCATATAATATAGTAAAACGACAATGGAATCAACAGTATTATATCAGCATTTTGTTTCAGGCACTGTGACATGAAACAAAAATGTATGCAATGACACGTGAGATTGAATAAATGTTCTTTATATTATTTACTTAAATTTACATACATCACAGTGAGAAGTCTGTTTATTTAGATTAGGTAAAAAAAAAAGAAAGAAACCTACATGGATGAATTATTCACAATAAGATCGAAACGTTTATTTTTTCATTTAAAGCCAACTTTAAGATTAAGGGCCCTATCTTGCACCCAGCGCAATTGACTTTGTACATTGACGCATGTATCATTCCTATTTTGCACCCGACGCACAGCGGACTTTTCCCTCGACAGACGCACGTCGGTAAATTAGGGAATGAATTTGCGCTCCCGGGGGCGGTTCAGCGAAAAGAGGAGGCGTGTTCCGGTGCAAACTTTCCCTGGTGCTATTTTGCAGTTCCAGAAAACAATTCCACCATAGACCAGGAAAAACCTAGTCTAAAGTCAGTGGCACGTTTTCAGTGGCGCTTTCAGATGCTATTTTAAGGGCTCATGCTTGGCCATAATCAATGTAGCGTGTGCACAACGCGCATACACTTTGCTTCTCTCATCTACACACAGACGCAGCAGTTGCCATTTTTGCAAACCATACATAATTACAAGGAAAAATATTCCACATGAGGGAAATCATTGTTGTGTCCATGAAGATGTGAAAAAATAGGCATAAATCTAGCTTACACATTTACCAAAATTATTATACGCCTGTTTAACCGAAGCTAATTTGGGTGAGTTTCTCCCATCCCCATACAATGTCACTTCTCTGTCTTCTCTGTTCCCTGACGAGAACATCGGTCTCCTCGGCTGTGAACCGCTCCTGGCAAATCCGCCATTATAATAGCAATCCGCCATGGAACAAGTGCGCCTGCTCTTAAAGGGAATGTGAGATGTCGCTCTGATTGGTTTATTTCACGTTACGCCCAAACCACACCTATGAATAATGAAGCTACTTCAGACCAACCCATTTTAGATTTCCGAGATCCCCCCACAAAGTTACTTGCGTTTCGCGTTTGATACTTGCGTTTCAGATCGTTAAAATAAGTATCAATACTGAGGTTTCAGAGGATGCCATCGTAGCGAAGAAAAAAAATGTGTTCCCATTGCAACCCTATGAATCTTGTACTCTGTCTCTTCTCTCAGTCAATGAAAATCTCAGTGTGGGATTTAAGTGTTTATATTTTATATCCTTACCATGTCTCACACTCTCAATAAGTCTCACGTCTTCAGTGTGTCTGTCTTTGATGGATGGAGCTTTTTACCTCCATTCGATGGTCTGTAATTAACGTCAATGCTGCCGATGCCCTAATAGAGACTGAGAGCAAGGGAAAAAACGTGTTAGAGAAAAGTGCTTGCTGGGCAGATTTTGCGCTCGGCCGTCATTTTACATGAACCTCTCCATTTCACAGTTATCAGGAAGGGATGATCTCCTGTCTCCTGCTACAGTGGGGGCTTAAATAATCTAACACCACACTGTCCCAAAGAGAGCGTATGCTGGAGGACAGCATGTTTTAACAGATTAGCAGATTAGAGGGCAGTAGAGCAGATCTCTCCACCTGCAATGCCACACGCAGACCTCTCGCTGCCAGATGCTCAGGAAGGAGACAAGACACAAACCAGATCAGAAGTGAGAATAAATATCCCCAACATGGCAGTGATCTGAAATGTGTGAGAGAAATATGCTTAAGCTGGGTTTATATTTGCTAGTCCTTTAATATTAGAACTTTAAATATAACACAAATGCTACTAAAATACTAATCCGCTTTTTTTGCCCTAATCCGACTTTAATATTACATACTCTTTCTGGGCAGAGAGAGGGAGAGAGCATAAGTGTGTGTGTGTGTGTGAGAGAGAGAAAGAGAGTCAGAGAAAGACAGAGCCAAAGGAGACTTTTTTGCCATATTTTGATATTTAATGATGCTTCGATATATCTGCACAGGAAGTGATGTCATTAACAGCACATTCTCGCCATCTGCCAGAGTTATATTTGTGACACATTCTGGGAACAGGATGTCTAAACGCTTACTTTCTGTGCAAGAGAGGTCACTATTGCTCCCAGCCGTACAGATTTTCAAAAGTGATGCATAATCACACATGACAGAAATCTGCTTAGGGAAAACAGTAAACAACAACAACTGTTCAGGCTGGTTCAATTGCCTGATGTCGCCTGACAAATTCAAGCTTTAGTCTTATGGAATGTTTGTGTGTGTTTTTAGGTACGTCTCTGTCAGTGACACACAGATGACACATTAGCTCTGTTCCTAACCCTAGTGAGCTGCCTTGAAAATATAATTGAATAATTTGCAATTAATGCATATTGAATGTTAAAATGCGTTTTTCTTTAACCTATATATATTTTAAGAAATGGTTATGGGTAGGTTTAGTGGTAGGACTGGGATTAGTGGGATTAGTTATATTGTTGCTAAAATTTAAATTTTCCTACACATTTCTGTCCATTGTCTTTTATAAACTTTTTATATCCTCTATAAAATGGTTATGTTTGGGTTTGGAGATGGGTATGATATATAAGATTTGTAAATATCTTTAGTTATAAATATGTAGTAATATTTACGTTTGAATGTTATCAATATGTCCATGTTGTACATCTCAGCATCTATCCAAACATACAAAAATGTACGTTTTGTACCTGTAAATGTTATGTGTTAATACCTACATATTAACAATGAGACCAGGCTGGTAATTTCTGATAGTGAATGCAGTATACAGTGTTATTTTACTATTATTTATATACTGTTATATAAATAAATTCTAAAATGCTGTCTAGGTAGCCAGCTCACTAAGTGTTGATACAGAGCTATTATATCTGTGGAACTCATTAGGGAAAGCAGGATTCATAAGAACCATCCCGCTTTAATCGGGTTTATACATGCTCCAATAGACACTACAACAAAGGAGCAATGGTCTTGTACTTTAATAGAGAAACAATCTCTTAATGACTGAAGAGAAAGCGAGAGAGAGAGTGATAGGGAGAGAGAGAAAGAGAGAGAGAGTGCACTGGTGCAGGTGTAATTCCATTATCCCTCTCAGTAGTGTAACTGCTCCAGGTGTCTTCAGTGCTCGAGAGCAGCAGGGCGTTTCCTCTCATCAAGGCTTCATAATCATCTGCGCTAATGAATATAATAACTGCACAAGTGCAGACTGTGATTGGATGATGGCCTGAGATCAGCCCCTCCCACAGATTAAAAGCCTCTTAAAGTGACTCATCCTTTCTTGGTTAATGGGCCGTCCAGAAGTGGCTGTCGTGATAGCCAGGATACACACTTAAACACATACATACACAATGCACTTTCCACAAGAAAAATAAACATGAATATGGTACACTTTGATCAATTTAATGCATTTTTTTTTTTTCTATGAGAAATACAAAGTTCTGCCATGAAGCTCTAGATGGCACAGTTGATAGGTCCTTAACTCAGTCTACTTGCAATTACATCATTATGTATAGGGCACAGCTGATTGGTTCCTGCTGTATCAGTAGCCAATGAGCTCACTGCTCAACCTTCAAATTCTGGTAAGCATTTTCTGTAGCAGTTGTAACGTGCTTTCAGAGACCCTCCACCTTCTCCAGCTCCACCTGTATAGATCAGCTACGGGTAATTCATGTATGCTATATTGTACAGCAGCAGCATGTCTTACTGCTCACAGCCGCGTGTTGTGTGTGTATTGGCATCTATTCCTCCATGACCAAACATATCAACATTGTCATATCCATTACCATGCCAAACTACCACGACAGAACTATTAGATAAACTGTAACTTTAATAAGTTATCGGTTTATTTTTTTATTATTTTTTTTTACAGTGTTATCTGTATTTAAACGTCTCAGACTTTGTAACATTTTTGCACAAATTTTCATTTTGCAGCTCACTACCTCAGAAAAACAAAATAAAAGACAGAGATAAAACCACTCTGGTTCTCCATGTGGAGAGAGCTACAGCTGTTACAGTAGAGCATGGTATTGTATAGTGGACAACACTAGAGAGCAGGTTAAAAGGGTTTTTAATGGGACGCCCATATTCCCAATCCATCTAGCCTTTATTTTTAATACATGCCTCCACTGATGCAGACTGCAATAAAGCACACGGCTGGTGAAACTTGCTCTGGCAGACACATATAGGCAGACACATATACACACACCAAATCAAAACTACATCATTAAAAGAGCATTATCAGCATCCACCTGATAATGATGATGAACCCTACATTATGTAACACAAAATGTCCCCAAGATATCCTAAAATATTAAAAATCCTTGTCCTTGTGGGGAAATGTATTGGTCCCCATGAGGAAAACAGCTTATAAATCATACTAAGTTTTTTGTTTTTAACATGTAAAAATGCAGAAAGTTTTCTGTGAGAGGTAGGCTTAGGGGTAGGGTTAGTGTAAGGGGATACAATATACAGTATAAAAACATTGTGCACTACAGTATACATATTTTTATGTCTATGGAATGTCCCCATAAAACATGAAAACCTAACATGTGTGTGTTTGTGTGTGTGATGGTAAACTAGCTGTATGAATTGTGATGTGTGTGGTGATCTGGTGAACCCTGATGTGGGGTGGAGCTCAATTTGTCCTCTGAAATAGAGCCTGATTGAAATGGCCATAAAATGACACAGGCTTTAATAGCCATGTCATGAAACTCCCCCTCACAAAGCGGGAGGAAAAATCCGCTTGTAAAAGTGAAATATGTTTCTGGGGATGTTTATATGGTTGAATCTCCAGAGGAGATCAGATGTCATCAGACTCACTTTTCAGTCCATCTCGACCAATCAAAGCAAATATTAGACAACAGATACATCAATTATATTATATTATATTATATTATATTATATTATATTATATTATATTATATTATATTATATTATATTATATTATATTATATTATATTATATTATATTATATTAATCAAAACCAGCATAAGACCACAAAATCACGCTCGTTCACACACTCTGTCAAGTCTGTATAACATGTCTGAATAATGTATAGGATTGCATGTACAGAATATGCTAGTGCCATTCGGGGAGATATTTCTAGTTACAGTACTGTATGAATGACGTACGTTTGTGTGATCGCTGTGCTCAACATACATACAACACAGATGTTACGCACGCTTACATAAGTTACCCATCCACAATGATCATGAATGAAAGTTAACAAAATAGAAATATACAGTCACCGTCAGCAAAGATGTCTGAAAGAGCCTTTACGGAATAATCTTAAAATGAGCTTAAAATGACTTCAAAGCAACACTTGTTGTGATGAATTTTAGCACATTATTTATTCCTTTTGAGACTGTGTTGGAGGAGTGTGTGCCTTTCAATATATTGTGTTGAAATTACATTTGAAACTTTTTTGGAAATAAAATTCCAGGCTCTTTTGTTTAGATAGGATTTAATGTGTCCTAAAATGCAAAAATACAACTTCATGTATTATTATTGTTATTATCTTTTTCATAATTTGACAAAGTTACAGCTTTTGGAAATTATGCACAATAAAAGTATTGTTCATATATGATATTTACCCTGATTTTTCTTCACACGTCACATGTCTCACATTTCATGCTCTTCAGAGAAATTACTCTCCTTGGTAGTATGCAAATTTAATTAATTTAATGTGGCCTTCATATAACAAAAATACAGTTCAATATATTAGGTCTAATAAAAATCAACTCCTGGGACATTTCTTGGACTTCTTGACATTTTTGCTCTCTGCCTCAGTGCAGTGTAAGTGTTATTGCTGAGATATATTTTCAATTTGAATGTTTTCAAACCTACTGACAAAGGGAGATTCTCATAAAACCCATTACCTTCAGCAATGCGTCTCTTTATGCATCGGGTCTTATGAAAAGTCTAACAGGTTAATAGTATATGAGAACATGTGTCTATGTTCACTGCATTGTTTTATAATACCTGCCAGCAATCTGCTTACAGTGTATTACAGTGCAGTGCACAAACAATTGAGTGCGCACCTACACACACACACACACAAGCACAGTGAATACAGTGATATATTAAAGCCATCCAAAAGATCGATAACGAAATGAAAGCTTTAGACCTGCTAGTATAACACAGTAAGTTCAACAATAGCGTTGTGCTTTTCTCACTACATTTCTCTATTGGTAGAATATCTCTTTTATATCCCTCTGTCTCTCTATCTGTATAGGATACTTCTGTGTGTGATTAAATTTGATATAGAGAGTTATTAGAGTCAATACTATTCCTTCCTCCAGAGTTTAGATTCAGCCATGCACTATAACACGTGATTTTCAAATGAACCCAAAGACTGTGATTAATGCTTCAGGTTTGTTTGATTAGAGAAGAAACCCAAGCTACATTTAGATTCATGTACCAACCCTGACACATTTTATTATGAAGTTAAACACTGAGTTTCTTTCTTCCTTTTCTTTTTTCTTTATTTATTTTTTATATTGCTGTTGTATATTTCATGTTGTCTCTGCTGGTTTTGTGTGAACCTCCTTTTAAAAGCATCTGTGCCCATGTTTGTAAAATGATTTAGCTCATCTTTGTGCATGTATGAATATGTTTATGCATTTGAGGGCTCTTCTTCTAAAGAGTCAATTTTAAAGCTACGCCACAGGGGATGCGCCTTCAGAGATATAATGACTGTCAGTTTCCCTACAGACATTTGAACGAGAAACTGTTTGATATATCAGTGTGGGATTGTATAATTATACAGATAAACTGGTTCTTGAAGGCTGCATGTTTTTTGTTGGCATATCAGAAACTTCCCATCATCATCATCATAATGACCAACATAAATTACAGTAATGTATAGTGATATGTTATTCAGAATTGAATTAAGAATGCCTTTTAAATTCCAATTCCCAAATTTGAATTGAATTTTCATCAAGGTTGCATTTAAAATCGTTATAATCTCTGTAAGTGTAGTCATTTTTCATTATTCATAAACATGTTATCATATACATAGGGCATTTCCAGAAACATTATATGATATAAATAATAAATGTCTGAAAAGCCAACTATGAAAATGTGTTCATATTTTCACTTTATGGCCCATGATAGAAGAAAACTTCAATTCCCAGAATGCCACTTCACCAAAAGTCTTTAAAATGAAGCAAATTACCAACATATAACCAATAGATTCAAATTTTGCCAGTATTTATTTTAGAAATTACGTGAAAACAATTTGGTGGACATTTTGATGTAGTGCAAAAATAATTGTAAAACTTTTAAAAATATTCCTGTCATGACAACTCTCGGATTGTTTGGCATGGTAATGGATATGACAATGTTTTATGATATGATATGTTTGGTCGTGGTGGAATAGATCTTCTACGCTGCTGCTGCAGAGCATATACGGGACTTGCTGCCAAAACACACACGCAAGCAGCTGTGAGCAAGTAAGACATTACAATGTAGCATACATGAATTACCCGTAGCTGATTCATACAGGTGGAGCTGGGGAAGGTGCACTGCACTGCTACAACAAATGCTGACCAGTGTTTGAAGGTTGAGCAGCGAGCTCATTGGCTACTGATACAGCAGGAACCAATCAGCTATGCCCTATAGATAATGATGTGATTGCAAGCAGACTGAGTTAAGGACCTATCAACTGTGCCATCTAGAGTTTCATGACAGAACTTTGTATATCCAACATCAGGAAATAGAGAAAATTAATGTTGACATATTCATGTTTTGTTAAAAAAAAATGTCAGAGCCCAAGATAGACGGAGTTTCTGGAAACTAAGTGAGCTGTCTAAGTAAAGCCGCCAAACACCATGAAGATATCATTAACATACTGAGCAATTAACAGCATCTCTTGTGGCTAGTAAGGTGCAGAATACAAATCTTTTTCTTTCCATCCTGATGATTTCTGATGCATCAAGCCTGTCTCCCTGCCGTCTTGTGGTCCCACGATACAGGAAAGCCATCGCCGTCTCATTCCGATTACACAAATATTTGCATTTGGCATTTACAGCTGATTTCGGCTGCGCTCCCTCTGAGCTGTGCAATGTTTCCCACACGAATTGAAGGTTTTCAGTCTGTAATGACTGAGTAATAAAATTCACCCTTCTGAGAGGATCCAACACTCACAATATTTACACCTTGACATTTCAATCAGCGGAGTTTGATAAGTTGGTATTAAAACAGGCAGAGGGGAGACCTCACAGAATCCGCCACTGAAAGAGAAAATATCTCACTACTGTACAAAACTGAACGTGAAAAAAAAAATATATATATATATATATTAGAACAATAAATTTAATATTATTACATAATATTATTAAATAAAATATTTAAAAATGTATTTACTATTGAATAATATATTACATATTCATTTGTTAATAAAATTTTAATTAAATATGTCTATTCATAAATAATTAAATGATAGATAGATAGATAGATAGATAGATAGATAGATAGATAGATAGATAGATAGATAGATAGATAGATACTGTAGATAGATAGATAGATAGATAGATAGATAGATAGATAGATAGATAGATAGATAGATAGATAGATAGATAGATAGATAGATAGATAGATAGATAGATAGATAGATTTTATTAGTTTAGATAGTTTTTTTATTTTATACATTTATGACATTTAACTTCAAGTAATTGTTTCTCAAGTAAATGTTTAGATAGTTGTACTGGAAAACAAGACAAAAATACTGAGTAGGAAATAAAAAAAATTTGCGGGACAGATAGAAATGAAAAAAGAAAAAAAAACGGGACCAGAGAGACGGAGAAGAAAGAGATAGTGGGAGGTGAGAAAGTGAGAAATGAAGAGAAAGAAAGAAATAAGAGAAAGAAAGAAATAAAGAAACAAAACTCCCCTAGGACAAACACAAGCTCCCAGACCCCTGACCCAAACTCCTCTCAGGCGCTGTATGTCAGTGTGTGTGTGTGTGTGTGAGAGAGAGAGAACAACACCCTCGTTCAAACCTTCAGGGGCCATATTGTGGAATCCCATCATGTTGGGAACACAGAAATGAAATGCCCTGTCACTGCAGATAGTGAGATGCATGATGAGAAAGAATATGGTTGAAAGAGCCGTTTCTCAGCTGAGAAGTCGATCTCTCGGGACGTTTGACATTTTCACATTTTGTGCACACACACACAGCACAGACTGTTGACCAGCAGCGTCAGCCCCTGTTTTGACCCAGTCAGGATGGATTAATCTGGTGTGAGGTAATGTGTGCAGAGATTGAATTGATTGGCTGTTTCACCCTGTGCTGCCCATCCACTGAAGGACAGAGCCATTCCTTAAAGCAACATAAAGCATGCTCTGTTCTGAAGGATATTCCATTCCAGCACTTTCATGTTTCAACTAGATAAAGGTCATTCCATTCTAACACTTATGTAACATTTGATCATGTTGGTTGGTTCATCTTAGTCCTTTACAACACAGTGGTTCCATTGCTTAGCCTGTTCCTCGTGCTCTATTGTCGGTTATGGTCTTTTCACACCAAGTCTGATGCAATTAAATTACACAAAAGTATAACTTTTTTTCACAACAAGTCCAATTCAGAATTTATGTACAATTAAAAAAATATATATAATTTACTTAATCAGTATTTTTGACTTGTATTCTAGAAAAATATATATAAACATCCTCAAAAACAAGACACAAAACTGCATAAGATATTAAGACTTGTTTTATACAATATATCTTAAAGTAAGTTTATCTATTTTGTACTTATTTTTTTTAAATAAATACAATTTTAAATTATTTGAGATGTATTTGCCTTTAGCTAAAGAAACCTTTTCAATGGGGTAGGAACAATAAAAAGATATATTGTTTTGAAACTAATTCTAAGTCTTATTATACCCAATTTTGCAAATCTTGTTTAATGTTTACAAAGCTTTACTGCACTAAAATGAGAAAAATATTTTTTTACACTGTGTAATTCTCTTACTACCCCAGGTTTCATAGACATGGCTTAAGTCTAGTCCCAGACTAAAATGCATGTTTGAGCTGTTTTAAATGAAAGCAACTTGCCATGACAAATCTTAAAGGGCACCTATTATGCCCCTTTTTACAAGATGTAATATTGGTCTTGGGTGTCCCCAGAATGTATTTGTGAAGTTTCAGCACAAAATACCCCACAGTTAATTTATTATAACCATTTGAAAATGTCATTTTTGGGGTCTGTTTTAAAAAGAGCTGTTTTGGTGTGTACCACCTTAAATGTAAATGAGCTGCATATCCCCGCCCTGCTGGACCCAGATGATGAAGAGAGTCCGGCAGAATAAACACGAATGAGAATGGACCAAGACGTCTCGGAATGGTTATTTGATACATTTATGTACTTACAAAGTTTTAATCGCGTCCCCTTTGCAATTATGGATGTGCAACACACACACACACACAAATTGTGATAACGTTCGCGCAATTTTTTGAAACTACACACGCACAAATACTGTGATAACGTTTGCTAAGTACTAACGTTTGCTAAATTATATTTATGCGAGGGGTGCTTTTGCGTCATGTTGACATTACTTGTCGTAGGCTACAGGTGCTTATGTGGCAAATGTGAGAAGATGGCTATACAGAACCAGAAAACAAATGCTGCAGGGAGATAGACGTTTATATACTTTCTATGGAGATAGAGCATGTATTAATTTATTTAAATTTGTAATTGCTGCAAAAAATGATACGTGACATAAAACTGTCTGACGTTGTTTGTTGAAACATCCTATGACGACGACAATAAATAGCTTTAGACGCATTTGTTGTTGAACTGGCTGACATCGATTGAAATGACTATTTGCTCAAAAATCATAAAATACACTTACTTCTTCTGGAGGTGACGTTGGATCGCGAACAGTAGACAACGATCCACACTTGAGGATTAACTTTGTCCCTCGTTCACTAAACAGTCAGTCAGAAAATGATTCTCGCAAACGTATTTAGGAAGTTTAAGTGGCGCCTTTTCTTCATAAATAAAATCCATCCGCTGTGTTTTCAGTGGCTCTGATGTCAGTGAAGACTACTATGTCCATTCTTACATCCCACAACAGAACACCTACATTTCTTAGGAGACATTACCGGCTGTTGTTGAAACAATGGCGATGGTGTACAGATCACCGAGGGTGGGGTAACCATAGTGTCAATCAAACCACGTCGGTGGGGCTTGCGCAATTCTACGTCACAGTGAGAGCAATCTTAGAACAGCTCGTTCTGAGACAGTGCTTATGATTTATTGAGATTGTAAAAAAACCACTGGGTGGATTTTTATCATTCTAGGGTGGTTTTGCTCACACACTGCCAACAAACATTTATGTTCAAACACCATGTAAAAGTGAATTTTGCATAATAGGTGCCCTTTAAAATATGTCAGTGCCATTGTTTTGTCTCAATATGCCAACACGTGTTAAAGCACGTTTATAAAAGCTACTTAAAAGCCCTAATTGAACTAAGGCTTAATCCTGGCTTAATCTAAGCCCTGTCTGTGAAACCGGACCCTAATGTTTTGCTTAAAATGTCATCAAATATTTTGACTTGTTGTGAATAGGCCTTTACTTGTACACTAATTTGCGTCTCTCTGCACTTGTCTGTCCTGTATCTCTATTATTAGTTATAGAGGAAGTGCAGCAGCAGAACTATCATGTCATGTTATCCATATCCAAAACCTACATACCTGTATGATTTGACTGGAACAATTTTTCTTAGAATGTTTTTCTTAGAAACTAAAGCCAAAAACTAAGGCACAACTTGCTTTTATGGCCAATAAATCTGGAACGAGCAAGTGAGATTTGGAATAGAAGGCCCAGCACAGATTTAGAGGTTTTATTTTGGGCGCTATTAAAAAAAGCACCCCAAAGCTGCAGTATCGATCGGTGTGCAAGTCCGCATAACTGTCCCTGTACTAAAACTCCCACCACAAACAGGGATCAGAAGCTTTATACTACCTGACAGTTAGAAGAGTATCCCCCTGTAAACATGATGGCTAATGCTAAGACCCACTCCAAACATTAAGGGGCATGTTCAATAGCTCAGGCTAAATTTCATCTGAAGCCTTTGGTGTTTTTCTAGGGTGAAACCCACTAAGCTGTACTGATCCACAATAAACTGTTTTGAATGCTCCAGACAAGGTGGGTGGATTGAGAAAGATCAGGAGAGATCTTTGAAAAAAATGAATTCAGACATTTGTTTTTTACTCATTATCACCATTTTTCGCCTTTCTCTAATAGAACTCTGTGTTTTTCTGCTTTGCAATTTCAGCTTTAACGTTTCAAAGGCATGTCTACAAATTTCAAACACTCGGAAAGAGAAAAACACTTTTCATTGATGTGATATTGAGATAGTGAGATGGTGAAGATCTCTGTTAGAATTTCAATCATTTTGATGGCCTAGCAAGTAGCCGTTGGGCACCCAGAGCAGTTCTGTTATAAATTTTTTGGTTATGTCTTCTTTTCATCTCTATGCCCCTTAGAGCTTTAATTAAAGTTCGCAAAAATACCGGGAAGCTTGTGTATGTTTCCTGCATAAGAAAAACAGACCTAGATTATTTGAGTAGGTTAAAGTATTGCTATAAAAAAATAGCTAGAAATTATTGCTATCATTTTAACTTTTCAATTTAGTACAATTAAATATATATGAAAAATAACAGAACACATAATGTGTGCAATTAATCATGCCCCCTGACCTGTATGTAAATTCCATAATAAAAATGTTCTTACAACAACCATTTAAGTTAAACTTTTTAACTCACAAGGGAGTGTTTTGGTAGCACTTTACAATAAGGTTTCATTAGTTAACATTAGTAAACTTCTATATTAACATGAACTAAGAATGAACTTTAATTTATTAATCTTATTTAATGTTAATTTCAACATTTACTAATACATCATTAAAATCAAATGTTGTGTTTGTTAACATTATTTAGTGAACTGTGAACTAACATCTGGATTTCAACATTAACATTAACAAAGATTAATAAATACTGTAAAAAAAAATTTATTGCTCATTGTTAGTTCATGTTAGTTAATACATTAACTAATGATAACAAAGTGTTACTGAGATAAAAATAAAATAAAAAAACATGGCGCTGAGATACTAAAAAACATTGAGAAAAGATGATACAGCCAAATATGTCATTCAAAAAATATGTTAAACATTTCAAAATCCATGCATGAAATTATTTTTTAATGTTATTAATGTAAATATAATTAAAACAAAATGTGTTTCACGTAATTAATTAGATTTAAAAGTAAAATGTCAAATTAATTACATGACAAATTAAAATATATTTAAATTATTTATGCATACAATTAATTGATTGACGGCTCAGCTATAAATATTGCATAAAACATAGCTGTACCTATAGCATGGTAACAGACTGTGGTGAAATGACTGACTGCAGGTGTGCCTGTTTAAATGAGATGCTGACTGCAGTGTCATTCAGAGACAAATATTCTTCTGAAATGTGCGTGTGTGTTCTTTGTTGCAGTGCACGTGAAGGCTGGCACATGTGAGGTGATTGCAGCCCACCGCTGCTGTAACAGAAATAAGATTGAGGAGCGATCACAGACGGTTAAGTGTTCCTGCTTCCCGGGACAAGTCGCTGGAACGACAAGGGCTGCACCCTCCTGTGTGGATGGTAAAACAGATCTTCAGATCATTTCAATTCTATTCAGGCAAATGGCACTGGGTTTTAATAATAGCCTAATTCACAAATAGTGTTTGTGCTTAAAATGAATAACGACTAAATTGAAATACTCATTGACAGAGCTTCAGTGCATTCAGTGTCTGGATGAACTGGAATGTTGGTGCAACTAGCAAATTCGCCCCTATATGTATGATGATAAAGATGCAATTGCGCCCTGCATCTTTCACTCTTTCTCCCCCGTCTCTTTTCCCCTCATTCTCTGTCTTTCAGTCTCTTTGTCTCCCTCAGCTGTCTGGCTGTTTCATTTAATATTGTGTCAACACTGTCCACTTGACAGAGAAATCGATCGTTATCTTATTTTGCCTGACTGTAAGCTCAGGAAAAAATAGCTCAAGTGTCTCTACACACAGCGCTCTGCGTGAGAGGAAATGTCAAATAAGCCAAGTTTCACCCCATCTCATACTTCATTCTTTCTCTCTGAATCATCTCAAATAACTCCTCATCTGTTTGCCATTTTCTTGCTCCTGAGCTGATCCATGAGCCACTGTGTTTCCTTTTTCTTTTTTCATTTTATGTCTTTCCCTGGAGTCCACTTAGCTTAAGTCAAGGTACAAAAACAGTCTTAATTTATGGGGCTTGAATTTTAATGGAATTAATTATAATTAATTACTAGATGGTTGTTGTGTCACATCTTGCATTATAATTGGCACGTTTTTTAAGATGATGTGCCAAACAGTTCAACTTTCAAAAATGCATCTCAGGACCCCTGAGTACTCATTCTGTACTGCCTGCTCTCTGTAAGTGTGACTTTTGTAGTAGTGTACAGTATACGTGTCAGGGAGCGTGATTAAATTCATTACTGTTTTTTAATTAAGTGTTCTAAATTAACATGTTAAATCGACAGCACTAGTAATTTAGTTTTTCAGGTCAATTTTCCACCCTTTCTCCAACCCTACGAAATTAACAGGCTGCTTTTGCTATGACCTCTAATGCCCTCTTTTATGATTGGCTAACCTTTGTGCATATGAAATAAGGCAGTTACTTTGCAAAGCCTGCACTACATTGTGACAAATTCACAAAACAATCCACACTGAGTTGGTTTGGGACCTATATATTTGTAATGTGTTTCTTCAAAATGATGCAGAGTTGTAGGTGCTACACCCAGCCAGGAACAGCACAACATTTTGCCTGATTTGTTTTCCCCCCATTCCATGATATGACCCCTATACTCACTGGAAGTGACTGTGTTTGTACTGTATGTACTAACCTAAATGGTCTTGTCCATGTCCCCTGTGATGTGTGTGTGTGTAGCATCTATAGTAGCTCAGAAGTGGTGGTGTCAGATGCAGCCGTGTGTGGATGGTGAGGAGTGTAAAGTCCTGCCCGACCTCACAGGCTGGAGCTGCAGCACAGGCAACAAGGTGAAGACCACCAAGGTTAGTATACACACCCACCCACCCACCCACCCACCCACACACACACACACACACACACACACACACACACACACACACACACACACACACACACACACACACACACACACACACACACACACTCTTCAAAACATGAGGTCTGTCCTTTTGGCCTGAGGATGCCGTGACTTTGAAAGCTGTCAGGGTCATTTAAACTCCCATTTCTGAATGAATAAACAGAAAACGCTGTTTATCAAGAGATTGATTTTATTAGATTAAAATTTTGCCATTAGCATATTACTAAGCTAATACTGCAACACTCCAGCATAAAATACATATCACACACAAATATTAGATTCGAATCAGAATCATGTGCCCCCTCAGGTTTTTGAACCAAATGGATTTGAATGCAGCTTCCAGAAGACAAAAAATTTATATTTTTACATTTGATAATAAAGACTTTGAAACATACGTTCACACCGGTGTGATTAGAATGTTCAGTGCGTCACGTCATCAACTGCTAAATTCAAATTGCGTTTGCGCTTTGGCTGGCGCTGAGCCAGAGATAGAGCTCATCATATATCACAACTGTTCAGTGTTTTCAACCATATAATGTGTATTTTATGTTTCTGTCTGACATTTAAATACACAGAAGTAGCCTACTTGCAAAAAACATTCATAGTTTGTAAAGTATACACTGATGTCTATGGATGCGGCAATAATCCTTTTAAATAGCCTAATTTGACAACGTGTTTAATTGATATCATATTCTACACATTGCATAGGTAACTATAAAGGTTACTTTAATCTTAGAATATTGTAGGTAGAAAATGAACAGTGCTCCGACTAATTTCTTAGTTTTGAAGCCACAGCCTGGCACTAGGCGATTCGTGCAGAACCATTGATTTTTCGCATACAGGTAGTTGGGGGAATTCGTGCAAAATTTTGGCCTCTGGTTCACAAAAAGCTCTGTACAATGCCGAGATAAGGTGCAGTTTGCCCTGCTGTGTCCTAATATTCCTAATAATTTGGAATAGCACCAGTAAATGCGTTAATAATGTATGCCCCTCCCTCCAAGTGGTGCCCTCTTTAAAAATACTAAGTGCATGACAACCCTGATTAGAACTGATAATTGACATTATCTCACTTTGTTCATCATCTTTTTTTTCCCCCACTTGGCTTGTTACAGTGTTTTTGCATTGATTGCCCTTTCTGTGAAAAATTCAAGCAATGATGCCTTATAATGTGGCTAAAAGAAGGTGTTTGTCAGTATTTAAAATATTGTCTAGGTAGGCAACTCACTAGATATTGGAACAAAGCCTCTGTCTTTCTTTCTCTCAGTGACCTAATTCTTCTTGTTGTGAACACGCTCTGTACCATACCTTAGGACTTCATGTGGAGAGAGCCTGAAGTTTGTTGGAACTGACATCAAACACAGTAGAGCCTGATTTAGGAAAAAAAAGAAGAACAAAACAGAGAAAGAGAGACAACCCCTTTTTTATCCTGCCAATAAAACTTCTTGAATCTTGACAAAGAGAGACAGAGACAAAGAAAGAGAGAGACAAGCTAAGCAACAAACACACAAGCACTTATGTTATGAGTGACAGATGTGAAGTGACTGACTCAGACTCTTCTCAACAGAAAAAGTCAAAGGCAGTACAAAGCAGTAAATAAAATGAAGTGACCAGAAGACATGATTTCAAGATTTATTGTGATCTTTATAGTCACTGAAGATCAGGGTAAAACGAACTCTTTCCAAGCGGAAAATGTGAAAACCTTAGGAATACCAATATATATATATATATATATATATATATATATATATATATATATATATATATATATATATTAGGGCCAGAAATTATGGTAGTCATTACATTTATTTATGGTAGATTTTGTCACTTCACCTGAAATTGGTGTGACAGAAAGTTATTTTGGACTCTGCTGGAGAGGAAGTATCTGGGACTGGCAATCAAATTATGCACACACAACTACAATTATTATTAGAATTATTATATTAAATGATAGAAGAGGCCTATGTTTTTTCATACTCTGCAGTTAGAAATACTGAAAACTTCTCCAATTAAAAGTTTCAACAGAAATAAATTCTCTAGACTTCCTTAGTCTCTTGATTTTTTTTTCAACGTTGTAAACAACACATGGAGACATTTTCATACATTGCCTCAAAAAAGAGGGTCATGGTGATTTTTTTTTTTTTTCATGGCAAAAAATAAAACAGGGGAGGAGTACAGAAGTGAAGGAGAGGGTCTGGTTTGATCAAAGACTGATAAGCTATTGTGTGCCACCATACCTCTTATAAAACACATACACATAAGACTGATCCATATTTCATCGCAGTGAATTCATGTGAATTTGGACCATCCACACACATAGCCCTCTCTCTCTCTCTCTCTCTCTCTCTCTCTCTCTCTCTCTCTCTCTCTCTCTCTCTCTCTCTCTCTCTCTCTCACACACACACACACACACACACACATTCTGTCTCTTTCTCTTTGGGTAGATTTTGGTCCCACAATGTAGACAAAATCTGTATCAAAGCTTATTTTTAGTAGTTCCTGCTTACAATAATCTGTGCAAAAAAACAAACAAAAAAAATCATAAAGACTTTTGGCTTAGGTGCGCAAGCAAGCACCTACAGTATGTTCTGACAAACATCCAGAACTGCATAGCAACACGCCAAAAACCACCAAATTCAATTTATATTACAGCACGTATATTGTCTTTTTTATATTCTTATATTGTCTTCTTTATTTACTTTATAAATAATTGTATAGGTCTGTGAAAATATAAGAGAGGAGAAAAGAAGAGTTGCTTTGATCAATTATGGATGTTTAAAATGATTGATCAGCATGGTAACTGCTCGTTCTATGCCAGCACACCTCTCGCAACATAAAACTTGCCAAATCTGAAAGAGACACCAGGACAGAAAGAGGAAGAGTGAGAGGGTGGATCAAGTATCGGGCATTGTGCCATGGCACTCTCTTCAGTCGTCCCTCTGTGCCAACTTGGAAGGCAAGGTGCCAGGCTCTAAATGAATGAGTTTGCTTGGGCGCCAACTGTTTCACCCACTGCTCCAGCGGACCATGCCCATCAGCAGCCAGGACAACAAGTCAGCGCAGATAAATGTCAAGCATTAATTAAATCTGTACTAACAGAGACGGAGAATCAGACGACTTCTTCCTCTGTACAAAATAGGGCAGTATAGTTCATAATGATTCATATTTTAGGGTTATTGGAGTCAGATGTGCTGGTAAACAAAGGTGCAGGTGTGTCTAATGGGAAAACACCAAAGGGTCAAACCTAAATTCTTGCTCGTTCTCTATTTCAGGTGACCCGATAGTTCTACGCGCCATGGAACCATCGGACCCAACTTACTGGGACAAAAGTGCTGAAAGTGAAGACTAACTATAGACACCATTGAGCTTCAGCTAACAGGATCGATCAGTATTAGTCATACGAAGATTATTTGAAATCAAAACGTCTGAGGAACAGACTGATCTCCAGAAATATATCCACCATAAACATTAGGACCATCCTAAAAAGTTAATGTGTCCTCCTCAATGGACCCCCTGGCCTTCCGGACGCTTGATCTTCTGGGTGTGGATCTATAGCTGCTGGAATGTATTGGCTGGGGGGTCTCGATGTACGTATGCAGTTGTTTTTTTTTGTTTGTTTTTGTTTTATACAAAAGATGTTTGGATCATCTACACCAGTGCAACCCAATGGAGTTTAAGCTCTTCAGCAACATGCTCTCCTTCCTTGCCCTTCAATTCTTCCCAAAGTTCCATGATCATTCCTGCGCTACCTAATCAGAAGGTCCAATCATTCCTTGCGGAATCTTTGAAACAGCATTTAAACATGTAAAATCGATCTGGACCTCTAACGGACTTCTGTATATTGTTTGTTTCTAAATTAAAGCTTTTCAGCCCCACAGTCTGAAATAACAGAATAGATGTACCAGTATATTCTAGAACATGTAAAAGTGTAAAAGATCAAAGTGTTATTCTCAAAACAAGCAGAATAAAGTTTATTAAGGTTATCATTTTTATTATCAATGTTTTTATCCAGCCTGGTAACTGCTATTGAGTACATGTGTCAGTATTATATTCAATAATTAAAAATGTCGAAAATATTTGTTCTCCATACTCTGATTTCAGAGGCTGCAAGCTAGTGAAACCTAATGGTTTATTGTGCCACAAATAACATGATTTATTTATTCACTTCTCCTCCACTGGTACTGATACACAGGAAAATAACATAATCAGCATTATATATATGATTTTTTGTTTTCTGACCTTTACGTCTGAAGACAAAACCGCAGTCACTCCAAATGCACACCCTCATGTTTCAAAAGGAACTAAAATAATTATTTGCAGTGTAAACATTATGCTCTCTCTGTCTTTGCCTTTCTGACAACAAATTGCATTTTGTATTTGTCTAATCCAGTGCTTGAATCTGTTCAATGCACATGCAATTTAGCTTCGAGGAAATCCTGAGAACGTTTTTGCGCATGTCATCAAGAGATTAGAGAAATTAGCCCAAAATAAAAATTCAGAAATACCAACCACAATGGCAGCATAGAGAGAGGCATGAAGATAGATATTTGAAAGTGAAATGATGCATAGGCCGTGTATGGAGATGCATGCTGATATCATAATACATGATATCATGAAACACACACCCACAGGCGCACGTACACTGAAGCTCACCGCAGCAGAAATCCCCCCGCACAACAGCGAGACTGTGAGTTGAAAAATTCCAACAGGAACACTGTGGAATAATAATAGGCGCAGCTCACTTCTAAAGCATATGGGATGGTTGGGCTACCTTGAATCAGTAGGAATCTGGCAAAATACAAACAGGTGAACAAAGCTGCACGCATATATTGTCAGACGCTGCCACTGTACTGTCTATCTCTCACTCGCACACACCAGGAAATTACACGTCACCCTGGGATGTAGGTGTTGAGACTTGGTGTCGCTTATGCAAATACAACTTGCAGATTTAATGAAGTCTGACGGCAGAGGGAAAAGGCCAGGAGAGATACCATACACACTCTGACAGCACTGACGAAAATAAAATATGAGCTATATGAATAAATAAGAAAGGAAGAAGACAAGAGAGAAAGGGGGGAGAATCGTCGTACAGTTGCTTGACTATGTGAATGAAGCACATTGCATTCATGTATGAAAGTGCGCATGTCGCATGTATAAATGTGCTGAGATGTGACCACTGTATGATGGGTGTGCAAAAAAATGATGTAGGCTAATGCTGTAGGTGAAGTATATGTTTACCTGCAGCCATTTGCAAAATAGTATACAATAATAGTATAGAGGCATTCCAAGAGTACCCGATTTTTACTGACTCTGCAGGTTATGCCAGTAGCTGGAGACAAGCTGCCGCCTTTAAGAACAAGTCATTGAGTCATTCAGTCAACCGATTTGTTCTCGGACAAAACATCATTATCAGTCATTATCATTGAGTCTTTGTATCATTCACTAAACTGATTCATTCAAAAACACTGGGTCAGAACTAAACATTGTGTGTTGCTAGATAATTCAGTTTTGACTTCGTTTGGAACAATTTTCATGGAACTTGAAATACTGTGTCTCAAACGTTGTGTAATATTAACCTATTGTTTATTGGACTGTATTCTGAATTCAGCAGGGCTTTGATTATCTAAAGCCGAATCACATCCATGGTGATGTTCAGAACTGCATTCTTGCTTTTTGAGATATAGCTAAATTAATTTGCTTTTTATATTATGCTTTACTTTTAAAATGCAAATATTATTGAATAAATCAGCATATAATTACAAGTCGGTAGATAATCAAAACCATTTGTAGATTATAAATTAGCATTATCATCATCACACACACATAGCTACAAAAAGAGGCAGATGAATGCATACTAATCATGCTTTATCTGGCTGTATCATGTAAGTGTGTCTCCCACTATTCTATTTGCCCAGTTTAACATCGATGCCCTACATAACTGTTTGCTGTTAAAAAACACATAATTCCTCATTATTTTCATATCAGCCAGGCAGATGAACAATAATGGAGGAAAGATTAGATAGAGATTGAAAATGTTGTCTTTTGCACCAAAACACTGGTTGGGGCTTTAATGCAGTTCGGCTAAATTTTGATGCAGTAATAGCAATTTCCCAGCACACAAGCACATACACACACACCAAATTATATGTATGTGTGTGAGGGAGGGAGAGAGAGAGAGTTTGTCACATACAGTATCCTGAAGTCTGAAAGGACGTTCATTTTTCAAGTGAAGCAGAAATGGAAGGTTTCAGCCCAAAATCGCAAAGTGATGATAAATGTTTGTGACCTGCAGTTGGCTCTTAACATGCTCACAGAAGAGTCCTTCCCTCCAGAGACCCGAGAGGGTTGTGGTGTTCAGAACAACAGAGACAAGCCAATAGGTGAATTGGGTGTATGCCACTGACAACAAGGATAAAAGAAACATCAAGTAATACTGAGGAGAAATCCTTCTGTCTGCTCGTGGGTACAAGCCCCTGTAGCATAATAATGTGAGAGGACAACAAGATCTTTTTGAGGAGGGAAACGCTGCAAAGCTAAATAGCAGATCTTAATAATTCAGTTGGCATCATGGTAACATTTATCTGACCCCTCTGTCATTCTACGGTTCCATATTCCACTAGACACAAACTAACATGTTTGTGAACATTAATTATTCATTAATAGTAGTAATAAATCTGGTGCTATGGTGGTCTGAAAGAATGTTGTTCGTTGTTGGTGAAAACAATAATGTACCTTGGTTCAGGTTTTGCCTACATTGTGGGGACTGAATGGCTCCACAAGGATAGTAAAACCTGAAATAACCTACATTATGAGGGCCAAACAACAATCCTCACAAGGAAATTGTTGTAACAAACATATTAAATAATGTCCTAATGCAGAAAGGTTATTTGAGGTTTAAATTTAAGGTGAGGGGATATAAAATATCATTAGCTCAGCATTAGAAATCAATGGAAAGTCGCACTATAGAAAAAAAACATTTGTTAACATTTGTTAATCGTGAACTAACAATGAGCAACAGCATCTTTTATGTTAATTTACAGTGTTAATAATGTTTAATTCATGTTTGTTTATAATACATAATAACTCATGTTAATTTATATAGTTTGATGTTCAAATGTATTAGTATATGTTGCACATATAAATAGTACATTTGAATAAGTAGTGAGACCATTTTTTACTTACATTTCTGCTGCACTGCAGGACTGTTATGGCCCTTGGCCAAAATATCTTTGAAATATTTGCTATATATGTTGTAAACAGCATGGCACAGAATTTTTTTTTTTTTTTTACTTCAAATTGAACATATTAAACCTAAAGACACTACCATTTCCAATCTTAAAATACATTTTGGGTAAATGCAAAACGTGTGTTTTGTTAATAAACATTTTGGTTAAAAATATAATATAAGAAAAAAATACTTTAAAATTAAATTACTACAACATATTGAAGTTACATAAAATATATCGTGTTTCCTCTCATTTTTGATTATATTTTGTTATTCATAATACATGATATTTCCTCTTATTTTTCTGCTCACATTATTATTTAACATTTTTCATTTAATCATGACTGGCAATACAATTTTCAGCAATGCCAGATGAAAATAAATATTATAAACTTAAGGGTGAAAAAGTCAATGAAAAGAAGCTTAGACTCTTATAAAGTCACATTTTGTCTAAATTTGGTCATGTGCTCAATTAAATTACATGAACTATATATATATATATATATATATATATATATATATTGTGAGGGAAATCCATGCTGAGAATGTTGTTGATTCAGTGACAGACATAAAATATTAACTGCACAAGAGGCTTAAAATGGCAAGTCTAAAATAAACAGCCTCTATCTGAGTCACATCTACGGGTTTATAGGCCAGACTGCTGCTGGCACACATGAAGCTTCCCTTCACTCATCTTTAAGTACCTGAGTCTGTACTCAGATTCCTTGACGTTTGCCGAATATGTGCCACATGGCATGCAGAAAATAGTTCAGTATGTGAGGGTTTGTAGTTTCTGATGTTCTAATCTGGTCCTGTAGGACTCGCTAAGCTAATATGACTCCAGTGGTCACATTCCTTCAGATGCTGCCAACAATCTCCTCTGCTGTGATCCAGAGCTGGAGTTTAATCCTGTGGTCTAATCGCCTAATTAATACTGTGGTTTACGCTAGACTTTATGCTATGGTATTATGTTGCACTTTTAAGTTTTATGATGCATTAAATGGAGTTCAGTGGTGCATCTTGGTCTGCAGTTGATGTAGTTTAGTGCTGTCTTGTGCTCTAGTTTATTCATGCAGTCCATTGCTCCAGTCTAACCATGCAGTGTAATGTTATAGAATAATCTCATTTGCCCAGTGCTAACACATTTACACACCCTATTTAAATTTGTTGTGATTATCATATACCAGGACACTAGTGCCATTTAGCATCACACAGTCCAGTGTGTGTGTGTGTGAACAGATGGCCCCGTCACAGAGCCATTAGCACTGAAGAGGATAAGTACAGAGCAACAACAGATGAACAGAATGACTGAAAGAGAGAGAAAAGGGGGAAAAACAATGAGAAGATGAGTGTGATACAAAGATTTAACTTTGCAACTCTAAATTTGGTCCAGAGTATATAGACCTTAGTGTGTTGCCAAAGTTTTCTGCATTCATCTTTTTACATATCCAAAAAGCTCATTGTGGTTTATGGCAACCGGCGTCTGCGGACCCCCAAGGGTATCTGTGGAAAATTTCAGAGAATATTTTTTAATTTAATAATTAAACGGTTAGTTTGACCAAAAAGGAAAATTCTGTCATTATTTACTCACTCTCATGTCATTCCAATCCTGTAAGAATTTCATCTTTGCAACACAAATGAAGATCTTTTTAATGAAATCTGAGAGATTTCTGTCTGACACTTTGAAAAGTTCATAAAGAGATCGTAAAACTAATCCAGATGAATTGAGAGGTTTAGTTGAAATATTCTGAAGAGACACGATTGCTTTATATGCTGAATAGATTTAATTTAGGCTTTTATTTACATGAACATTCAACAATGCACACATCAGTTGTGGTAAATCTAAACTCAGGCATGCTTGTTTGACGTGCGAGAACCAATGAGGTTCATTCTCGTGTGTTACGCAGCACATTTGAGCTTCTGCAAGAACCAGTGAGGCTTGTTCTCACGCGTCAAGCAGGTACAGTTGAGCTATTCGAGTTTGCTGATCAATGTTTATATGTGATTAAAATCTTATTTGTTCAAGCAA
This sequence comes from Abramis brama, assembly GCF_963993115.1. Classification (NCBI taxonomy): domain Eukaryota; kingdom Metazoa; phylum Chordata; class Actinopteri; order Cypriniformes; family Leuciscidae; genus Abramis; species Abramis brama. The sequence continues at coordinate 22,190,665 of NC_139978.1, forward strand.
TCGTGTCTCTTCAGAAAATTTTGACTAAACCGTTCAATTCATATGGATTAGTTCTACGATCTCTTTATACATTTTTTTCAGCGTCAAAGTGTTTGTTACGTAGCTGACAACAGAGGGACAGTGTTACAGTATGTATGAATAAAATAATAAAATAAAACAATATTTTTATAATATTGCATATTTATCTTATTTTAAAAAAAAACAGTATAAATAGGCTTTTATACATGAAAAATATAGATATTTATATTTTAGGAAAGGGGTCCCTCAAAAGGGAATCATCATATTCATATTAAGGCTGGTCTTAACTAAACAAAAAACTAAAGGATAAACGGTACATTCTCATACATGTATACACAATATGTAATGTATATGATAATTCCCCATACAGATCATCCTGACAGACGTCACTCTGGGCAGAAGGATTTTGACAAATGGCTTATGTGAGTATACAAGTGTGTGTGTCGTGCAGAATTAAGCAGTGCTTAAACCACAGCCATTCGGTTCAAATTTAGAACTGCACTGACAAAGGCGATCCAAACACAGTGGGATTTGTGGTGAGAAACCAAGGGGAGGTTTTTATTTGAAATGAAATAACAAAAATGTCCACTTGGACGTAAAGGTCATGCTGTGCAGGGGCCGGTAGGTCCAGAGGTACGGGACCAGTCGGTCATTGTCTCTGCAGGGGTCAGGGTGTGTCACTCCCCTCCCGGGACCTTGAGGACACCTTGTTTGTGCACGTGGGAGACACGTGTCCTGTTAGAGAGATGTGCGGGAGCCTTTATGGCATTGGTGATGAGGCACAATTAAGTTCAGGTGCGCCTCATCACACACGGGCAGAAGTACACAGAAACAGCCCCCCTCTTAGCCACCTGCTCCTGTGAATCTGCCGAGACCATCATGATGTGAGGGGAGGCAGACACTCTGTTGTATTTATGGTTTTATGCTGCTATTATTATAATTTGTTTGTTTGTCTTGGATGAAGAGTACAGAAACCAAACTTATGTTTAGACATATGCGCAACTTAATATTGTCCATCAACAAAAACCTTCAGTTTAGATGCATAGCAGGATTAACCTCAATTTCAAAAATATTATTTTCAGTCCTCTCTTCCCTCTTCCTGTGTGTTCCAGCCCAGTATGAATCCTGTTGTGAGAGCTTGCGACCTGTATTTGAGTGAGAAGAGGGGAAAAAATGAGTCCCATGGTGCCGGTGCTTAATTAGTAAGCCAGAACAGTGAGGGAAAAAAAGAAAAACATGAGAACAGAGGATGGAGACAGCAAGACAAATGGCTAGAGAACAGAATGATAAAATGGCAGCAATTATATCAGTTCACTGGCTGTATGGATCCTCAAAACACATGTATACTCCATTTCTGGATTTTTGTAAAGAATGCACACTGAGAACACAAGAAAAAAGGAATATTTCAGAGCTGGCCGTGACAGTAACAGCACACCAAGTGACTGCCATCAGAGAGAGAGAGAGATAAGACTAAACTTACTGGAACTCATTCATTTTCAATGAGAATCGGCGATTTGCGGCGACACAAGAGACTGAGACCATTGTAGATGTGATGTGGGTAAGTCCAGCTACAGTATTCAACAAATTTGAGAAGTGGGATTCCTGTCATGCAGTATGTTTTCAGTTCATCATATATTTTAATCTAATCAATAAATATTTTAACCTAAATATATATATTTATTTATAATGAAAAATATTTCTTGAACAGCAAATCAGCAGCAATGATGCTGACAATTCAGCTTTGCCATCACAGGAATAAATTAAATTTTAAAATATATTAATAATACAAAACAGTTATTTTAAATTGTATTCATATTTCACAGTATTACTTTTTTCACTGTGTTTGTATACTGTAAATATTACTGACCGCGATTTAATAAAAAATGATGTGTTAAAAACCATGTCAGAAATACTTTGATAATCATTCATCTTGTTCATGATATGACGCATTATGCACTGCTGCAATTTATAAACAAACGCTTTCCCATGCAGAATGGCAATTTTTACGGTAGCAGCACGAAAACTGATTCCTTGTCAAAATAGAATGGCATCTTATTTTTACCAGCATTTTGAGATCATATTTTCAAAAGCTATTGTCAGTAAAGCAGCCCACTAATCCAGCACTTCAAGCAACTACTAGTGACAAACAGTACAGGGACCTGACAACCTACAGCAATTAAACTGTGCTCAGTGTGAAAGGGGAATAAAGTGTGTATACAGTATAAATTTATTAAGATTATTTTATTAAGGACATCTACTGTGAGGTAAACTATGCAGAGCAGTTCAAGCGTGGTTTAAAAGACCAATCTTTCCTCCACTCTCAACCAAAACACCCCACGAAGCACCAAGAGACACTCCAGTGAGAAGAAGATACTGCAGCACAGTAATTTCATTTCTTTTTTATCGGCAGTATAAAATGATGCAGCCTCTAATGGCTTATAGCCCATCAAATTAATGTCTGTCATAAAGCCGCATTCACTGAAGGATTTGGGCTAAAACTGACAGTAACAGCTGCAGTAATTGTACCACGAGTGAACATTGCCCTTCACTCTCCTTAATAAAACCGAAAATTGCTCATTTTTTAAACATCTATTTGAGCATGATTCAGTGAATAGAAACTGGCATAGAGAATTAGTTCTACAATAATTTACTTTGGCAAAAGCATAATAATATCAATGTTGCATTTTTTTAAGGACAACTTTAATAGGGCCATTTAATCTTGTCTCTGAAGGTAATTTATACGAAAATGGAATCAGCCACATCTTTTCTTTCAAATTTGTTAACGTACATCTGAGAAAAAAGAAAAAATGTAGGGCAGGGACTTGGTTCTATCCATCAGTTGTTGATTGGATGGAGGCAGATCCAAATGCATGCTTGCAGTAGATTGTAAGAAAGGGGCGGGGTTTGAGCAGACTAAATGATTGGAGAAGTCCTGCATACATCACCAGAGAGAGAAGTCTGTTGTTTTAAAAAATTAGGTAAAAATAAAAAAAGACATATGATTGAATTGTGCACAATAACACAGCAAGCAATTTTGCATTTAAAATACGTCTAATAGCCGTCCAAACACAGCCCTGACATCTAGGTTAAAACAAGGCAAAATTTGGGCTGTCAGTTTTAGTCTATCCATAGCAAGAATAGACGCACATGGCTACACATAGAACGTCAAAGAAGTTTAACCAAACACCTTGTAATCACTGTTGACTTTGCTTACATGATAGAATATCAAACATCTCGGCTATTGCTTGCTGAGCACGTATAACATGCATTTAGAAAATAGATGTATGCATTTTCAGTTCATGCTGACTTTAGGTCTGTGTGACCTCATACTGAAAAGAGCAAAATTTCATCCGAAACAGGTGAAACACCCTTTTTTTTTTTTTTTTTTTGCATAGGGCTTCAAATTGATCTGTTTTAAGGTTAAGAAGGTAACCTATCTATTGTAATCTCCTCAGCTAACACCAATGATTGTAAATAAATTTCACCTTAAAACCACACCCACAATTGTTTTTTTATTAAATTAACACTTTTTGACTAGTCAAGTTAACCTATAGAAATATCACCAAACAAACATTTTTGCAATTTTTAGACAAAATAAAAATGAATGTGCCCAAGAAGTACTTAGAATCCTTACTTTTGTGTTTTTAGAAGGCTAGGTTGATTTACATTGTCAGAACAAGCGCCACCAACATATTGTAACAGGAATGATTGTTTTCAAACAGGTTCCCAAAACATTGCTCTCTGAATGCCATTGGTCGGACAAACAGGTACCCCATTGGTTGATCAAATGTTGCTATGGGCTGGTCAGAAATGGTGATGTTTTTACAGTGCCATTGGGCCTCAGTGTTAGTCTTTTCAGGGGAAGTCAGCCCACAAACTGCTACAGTAGGCTACTTATAGTTGTCTCTGTATATTAGGCTGTAATAAAATAAAGTATTTTAACATGCCAAATAATTTAAAAGCAAATCTAAAGCTTTAGTGCTTAATTTTGATTACTATGCAGCAAAGAAACATATTCCAGATGGTCTCCAGTTCATTAAAAGGCCTAAATCTTCGATGTGACAGCTGTGGAAAATAACTCAGGCGCTGAATTTCACTTGACGTTTTGAAAGATTAGATTAATTTATAGGTGCCTCCCCCCAGCATTAATCCACACTTCTATCAGACTCTATCTCTCCTTGTGCTCCTTGTGTGTTTGACGGAAGGTGAAACTATCAGTCAGCGTCCGTGCCGATCAATCGCTTCGATCGAGCAGCTGCAGTCGGGCCTATTCATCACCTCAACCTTGTTTTTTTCTTCCTTTTCATCCCTCCTTCCCTTCATTGTCCATCTCTCTGCTCCCCTGGGGATAGTTGTGCAGGTGTTTGACCCCTGTGAAACCAGAATAAAAGCTACTTATTATCTCTCTCTCTCTCTCGGGATGTGAGTGGAATGGTTGTGAGGATGCATGTCAGGTGTCACAGGGAAGCTGGCAGACATGTTGGCACAAGTTTCTAATGTTTGTCCTCTATGTGTCCTGAAGGCAACAAAACCTGTTCGGGATGCTGTAACTTGTCATGAGTTTTGCGAGCAGGGCAGGTGTCCTCTTTCAGGGTTGAAGCCATCCATCTCACTTAAGCACGCGCACACGAACACACACAATTGTGCGCACACACACAGGTTCTGCTGATGGTTGTGGTCGGAGTTGGTGAACTGTGCAGAGATTCATCCAGCATAACCCTGCTGATTTCAGAGCTTTTCTGAATTAATGCTGCCACCCCCTCATGCCTGAATGCTTTGAGCATCAGGCGCTCAGGTAATTTTACAGTTGCTTGCAAATTGAGGCCGATCAGCATCAAACTGCATCATAATGGCATTAACTAGAACTACAGATTTATTTGCAAGACAAACTCTCTGGAGCTTAGTAGACTAGTTTTGCTCGCTGAATCAGCTTTGACATTTAACTCATATCTCAAAAACAAGATAGATTATAGATTTATAGATTATCATGACAGAATATGCTAATCAATGACTTGAAGATAACTACACATAAGCTACATATATTCATCAACTAACCATTCAGAAATGTCCTGTTGCTTCTACATGTTGTCACTTCTTCTTGAGTCTCTCCATCATTGCCTGACTCCGGTTTGAACATAAAAGGCTAAAAGTTTTTGAAATTTTCAGTGCATGTCTGTGTGAGGTAAAAGGATACAAGCTATTGAAACTCCGCCCTCTGTGCAGCCAGCAGCAGCTCATTTGCATTTAAAGGGACAGACACAAAAACGGTGCATTTTTGCTCACCCTCAAAAAGTGGCAACTTTAACATGTTATATAAAATTATCTGTGGGGTATTTTGAGCTAAAAATTCACATACACACTCTGGGGACATCAAAGACTTATTTTACGTTTTGTGAAAAGGGCATTATACCACCCCTTTAAGGTGTTAAATGGAGTTAAAGTATGTATATATACATTTAATAATAACTCTCTTATGAAAACCCTTATGCTCTTTTATACAGTAAAAGCAGTAATATTGTGAAATATCATTACGATTTAAAATAACTGTTTTGTATTTTAACATATTTTAACATGTAATTTATTCCTATGATGGCAAAGCTGAATTTTCAGCAATCATTAGTCCAGTCTTCAGTGTCACATGATCCAGAAATCATTCTAACATGCTGTTCCCTTTCAAAAGCTACACTTAATGCTGCGTTGCCGGTGTTGGTGGACACTTGTTCTAGGAGCAGCTGGCCCTGAGAAAGGTCGGATCACGGGCTGAGGGTTTGGCAGCAGGCCATGGTGATTGTCTCACGGAGCGTGTTGCTCTGCCACGGTCACCCCGCGACTCGGCCGTGAAGCCAGTGCTGAAGCGGTCTTCATATGGAAGAAGCCATTCTATTGTGGCTGCGTCTGCCATATGCCCCAGGAGCCTCTGAAAAGTTTCAGTGGGACCCTTTCTCACTTCTGTATAGCACCGACCGGACACGTTCCTCTTGAGAGACGTGTTGGACCGAGTCCATCTCCATACCGGAAAAAGAGATCCTCAGCCCTTGGGCGAGTTTACTCTTTTCCCAGTTGACCCGAAGACCCAACTGGCTGTGGAGCACTTGAAGGGTAGGACTTTGCACTGACTTCAAACCCTTGAACGCAAAAACACAGGCATAGCCTGCATTGCGGAAGGATAGAGATCTGAAGTACGTGTCCTTCAGGTCGAACACTGCAGACCAGTCTCTGGGATGGAGCATTCGAAAATGCGTCTCTGCGTTAGCCACTTGAACGGAAGCTTATAAAGGGCCCGATTCAAGAGTCGCAGGTCCAGGTCAGGACATTACATAGGTCTCATGGCAGCTGCGTCCACAGTGATCCCTCTGGGCCTTTTGCTAACGAAAGATGCCTCCCTGTCGGGCTGGGTAGCGGTCTGAAGTGGTCGTCCAGCCCAAGGGATCTGGGAGGCATCATCTTGATTGGCACATCAATTGCCTCGAATGGATGGCTGTATTTTTGGCCCTGAAATACTTCCTCCAGCAGTTAAGGGGCTATCATGTCCTAGCGCAGGTGGACAATACTATGGTAGTAGCCTTCAAAAATCATCAGGCGGACTGTGTTCACGCCTTCTAACAGGCGAGTGCAGCAGGCTCTGCTTTAGGGTCAGGACAAGTTCCTGTCCCTTAGGATGATTTACACCCTTAGGAGTCCTGGCCAAGGTTCGTCATTAAGGGTCCTTGCCTCTTACTGATAGCGCCTTGTTGGCTGAACAGAGTTTGGTTCTCGGAAATAATATCTCTCCTTGACGGCTCGCACTGGGTGATACTGAACAGCAGGGACCATCAGTCTCAAACGCAGGGGACAATATCCCCAGCCCGAGTAGTGGAACCTTCATGCTTGGCCCCAGACAATTGCCCTTGCCTATGAGGCGCGCGGTCTAGCTTCTTCAGCAGGCATCAGGGTTCATTCTACTAGGGGGTCACTTCTTGTGCCCCCCTGTAGCATGTTTGTGATGTGGCAGGCTGGTCCTCTCCGCACACATTCATAAGATTTATAGTTTGGATGTTCATGCCACTCTGGGCTCTCACGTCCTTGAGACGACATCACAAGCTCATGTCTGAGACCTTCTTTGCATTCTTGTGAGCACACACTACACAACCGTAAGGGGTCCAGACACCCACAGTGCAGCGGCATGGGTATTCACGTTCCCATAGCGCTTAAATCAAGCACAGCATTGAGTGTAGCTTTTGAAAGGGAATGTCTCGGGTTACTTGACTGTAACCCTGTTCCCTGAAAAAGCAGGAACGAGATGCTGCGCTTTATTGCCGCACTATGGATGTGCCAGGACTGCTCTTCAGACAAAATTATACCTGCCAATGCACCTGTGGCACATCTAATTATAGCCTCTGACATGCGTGCATTCCAATGACGTCACTGTCCGAGGCAATAAAAGCTCAAAGTCAATTCTATTGACGTGTTGCACACATATATTCACAGCTGTTCACGCACAAAAACGCTCCCATAGCGCTTAAATCAAGCACAGCATCTCGTTCCCGCTTTTTCATGGAACAGGGTTACAGTCAAGTAACCCGAAACGATTTGCTGAGAAATATTTTTGTAGCAAAGTTGAATAGAAAGTTCAAAAGTACACCACTTTTTGGAAACAGGAATTTTTAAAAAATGTTATAATTGTCTCTACTGTCACTTTTGATCAATTGAATGTGCTCCCTTTTAAAAAAAAAAAAAAATCTTAATTATAAATATGAAACTATAAAAATAATAACTATTCTTTTGGCCTGTTTACTCATTAGAGACTTACTGGAAAAAAAAATGTTTCAACTTACAAAAAAGTAAGTGTTCGTGCTGCCTTAAAATTTTAAGTTTAGTCAACTTGAAATGTGAAGCTGTACTAAGTGACAACTTGGATATTTGAGTTGACTAAACTTACCATTTAAAGGCAGCACGAAACAATTTTTTTACAGTAATGAATAAGGTCAAACTGACCCCCAATACCTCCTTCATTGTTTAATGATAAGTTCATTTTACATTTGTCATGTTTAAATCACCTCTGTGGATGATGTCATAAGTTTCAGGCTGAAAAAGAAAAAAACTGAAGTTAAACTCTTTGACAGAGAAGCATGTAATTTATGTCTATACCCTCTCTGTTGTTCATCGGTCATAACCACGATTGCTGCAAGAGCAATAACTATTATTTTATTAGAGCTATTATGGTTAAATCAGTGAGTATTAATCTCAAGGTTGTTTAACTGGAGGGTCAGAGTGTCACAGGTTTTAATAAAATAAAGGAGAAGTGGCTGAATGGTTAACAGCCTTCATAAATACTACAAAAGCAGTGTAGACCTTATTAAATAAATGGTCTACTAACTTCACAGAACTCTCTCTGCTTTATCTCCTCATTTAAATACGAAGCTAAACCCTAAGGGCCCCTCTCTCGCTCACTCTTTAATTTCACTCGTCCCTTTTTTTTAAATCAATTTTATTTTATCTTGGGAAAGTTATTTTAATATGTCTACATATTATTTCTTTCTCAGCAAGACTGTGTAACATCAATTATTCAATGACTACAGAACTGTAAAATAGGTTAACATTCATTATGCGCACACTTCATCTAAGAAAATTAAATTTAAACAAAAGCAGGGACAGAAATTTTGAAAGTACCCCACCCAGGCAGTCATGTTCATTTGCGAACGCTAAAACACCTGTTTTCACTGAGATGAGAATGAATGGGGCAGCTCTGGCCACCTGACTTCATTAGGCGCTTTATTTTCTGGAACACGTTTAAAAGTTCCCTTAGCCTTTTGGCATTTTAGACAGCTAGGTTAGTGTAACTGCTAATTAGCGTGCTAGCAAAGTTGAGCCATGAAAGCTGAGGTTCATGTTGCCAAAACAACCGTAATATGTAATGTGAGTTTTACCACTGGAGTCTCAGGCGGACACACTCGCTCTGCAAGGGTGGACACAGTGGAGAATCACAGGCAAAGGCCAGGCTAATCACAAATGCTGGCGCATGAAGAAGAAAGCACCAAGGAAATGGAAAAAGAGATGACTGTAACTGGAGGGTTAACACATCAACACTGGAGCACCTCTGATTTCCCGGCGTCTGATAATTTACAGCTGTGTCTGGCTGGCTGATATACCGAGTGGAAGCATAATTCTGTCCGATCAGGCTGAAAAGCCATGGCTGACAGCTTATTGCTGTTGGCCAATAGGGGATGTACATCACTCTCTTACTTTCGCTCGTTTACGCTACTGTTTGGGTTTCTGTGCGCTCTATTGATAGCTTTACCATCTTTACCTAAGACAGTATACAATCATTCTCATATTCTCAGTATTCCTGTCATTGTCCATACAGTAAATTACTTCTCAGTGTTTACATGACATTAATGCATTTTACACATTTAATATGTTTAAACATAACGGGTGTTTTCTCAACTCTGAGCACTTTTTGGGCCCTATTTTAACGATCTAAGCGCATGGTCTAAAGCGCACGGCGCAAGTTCAGTTAGGGCGTATCCGAATCCACGTTCATTAAATAACAAATAAAATATTGCGCCATTGACTTTAGACCAGGTTTCAGTTGGTCAATGGTGCAGTCTATTTATGTTGCTTCAAAATAGCAACACGCCAACAATACACCTGAACACACCTCGTTTTCAGACCAGCACGCCCATGGGCGCACAAATGGGCGCAAATGCATTTGCTATTTAAACAACGTGGCACAGGACATGAAAAGGATAACTGCGTCCGACTGAAACTTGCGTTGTGCCTGTCGCTGCATTGCTCCGGGTGTAAGATAGGCGGGTTTTTGCGGGTAGTCTGAACATAGCCTTGGACAAGAGTACACAGCAGCCATAACCCTTTATGGTACAGATTTGCCATATGGCAACAATTAATTTCTACTCATTTCCTTGTTATTCAGAAGAAAAAAATACAATATATTGCACTATGGGAATTAAAAGGGCAGGCCTTAAGGTAGCCAATGATGTGCTGTTTTTAAGTCAAATGACATTTGAATGTCTCTTTCCTACTGTCACCCTCACACGGAAGACACCTGTTGAAGTGCTCCAGAAATTGCTCTATTAACCTCATTTCTAAACATCTCTTCTCAAGGGGGATTTTTCTCAGCATCTTTGATAAGTAAATTAGATAATTTTATTCACAAATCAACTTTTTCTAACATAGTTTTACTGTAAATTGAGAAAATCAATGTTTCCATATGGCAATGCTGTACCACTATGGAAAAATAGGTATGTTGCCATATGGCAACGCTGTACCACAGTGGAATTGAAGTAATGTATTTTCCCATTGGGATTTTTTTTATAGACAGTAGCATCAACAATATGATTGCAGTTATTTATTTATTTGAAGTTTTTATTGTAGTATAGTTCACAAATTGATTTCTTCATTGTAGAAAATTAATACAGCAATATTTATGGAAAGGGCAATAGGAAGAGTGCAGAGTTAGCTCTTCCATGTGATGAGAGTGAGGATGAGTTAACCAAATGATAGGGAAGGATAGGGATTAAATGATAGAGTTCCATATAAATGTATCAATTTCAAAAAATAAAAATAAATTCAACAAAAATATATTTAAAACATAATGCATACCATAGAGGGATAATAGTAAAACAATACAATATAAAATATACATAGTATAAAGAAAATAGCAAAATAAAATAAAAGTTGATAATTTTAGATGTGAAAATTACTCATGTCATTTGTCATGTCAAATGTTCATGATTTTTAGAAAATGAAATGTCAAAAATGACTGAATTCTCCTATCATGTACTGTATGTATATTCACTGTCGGACATTGTTAGTGAACAAATTAAACTAGTTAGAGTGTTTTAAGTAAATTTTTCTAAATGTTTAATGCCAAAAGTGCCCAGAGGCAAAGAAACTATTTCCCCAAGCAGATATTTCTCTCCATATTTTTGTAAGAGAGATCCAAACATCAATAGCAGTTAGAGCAGTGCCAGCCAGATCTAGCTTTTTCAATATGTGAGTACAAGCTAGAAAGCCTGAGTTAGATGCAGCATCTATCAAACACCTGCAAAGATGAAATCAGCCCAGAATTGTTCATTTTCAAAACAATATCAAAATATATCCACTAGATCCAAAGCCTTGCCTGCTTAGTTGACCGCGGGTGCATGGAAACCCACCGCAGCTCAGCTTAGAGGTGTATAGCTGCACACATTCGAGTCTTACAACTACAGTAATGGCTCTTGGCAGGCAGGGTTGGCAGATGTTCATCAGACATTCACAAACAGCAAAATTGAGATGAGTACTGAATGCCTGTTAAGCACACGATCTACTGATAATCTGAGTAACTGATCTTTGACTAATGGAGTCTTACTATGTTCTCTATCCAGCCACACTCATTCTGTCAGTAACACTGTTGTAAACATAGATGCACAAGTGGATATGAACATCCAAGAATTATGTTTAAACTGCACCAGAGAGACTGCTGCTATATATACAGTAGGAGAGAAAGTCTCTTTGTATGTAGATGAACATGGGATGCTTGTATCGTGGAGGATTTATTTTATGATGTTTTGCCTTGTCTTTTAAATTGTGTTTTGCAGAGTCAAATGTAGGCCCTAGGCAGAGAGCGAGAGAGAGTGAGGGAATATGAATGGAGTGTTTGTTAGTCAGTACGAGCTCTCTCTCCTCAGAGATCAGACATCATTTGTACGTGGTGCAGCAGTTCATTCATCATTAATTAGCAGAGCCGTGTGAAACAATGTTTCTCTGTATTACTTACCTGAGCAGATGCAAGCGTGTGTGCGTGAATATCAATCTATGCCTAATTTACCCAACATGTTTTTGTTGTCAGTGTAAGTGTTCAGACAGGCCTCTTACAATTAAACATGCTTGGGTGATTTTATTTATTTTTTTAACACAGAAGTAGTATGTTTGCATTCACACATGCACACACACATAAAGCCTTCCTAACAAAATATGTTTGTGGTGAGTTTTTCTGTGCGTGTAAAGAGATTTTTCACTCAAAAATTAAAATTCAGTAGTCATTTACTCACCTTCATGTTGTTTCAAACACATGTGATTTTCTTTCTTCTGACATAAAGGTATAAATGTAGTCAAAACCTCTTGTGTGTAATACTCCAAGTCTTTTGAAGTCATTTGAAGTTGATCAAAATCAAAAATCAAAAGATTTGGAATATAGCACAGTCCGGACAACTTTTATGATACATTGATATGAATTTATTTCTATATACCGCAAGGGCCAAATGTGCATAGAAATTTGCTTTGGCAAGAATGCTAGCTGTTTTTTAGGCATTACTTAATCAAAAACCTTGTAAGAACTTTAGTCAGACCCTTTTCTGATGTAAATGAAACGATTGCTTCAATTCAAAGATGCACAAAGCTGCAATCAGATGTTTTCCTCTATAACTCCATGTGGCGATACATATGTGGAATATTCTTCACTTTAAGCCACTAAAATGAATCATAATGTGTCTCCATATTTTGTGACAGGTGGTTCATTCAATATATACACTCACCTAAAGGATTATTAGGAACACCATATTAATACTGTGTTTGACCCCCTTTCGCCTTCAGAACTGCCTTAATTCTACGTGGCATTGATTCAACAAGGTGCTGAAAGCATTCTTTAGAAATGTTGGCCCATATTGATAGGATAGCATCTTGCAGTTGATGGAGATTTGTGGGATGCACATCCAGGGCACGAAGCTCCCGTTCCACCACATCCCAAAGATGCTCTATTGGGTTGAGATCTGGTGACTGTGGGGGCCATTTTAGTACAGTGAACTCATTGTCATGTTCAAGAAACCAATTTGAAATGATTCGAGCTTTGTGACATGGTGCATTATCCTGCTGCAAGTAGCCATCAGAGGATGGGTACATGGTGGTCATAAAGGGATGGACATGGTCAGAAACAATGCTCAGGTAGGCCGTGGCATTTAAACGATGCCCAATTGGCACTAAGGGGCCTAAAGTGTGCCAAGAAAACATCCCCCACACCATTACACCACCACCACCAGCCTGCACAGTGGTAACAAGGCATGATGGATCCATGTTCTCATTCTGTTTACACCAAATTCTGACTTCAACTGTCCAATTTTGGTGAGCTTGTGCAAATTGTAGCCTCTTTTTCCTATTTGTAGAGGAGATGAGTGGTACCCGGTGGGGTCTTCTGCTGTTGTAGCCCATCCACCTCAAGGTTGTGCGTGTTGTGGCTTCACAAATGCTTTGCTGCATACCTCGGTTGTAACGAGTGGTTATTTCAGTCAAAGTTGCTCTTCTATCAGCTTGAATCAGTCGGCCCATTCTCCTCTGACCTCTAGCATCAACAAGGCATTTCCGCCCACAGGACTGCCGCATACTGGATGTTTTTCTCTTTTCACACCATTCTTTGTAAACCCTAGAAATGGTTGTGCGTGAAAATCCCAGTAACTGAGCAGATTGTGAAATACTCAGACCAGCCCGTCTGGCACCAACAACCATGCCACGCTCAAAATTGCTTAAATCACCTTTCTTTCCCATTCTGACATTCAGTTTGGAGTTCAGGAGATTGTCTTGACCAGGACCACACCCCTAAATGCATTGAAGCAACTGCCATGTGATTGGTTGATTAGATAATTGCATTAATGAGAAATTGAACAGGTGTTCCTAATAATCCTTTAGGTGAGTGTATATATACACACACACAGCGCAAAGGGGTGTTAAGTTATTCATTATAGTTTAGTATCAGTTTGAGAAATTTTTACTTTATTTGAGTAGTATTGAAACGGAATACTTAATTCAACATTTCCAAGGGAAAAATCTACATTTTTGCTCTTTGCAAAGCATGTAAGGACAGAATTTAAATTTTTTTTAGCATATACTGTCCTTTCAAATCTTTCCGTTTTTATCCATTTTATCGAGCTTAGAAGCCAATCAAATTTCACAATCATCCAATTTAATTGTTAAGTGTTCAGTAGTCAGTTCAGTTGTCCTTGTGAAGTTACTTCATCATTCACTAAAAATGTCTTTTTCCTAAAGGTAAATGTTTTTAATAAATTCTGGTAGTCAAACCTAACTCCAGTGCAATGTAAGAAAAATATGTTCTCTGTGTTCATGGACAGTTCCTTTAATCTTAAAAAAACAATGCAATGCAATGCATAATTCAAAATACAGGTAAAACACCTGTGAAAAATCAATACGGAACATTCCTTCATAATAACTCAGTACCTTGGGCCCTCTTTTCTTAGAGTGTGTGACTGATCAACACACTTGATGATCTGTGATCGGTCTATAAACAACTGTATTTAATAGTCAATAAGCTAAAAAGAATGAGCTGCTGCTGAAAAAAAATTAAAAAAATTGGGTCAAGCCCAAAATGGCTAAAGATTAAGCTTTTATTGTCTTGACCACATATTATTGGTCAGGAAATTAGCTAAATGCACTACTTAAAAAGCCATTGCTGTCTCAGAAAAACATCAAGGACAGAATGAAGTTTTTGGCAGAATATGCCAAGTTGTGTGAGGCGTGATGAATCACGATGAAACACGAGTTGCATGGTGATGCTCCAGAGCGGTGCCTTCGAAAATCTGCTGAGAAATATAATTAAAAATGCATCTCTACCATAGAGAAGCATGGAGGCAGAGGTGTCATTGTGTGGGGAACCTTTTTTTTAGCTTTTTTTAGCTTTTTTTATTGAAGAGCTACTTCTCTGTGATAACTCATTTAATGCTTTGGAGAATATTACACAATGGCTTGCTTCCCACAAATGAAAAGTTGTTATCTAAAGAGGAATGAGCAAATGTTATTTTTCAACATGAAGACAATGCTCTGGGAGACAACTACTCGTGAACTGTTTGAAGCCATTAACACTGAGTGAAGAAACATTGACTCTTCTTCCTGTAAAAAGCTGTCTGCAAGTTAAGGAAGGCTATTCGGTGCTTTATCTGCAGTATTTCTGTATTTCTTTACCAGTGATTTATGATTAAAATGGTTAAGACCATTAAAAGACCACTAAATATTTTTTGTACAGTACAATTTGAAAGAGAACAGTACAATTTTTTTTACTTAACTGGCTCAAAACAGCCTTTTCCAAAATATTGCTCTTAGTGAAATGTTATAATATTTCAGGAAGACACAGAGGATGAGTTGTGTGTGTTCAGGTCTCATATGGCTATAATGGAGTGGATTCTACATACCATTTTTCTTTACTATTTCAGCTGTTCATTACGCTGTTCCCTAATTAACCTTGTTTTGCCTAATTTTAAGGCAGCAAGAATCGTTCACTGGCATTGCAATCCCAAAATACAGCAATGCTGCAACAGTGGGAAAAGAAATCCAAGATATCAGAGGGGGAAAAAAGGAGAATTGTTTCTTATATATAAATGTATATTATGAGGCATGATATGTAGAAGGCAGCAGAATATGTAGGCAGTGAGACAGCTTCTTTCGTTGTGTGTGTGTTTGTGCGCTTAAGAGAGTGTTTCATTCATAGTAAAATCCGAAGAAACCTCAGCTCTGTATGGTGTTATTGATCTGATGAAAAGTGTAAGGCTGGACAGAAGTGAAACTGAACCTCAATCAGAAATGAGTGTGTGGGATTACAAGGATCTGCACATCAGAGAGCCGAGAGCTGTAACCAATCAGAGTGCAGTCAGAGGAGCAAAGCCAGGAGTAAAAGATCATCTGGGGAGCAGGTCCGAGGAGCAAAGAGCAGTTACTGGAGCACAGAGAAGCAACAGAGGTGTCAAAGATCTCATGGCTTCAATAAAGCATGAATGAGACTGAATGCACCGCAATAATTTAATGTTGCCACACGATTCTGCCTTCAGCTGTGGAAGAAAGTCTTGATGTCTCAGTGAGAGCGTAATGATGTTTCAGCGACAGTGTGAGTGTGCACCTAAAAATAGATCTATTGATCGCAGTACAGCTAGTGTGTTACATTTCACCCCACGACGAGGCAGGATTTTATTATATGTAATCCACAACCTCCACTTCAATCATCTCAACTCATTTTGTTGCCATGTCTAAATATGTGTGTTTTTTTAATGTCAAGAATAATAAGAAAGTTAAGAGGTAACAAGCGCTGCAGGTCACAGATGAGTCATAGCATCTGATGAGGTCTAACAGCAAATCAGCCACAACAGGCGCTGTCTGCAGAGCTGGAAGTTTTCCGACTTTCTTACAGAAAGTAAATATCAAGAGGCAGATATAATGGCCTGTGAGGTAAAAAATAAAGTTTCTGAAATTTAACATGGTCTGAGGATTTCATGTCCATCACTGGGAGAAACCTCAAGAGACACAAACAAACAAAACCCTGCTAACAACTGATAAACAGTTATACGAGAGAGAGAGAGAGAGAGAGAGAGAGAGAGAGAGAGAGAGAGAGAGAGAGAGAGAGAGAGAGAGAGAGAGAGAGAGAGAGAGAGAGAGAGAGAGAGATACATAAAGATAATAAAAGAGATAAATAAATTAGATAATAAAACAAAGATTTTTGAAGTACGCTTTATACCAAATTTCAGTTTTGCATGCATAAATAATTCAAGATTATGCATGCAAATACATACATTGATCATCAAATGTTTTGGACCCCATTTACATTTGTAATTGAAATTGGAAATCAACATGTTAAGGTGTAAACAGACAGACATTTCTCTCCTTATCCTGAAATAGTTCAAATGGGAATAAGGTTTCAAACTCCATCTCCATTGAAGGTCCTCAGTTCCACAGCATTACTCTCTGTCAAACATCCACAGCTGTAAATGTGTGTGAAGCACTTTAT
This sequence comes from Abramis brama, assembly GCF_963993115.1. Lineage (NCBI taxonomy): Eukaryota > Metazoa > Chordata > Actinopteri > Cypriniformes > Leuciscidae > Abramis > Abramis brama. Next base: position 22,207,436 of record NC_139978.1, read on the forward strand.
CACTGCTGAAAATTTGATACTGGTCCAATGTTTTAATGCAGAGCATGGAGAAATACATCAATAGCACTATGAAAAAGTTTTAGATTCCAAAGGGACTGTCTATGTGTGTGTGTGTTGTACTTTTAGATATGTGCTCTCTATCTAAGATAAAGCTTGACAGCAGATTACACACATCACACGACATCTTCAAATCTAATCACACAGAGCTATGACTCGCGCACACACACACCACGGAGGACTGTGTGACACCGTGTCATTTTCCAACACTATATAGGACTGCTAAAACATAGCTTGAAAAGAGAGGATGGCCTCCTTCCCTTATTCTGTAAAAATATCTTTGCTGAGCTTGCCTTTTGGAGATTGTGCTTTCTAATCAGTTTGAGTGTGGCAAGAGCATGGTACTTCCCTCTGCCGAGATCTAAAGCTCTGATCTACAGCTTTGAGAGAGAAAGAGAAGGGCAATTCACTTTCTTTCTCTCTTCCTGTGGGAGTCATCTGCGTTACACTGATGTATTAGGGGGTTCTGGTGTTGTTGCGAAGTGAAGACTCTCTGCGGAGCGTGTATGGGTCTCTGGAGTCTGAGGCTTTGTGATGTGAAGTGGGTCAAACAGGGCTGTTACTGGGAGCAGTCCAGATCTCCGCTGGGGATTCTGCTCCCACGGCTCAAACACAACAGGCTACTGCGGCTAATACTGCAAGCTGCACACCGCTAACACTAACAATGCTACACACTTAAAATGCTGCTTTATACTGTACTATACCCTGCAAACTCTACTGCTAAACTCTAAACTCCAGACACTCTACAGCTAACTAATACTACAAACAATTATGCTAATTATACCACATTGCTGACATTAATAATAGGCTACCGCACACAGCCATACAGTGTTAAATGCGCTACATTGCTAACATTAATAATACTGCACATCATAATCCAGTGCTAATTATGATGCATAGCTAACATTATTTTATTCATTAATAATACCACACACAACTATGCATTGCAAATTATACTGTATTGCTAACATGCATAATACTGCACACAACTATACAGTGCTAATTACACTGCATAGCTAACATTAATACAGCACACAACTATACAGTGCAAATTGGACTGCATACTGTAGCTATCATTAATAATAACGCACACAACTATGCAGTGCTAATTATACTGCATAGCTAACATAAATAATACTGTACCACATACACAAATACAGTGCTAATAACACTGCAGCGCTAACATTAAAAATACTGCACACAACTACAGTGCTAATGTAGTTGCATCGTTAACATTAATAAAACTACACACAACTATACAGTGCACTGGATAGCTAACATTAATACTACCGCACACAACTATACGGTGCTAATTACACTGGATAGCTAATACTACCACACACAGCTAAACAGTTGAAAGAGTTGCCTCAATAATATTACTACCACTACTACACACACAGCTAACACAGATTATACTGCATTGCTAACATTACTACTAATATTATACAGAGCTAATGGCACCAAATAATGTATACCTTGCACCAATAGCACTACAAATACAAAGTTAACAGTATGGTTTTACAGCACACTGCATATCGTTACAGAACTACTAAACATTACACACAGCAGAGTGTCTATTAGAATGAAAACACTATATACACACTCTGCTGCTAATATGCTTTATGAATTACTTTAAGTATAATATAAAAAGGTCTGGTCTACCGCAAATACTTATTTTATAAAAGCGAATGTTTCATCTGGGTGAATTTTCAGTCTTTTATCTTCTGGAATTTTCTGTCTATGCCTTTGATATTGTGTTTAATGGAACTAACTCTCTCTCTCTCTCTCTATGATGTTCGAGAGCATTTTATGAAACGCTTTTACGGAGGGTTAGCTCCTCATAATGGAGGTGTTTTCCCTGTTCCTCCACAGTCCACGGAGAGTCATTAGTTTACGTAAAGCTCTTGCCATGTGCATTTAGACCGGCTCCCCCTACCGAGTTATCTCTGTCCAATTACAGAGCCACTGAGGGCCAATACAGGCTTCGGCAATCAGTAATCCTGCTCACACACATCCTCAGCAGGCAAGAAGAGTGAGAGTGGACTAGGATTACAGAAACATTTTAACAGGTTAACCAGGTTAACGGCCCTTCCAAAACTGATGCTCATGAAAATTAAAAGTCACTGTGAAATCAAAACTGAAAATTCTTATTTTTATGGAATATTACAGCTTTTATTAAAAATGAATTATCATTATTTATTTTTTAATTCATGTGCCCTTTTAATGTTTAATCAAAATAACTTCCCCTCCCTCTTGCAGTGACATCTCTTCTCTAATGACGCGTTTACTGGTGTGAGGGTGGGACAACCTGTCACTCACATGAGATCACAACAATAGCAAATCACAACAATCCAATGATCCAATCAATTCCCCATGGACAAAATCAAGTCATGCCCTACATTTTTTTTCTTGTTCGAGAAACTGTTTCACTCTGATATATGTCACAGTAAGAAGGAATACTATCCCAAATTCCATTTCTGGCTGACTTTAAAATGTTTTTTTTTTTACTACACTAGAAGACATTTATTTTCCCTTGATGTTACACAGTTGACCCTTTCCTTACACCTTAACCCACCCTTAAACCTAACCAAACCACCAAACCTGTCCCGTACCCATATGCCACCTCGATAAATGTGCAATACAACATGAACAACAATAAGTAGGTACATTGTACTTATTTTTTTATGAAATTACAGTTAAATACATATAAGGTGTGACCAAAATGTTTGTTTCATTGAAGATGACATAAGATTTAATTGAGAATGACAGCCTATTTTCTGCTCTATCACTGAATAATATGCGTGCCCTATACATTCTGTCTCAAAGCTAATTTAATGTAAAATCAGCATCAGGGACTTTAAGAGAGTGAAGCATTGTATTATATTTACTACAATCTGATGGCCAGCCTGTTAATACCCATCAAATTTCATTAAACTGCTGCTACATCATGAAACACAGCATAGATCTCTCTCTCTCTCTCTCTCTCTCTCTCTCTCATCTTTCTTTTTTTACAGATAGAGCTGCAGATGAAGGTTCTCTTTCATCATTCTCTCTGAATACATTTAGTTTGAGAAGAGATGATACTGATGAGCAGCAGATAGAATCAAAGACTAGTTTGACTTCACTTAGTTCTGTTATTTCATCTCGACCTGACCTCTCATGCGACATCAGACATATGCGAATTTTAACACATTTTAAAGATGTTTCTGTTGGAATGTTATGGAAATGACATTCACGCCATCTTTGCAGAGTCATGACTGTTTACAGTGAGCTGTTTAGTTCGTTGAGATGTTATGTTGTACAATAAACCAGCTGGAGAATCGGCGGAGCAGGTTTAACCTGTAACTATGGAAACAGCGAGAGTGGTGTGTTTGCTTGTATGGGGTCGGTGAGAGTCGGTTCTGTCCTACTGCCATTCTGTCAATACTCTGCTGTCAGCTGGGAGCTCTAAATCCATTCATTAGTTTCACTCTGTGATTTCCTTTCCAAACCGCAGCTACCTACATACACATAGCCAACAATTCAGCTCATACTGAATCCTCCGAAAAGACAAAACAAAAGTTCACTGCAAGAAATATATAATAATAATAATGCTTATTAATAGTAATAATAATAGATGATAAATAAAATAAAGTATCAAGTAAAATAAAATACATCTACTGTGTTCCACATACCTGAACCTTCTTAAAACAAACAAACAAACAAACAAAAAACTATAATGACTTCTCCAAGAAGACAAAAGAGAAGTGCACTGCAAAAAAATAATATCTGAAAATAATTTTAAAAAATGGTTTTAGAGATAACATCTTAAATTACGTTTATTTTATTCTAACTTCATGGAAAATAGTTTGTTGTTGTTTCTTGTTTTATGTATAAATATCATTAGGATTCTTCAATACAAGAAAAAAATATTGGTTACACTTTTTTTAAGGTGTCCTTGTTACAGTGTACTTATTCATTTAAGTATTTATAATATTAATTAACAACATGTACTTACTATAGGGTTAGGGTTATTTGCATGTATTTATGCATAATTTATTTTTATTACTACAGAAGTACATGTAACATATGTAACAAGGACACTGTAAAATAATTTGTTTCCAAAATATTTTCCAATGAGGTAATAAAACTAAACATAATTATATAGGCAAGTCTTTAAAAACAAGCAATAATATTTTATGCAGTTTTGCTTATAATTAATACCTAGATATTGCATTAGAAATATTACTGCAAAACAAACAAAACAAAATAATTTTTTTGCAGGGTGTAAGGGACCAGATGAAATGTAAAATCTCAAGTTGTTTGAGCGGAGGATACCGATGAGCAGAATGGACAGCTGTGAAGTGTTGGGAATGTGTCTGTGTCCATGTTGTTGTTTGTTTGTTTGTTTGTTCATGCATATGTTTGTGCATTGTGATAAGGAGGAACATAGCAGCTGTCAGCATCACTCCCAAAGCAGTGACCATGGACAGCTCCGCAACTCTTCACAGGAAGTGAGGTGTCAGACACAAAACAGAGGCATGGCTGTCGGCTCATCATCACACTCACATTGCATCAGTCCCTGTGCATCAGAGGCCTCCTGAAAGCTTCCAGACACTGGTCTTTTGGTGCAAAGACTACATGCATCACATGTTGTCTCTCTAGACTAGAGGATTTGGATTGAAATGCTATGTTTGAAATGGAATAGTGTAATGCTTATAGATATACACAATATACGTAAAGTTTACTTCAGTCGGGTTGAAATTTCCTTTTTTATTTTGATTTGAATAAAACTAGCTGAAGTATACTTTAAGGTTACTGGGGAGAAAAAAAAAACTATTTTGTAAGGGATAATCTGGGATTTGTGTCTGATTGGTGGGTTTTGCACATTTAGTTCTGTTTTTTCATGTTTGAGTTTGTTTATGGTTTCTCATTGTTTGATTATCAGTTACACCTGTTGTTCATTTCGTTAATTATTTTGTTCTGTGTATTTAGGCCCTGTGTTTTATTCAGTTCATTGTCCATTCTCGTCTATGTTGGTTGTTCTGTTCTGTTTTGCGTTTGTTTTCATTAAACTTTTACTGCTTGCATTTAAATCCAGACTTTTATTTTATTGTTTCAACCAGCGAGTGACATTTTTACAGTGTATACTATTTATAATGATAAATATTTTGATACAATCCTGCACTGTCACATGATCTCACCATGTTTAATTTCAGAAATGAATAATTTTGCATTGAAGTCCATGTTTCTGTACAAATATTTTTACAGTCCAATCAACCAAAAAGTTCAGAAAGAGATCTTGCTTCCAGTTCATTGTAAAGTAAGGTTTAGTGCTTTACTTTGAGGGTGACAGCATCCTACACTTTGACTAAGCATTCAGGTATTTCATGCATACATATAAAAGTATAAAACTTAATACAATTAATTTATAAATATTCCAATAAATAAACAATTGTATATAAATACTAAATAAATAATACAATATGTGCAAATGTACAAAAAAGGTGTATGAATAATTTGAGTGCTATTATGAATATATAGGCTACTACTGGTCTGTTAGAGTAGGGATCATCATCCATTTTCCCTACATATAAAATCCTCAGCCAATTACAAAGCCTGAGGCACTGATACAAATCTGTCTGTTGTTGTTGAGGTGTCACGGAGAGAAATCCAAGCACATCCAAACAAATACACAGATGTCCCATGCAGATCTGTGATCAAAGAAAGTCCATGGAGCAGGACTGTCATCGCATATACCCTGGATATTTTTCCACCATAAGGGACCCATTAGGGACCCGTCTGGTGTATGTGTGTGTGAGCCGCTCTAAATGTGCCTAATTTTCCCTCTTAATTGCCTTGTGTGAAATTCAGTGGGCTTGTACGAGACTCTGATCATGGCTCTTCTCAGGTGCTAGATTAATCTCCCTGAGGTTACAAAGAAAAGAACTAACACAGCTTACTCTGTCTCCCAATGTCTGAGTGTGTGCGTTCCTGGCTAAATTGAGCCAGCACAGACAGAGAGTATGTGAGCAACAGCACAAGAGTTTTATGAGACGATAATAATAATTAAACATATTATTATATCACAAAACAACAAATGTAATTTCACAAACCTCATAAATGCTCATATTGATATGGCACAGTTTGATAAGCAAGTTTAGACGAATGTACTGGACTTGGCTCAAAGAACCCTCAGACATAAACTATCGATAAACACAAGTAATCATATTTAAGAGTTCTGTGACTTTTAGGCCATAACTATTAGTTTATATATTGTAAAGTTAAGTATTTTTCTTCATAGTAAATGAACCAAAAAATATTGATGAATTATCTTGAAAGCACATTTTATGCAAAATATGCATTTTTGTCCAATAAAATGCTCTTTACAATGAATGTATCTTTCCCTTTATATACCACCACCAACAATAAGAAGTAGCAAATCATGGTTTTGCAGGCTATAAACAAAATTCACAAGGCTTTTGATATGATCTGCCCCAACTTTGTTTTGATAAGAAATACCTCATCACAAGAAAGAAAAAAAGTGACAACATTGACTTCCATGTGGAAAAAAATACTATGGAAGTCAATGGGGTCCATCAACTGATAATCTTCCAAATATCTTCTTTTGTGTTCAGCAGAACAAATAAATTCATACAGAAATGAAACAACTTGAGGCTAAGTAAATTATGAAAGAATTGTCATTTTTGGGTGAACTATCCCTTTAAAGATTTTTAATATAATACATTATTAAATGGTAGCCTAATAAAAAAAACATTAAAATATTTTATATAATGAAAAATACACTAATGGTTATTGTTTAGCATAATGTTTCGTATAATGAGGTTCAATTGTAAGGTGGAATCAAATTAAGTGGAAACTTAATCACAGCAAACAGCAGCAATGACTGTTATTAAAAGGTAAAAAAGCTGTACTCAGGGAACTGAAACACTTCTGAAAAACTTCTGAAAGCGAATCTGCTATTAAGAACTAAAAAGCAATTGCATCATTTTGGGAGCCAAATGCTCCCTCCATTAAATTACACCTTCGACTGCAATGTTGAAGTTATGATTATGTACACTTTCCCTCCCCAAAAATCTTGGATTTGCTTTGATAAAATAACACTTTATTTGATCTACAACTAATAAACTGTAAGAAACTGTGAGAGGCCATGTTTTGGAGCCGCCTCACACATTTCTGTGTGAAATTAAAGTGACATCTGAAAGCAATCCAAGCACACCTCTCTCTCCCCTCAACTAATCTGAGGAAGAATATTGAAAAGGTCATGAAGCTCTGTGGGACTTTATTAGTAAACCATGTCTGAACTTCGCCAGACCTGCTGTCTCATTTTCTCTCTGTGCCGAGCAGACATTACTTGGGAGGCACGAGAGCAGCAGAGGAAAAAAAGAGAGATACAGAATAAAGATTCAACACGTAGGCCTATTTTCGAAGTATATTTCGGGAGGCTGGGAGAAACATTAGCCTCAATTTTCAACAAAACAACTAAACACTAAGCGAAACCGGTTGACACCAAACACAAATTAATTAATTTCTTCGAGGCCAGGTCTTTTATCCGTGAACAGAAACGCTAAATGAGATTCAGCTCTCGGAGGGAGATCCCTGCCTCAGTCAGACCACCAAAAATTAAATTCAGAATCGAGAACAACAACACTGGCACAGAACTCCTTGCAGATATTGAAGGAGGAATTACTTGCAGATCAATGGCATCTCCTGAGGAAAAGTTGGCGAATAGCTCTAGATTAAAGGGCTGCGGTGTTTTTATTTGACATTTCGTGGGTATTGCTAATCAATTGATTATGACTGAATGCAATTCATATTTGGGGATTACAGTCACAAAGTTGAGTCATTCAGCTTTAACAGTTCTTTTAGACGTCTCCCTCATTATCGAGTGAGGAGAGGCCAAAGGTAATGCTGAGGATCTTCTGCATAATCACAGCAGGTCAGACTTTGTAAGACTTGTCCTGTGAAAGAGGTTCAATTAAATCCAGGGCTCTCCACTTGCCTCCTTCATCCACGCTCCCAGCCTTTCCGTATCTCTCCAACCCCTTTCATGCTCCACGCTTGGGATTATCATATCAATCAGAATGACCTTATTATGAGAGGTAGAAGGATTGAGAAAGGGACAAAACCAGGGAGAGAAAGAGAGAGACTGCTAAACCCATTCTGACTCATACCTGTGATCTTTTAATTCTCAAGTACCCAGCCCAGCCCCACCACACATATGCATATACACGTATACATTGCTCTTCCTAATATATCAGAATAATGATAAACTTTTTTTCTAATGGTCTTTTCACACTTAAAATGAGTTAGCCCCGTGTAACCTTGTTCCGTTTGTCACACTGTGTATATATTCTATCCTTGGTTAAGAATTAATCAAGGGAAATTTGGCATTGTGCATTTGCAAACCCTGGGTTAACATTGTTATTTTCATATTTATGATGGTAATAATATTGATTGGACATGTGCAGCATGCAATAAGAATGCAACCTTAAGTTTAATAACAGCTTGTTACCGTTTGAATCTGCTCTGGTTCTCAAAAAGTTTGGAGTCAGTAAGTTGTTGTTGTTGTTGTTGTTTTAAAAGAAATTAACACTTTTATTCAGCAAAGATGCAATTAATAAAAAATGACAGCAAAGATTTTTACATTGTAACAAAAGCTTTGCATTTCAAATAAATGCTGTTTTTACTGTCTTTTTGATAAAATAAATGCAGCCTTGGTGAGCATAATACATTTCTTATAAAAACTGGCCCCAAATTTTTGAATGGTAGTGTAGTTTAAGCAATCTGTCATTCATGTGGTCTGCAAAACACACACAAATAAGGTATTCTGAGAAAAACAGAAGTTTCCAAAATGTAATTTTTTGGGTAAATCATAGCTTAAGCTCTTGTAAAACATAAGCACCCAGCCAAATAACACTTTTTTTTAACACTCCAGTTAACACATATGTCATTCCTTTTCAGCATTTAAACAGTTTCCAGAGCAGCGTTTCATCATAACCGAGGGTACAACTTGGTGCTAACCACCTTCTTCCATTTGCATCTGTTTTATTTTAAAATGACTTTAGTGAAACATTACTGAGAACTCCATTAAATCTCTCAAGCTATAAAAGAGCAACCTCTGAGTGCTAAAAATGTTCCTCTGGGAAAGGATGTTAACCTAGGGTTAAGTGTAATGTGAAAAGCCCTTAAGTTCACTTCACATTGCATGCTGTTTGTGCTGCGTGGCTGAGTCTGAACTTTAGTGCATTTTACTCTGAATTGGAATAGAGAAAAAAACAATCATTGGCACATAAAAAATAAATTAAAAACCTGCTGGTTTCTTGATGCTCTGTTTATTTACTGTAATTTTCAACTAGCTTTATCCAGTCGTTTTTCACAAAATATTGCATTCCTTACGGACAGGGCATTCAACCACATATTTTTACCTTCATCAAAACAAACAGCAAAACAGCTTCTGGCTACTAAACACTTCCTCAGCATTTTTAGATTGTCTCAGTGGAGGGAGTTCAGTGTATTCCCATTCAGTCTTCATCATTGGGCAATTATTGCTGGGAGTTGCCCTGGGCAACAAAGCAGCGATTTGAACATTCCCTAAAGCGGGGGAAAGTTTTGCAGGCTCAGATACACACAGCATCAGATGTCAGACTGCTGAGGAGCTTATTTTGTTGGGAATGGGGAACTTTGTCCTCTCTCTCCCGTGGATCACGCCGTAGCTCCCTCTCTCAGGGGGACAGGTCAGCGCCTCTCCAGCCGCGGCTCGTGAGCTCTTGTCCTGAAGGCAAGCATGTTGGCTGCGAAACAGCACGCTCCATGAGGACAAGGACCAGACCAAGCAGAAAATGCTGCAGCAAGGGCTACATGATGCAATGTGAACTCAGCCTCTGTATAGTACCCTCTTCTCTCACAATAGTTCTCAGCACTTTAGTGCTCTTCTGTTAAGACCAAATCACAATCCTCTGAGCCTGATCAGAGTTTTTTTTTTTTTTTTTGTCTTGGCAATGGTTAAGGGTGTGATTTAGAGCAGTCAGATCTGGTCTGAGATCAGCATTTTAAGGTAATGTTCTCTCAAAGCATCCCAAACTCTGAACCTGATATAAAGCTCTTATTAGTACAGTTACAGTGAGACAGAGACAGAGAGCAAAGACACTGGAAATGACTGTGCCACCTGGGCAGTTGATGCTGTTTGTTTTTGCAGTATTATTGTGTTTTAAAGAAAGTAACCAAGATTGTACAAATATTCTCTTAAATTTAGTAAAAAATAAAAATAAAATAATAATAATACTAATAATAGGCAATAATAAAGGCAGATATAGAAAGAAATAACAGAAAAAAATTCTTCAGGCATTAAAATAATAAAAACTGTGTTTTATATATATATATATATATATATATATATATATATATATATATATATATATATATATATATATATATATATATATTTGTTTAAATAGTTTAAATATTTATTTAAATATATTAATATTATAATTATATGTATTTTTAAATAATATAAAAATAATATATTAATAATTGTCATGTTTTTACATATTAGTATTTTTATTAATAGTTTTCAATAAAAAGTCCACACATAATGTAAAATAAAAGCTAATATATATATATATTATATATATTATATTGTATATAACTGATAACCAAATAAGAAGAAACATATATAGCTATAAAACATACCTATTTAAATAAATATATAATGAAATGATGCATCTACATAGAATATCTTTTTATAGTTTTTTTTTTTCATAAATTATACAAAAAGTACATATACTTTTTTTTATTTTAAATAAAACAAGATTTTCAACATAAATTATATCATTACTATTTGTACTTCCAAAGGGCAGTTTTCACATAAAAATAAATAAATAAATAGACCAAAAGAAGAAAACAGGTAAATGTACTGTTAAATCTATTATACTTCAGTGAATATGGTAAGATAATTAATGAATTAAAAGGTTCTTACTGTAATATATTTTCATTTTTTTCTGTAAACCCTAATGCTAAAATAATTAATTGGTTTGAGTAGGGTAAACTTAAATTCAACAAATTAGTTCAATAAAAATAAACTTATGAGTATTTAGAAAGTTTTTCTTCTTTTGAGTTCACAAAACTGACACATTTCAAGTAATCTGAATTGTTTCGTTGTTTTGAGTTTAAATAACTTGCTTCTTTTAATTTAGACAAACTTCAATTTAACTGAAATGGGGCTGGGATTTCTATTTCCCAGCAAGCTTTTGCCATGACACTCGAAAGGGAGAGTAGGCTACATGCTAAAATTAAGTATTAATGGTTTCAAGATTAATGTTAAATGGGATATTCAGTAATGTTTTGCTATATGCTAATTTAGAAGTTTCTGTTATGTTGGGTTTTTGTGGGTTACCATCATGGTGGAGCATGAGATTGGTTTGAGAACAGAAATGTTCTATCGTATTCAGAAATTGCTATTCTATGCTATCAAAGCATTGTGTTACCAATTAGCAGGTTAGCATTCACCGAATTAGCTAGTTAAAACTAGCCAAGTTCCCACTACTAAAATAATGTATAAGTTAAGATTATATGATAATTTTAAGTTAAATGTATGACTTAGCTTACTCAAATATTTCAAGTTAAGAATAATTAAAATGAGTACAAAATAAAAATCTGCTAGTTCTGCTTACTTAAACTTTGAATTTCTTAACTTAACATTTTTGATGTAACTGATTACTTCAATTTTTTACTTGCCAATTTTGTTTTTAGATTGTGCCAACTTATTGGGGTTTACACAGTGTGTTTAAATACTTTAGAGTGCACTGTAAATTAGTTGTTGCTCATTCTATTCCAGGATGTGTTCCAAAGTTCCCATTACAAATGAAAAGAAAATCAGAAGAATAAAGTTATTTGTCTCAAAATCTAGAAATAATTGCAGCATTAGTAAATCTCATATTCTCTGATGCAATAATCTGGCATCATCATGTTCTCCTCAAAAGACTGAGACAAGGAACCATTTACAGGGCATGCAACACACTGATTTTACTCAGAAATGAAAATATAACTGTTGTCTTCGAGGTCTATATAATATTCATTTTGATTTCTGGGGCTGAAGTGAAGCTGTTTGTATTTTAAGGCAGCAAAGCAGCATGTGAGGGCTAAAATATTCTCAGCAAGCCGAGTAAAGCTCCATTCCGCCTGTAACAAATTACCTCCCTCTCCCCTCACACACACAGACACGTTTACGTACACGCTGTGCATGCATTCACATACTGTTCTTTTAATACACTGGGTTATCTTGTAAATGGGAGATACGATAGAAATGTTATTCATATACACACATATCATGTGGAGAATACAAATCGTGAGTCAGAGAGCCACACGATACTCCAGGTCTCATCTGCTCTGAGCAGCAGCTTGATGCTGTGAAGGTTTCCGCAGTGAAGGACGGGTTTGAACAATGTTTGTGCGCAAGTTTTAGTGTGACTATAGTCAATAACAGAGTGAAGTGGATATTGGGACAGCAGGAATGAGTGACTGAGACAGTGAACAATGTGAGACCTTGGATAGAGAAACATCCTCTCTCTCTCTCCCTCTCTCTCTCTCTCTCTCTCACACGCACTAATATTTCACTGTATCATAAACATAAAATAACACTGATTTCACAAATATAGCGCATACTATAGTAGGTGCAGTATTGAGACACCACCCACCATCTGTTAAAGGGATAGTTCACGCAAACAAGAAAATTATCCCGATATTAATGGCATTAAAATGCCATAAACTCTAATGTAGAAGCCTGTTTTGGCCTTCGAGTGAAATTAATAAAAGTAATTGGTACTAACATCTCATGATTGAAGCTTCACAATCTTCATTTCTCACAAATGGACTTTATTTCTTGTAAATTTCAAGTTTCAAACTCCATTGACTTATACCATTCAGAAGTTTGGGACCTGTGAGATTATTTAATGTTTCAAAACAGTCTTACTGATCCCAAACTTTTGAACAGTGTTGAATATCTTTATATATCTATAGTTATATATCTACAACTGCAAATGGCTATAAATCTCACAATGTGACTTTATGTTTTAAACTACGCTGAAGAAGAAATGGACTTCCACATATTTTTTGTTGTTACAAAAAAAAAAAAAAAAAAAAACTTTGACTTTCTTTCTTCCATGGAACACAAAATGTATCTCAAAATATTATTTTCTGTTTAATGAAATGAATGAAGACTGAACCTGTCAAACTCCAAAATGTCAAACCAGCACAATAAAAGTATCATAAAAGTCCATGACTCATGCACAATATTCAAGACTTCTGAAGCAATATTATAGCTTTGTCTAAGCAACATACTGAAATTTAAACTGTTGTTAAGCTTGTTTAAGAAATGCCTGATTCATGGTGGAATAACTTTTCACATTATTTTTAATGAATAATTTGATACGGTTCACAAAACCAATCTGAATGATTCGTTCACAAATAAACTGATATGTTTCTTGAGTTGACTCAATGATCCAGTCACAGCAGTTAAAGGGATAGTAGACCCAAAAAAGCAAAATTCTGTCATCATTTCCTCAGCCTCGTGTGCTACCAAACTTTTTTTTTTTTTTTTTCATCTGTGAAACACTAAAAAAGATCTTTTGAGAATTATTATTATTATTTGTTGTCTATACAAAGGAAGTCTGTTTGGTTATAAACTTTCTTCAAGATATCTTTCGATGTTACACAGAAGAAAGAAAGTCATTCAGGTTTGGCACAACATAAGGGTGAGTAAATGATAGCAGAATTTTCATTTTTTTGGGTGAACTGTCCCTTTAACAGCTCACTGGGGGAGATTATAAGTGAATAATGACTTAAATAAAAGTGTTTCTCACAAAACTATTGTATAACCTCTAAAAAACAGAACATTGTGCACAAGTCATATGACACACACTGATAAAAATGATTTTGTGGTGAAGTAAATACTACAGAAAAAAACAATGCAATTTACATGAAAAACTTAGTTCAGGCAAGAATTAAAAAAACTAAGTAAATTCTATATTAGTACTCAATTCAAGCATGTAGAAATGAAAGCGTAAATATCAACGTTATAAAATTAAATAAAATTACTAAACTTTTCTGATACTGGTGTTCCCATCATGCACTGGGCCTTGAATAATTCATGAGGTTGATTTTTCACTGTTTTCCATCTGTATTTACACTGTTTTATCATTGCTTTTGTTGTTAGGATTAGTAACTTGTCATTTTGTGACATTTGGAGTTAATTTTCTGCTCACAATGACACATTCAAACACAAAAACGATCCATCAAATGTTACCGTCAGTGTGTATTGTCTACCAAGTATTGAGGTCTCTGCGTTCACATGACACATAACATTTAATAAGTAGATATGGTGTCTCACATATTGTATTAATTAGATGTTTCTAAGTAAAGCATATACTTTAAAAGTGTGGTTTAATTCGATGTTATATTGTTTGAGTGAAATGTATAGCAAAGGAAACTTCAATGAAATAGTTATTGCTCAACCTTTTACTAGCCAAGTTAAAATTACTTATTTTCTTTGTTAGTTTCACTTGACTTAGTTAAGTAGTTTACTTAATTCCAAATATGAAATTTACTTTTTAAGTTTAAGTTGCCAAAGAAAAATTAAGTAAATGTTTTCAGTGCACTTTAATTGTACTTTAATGGTGCTTTTTGTCATTTTAAAGCATGTCATGTAGGTTTAATAATGTAAATGGTGACAATTTTCATTTTTGGCGCATTGTCCCTAAGGTATCGGCGTTCGCTCTCTGAATCAATAACTCAAGTGACAAAACTGATTTAGTGCAGACAGACTTTACTCCCTCAGCCCAGATGCATGGGCTCCGTCAGCACACACACATGCTCAAAAATGCTCGACGTATCGTAGACTTAACCACACCGACATACAAATCATTCAAATACGCCCATCACGCATCTCCTTCAGGCCACTGACATACAAACCCAGCCCAAAATAGATTCTTTCTGCCGGGGATTGTAAATGAGAGCCCGCTCTCTCCTCACAGTGTTGGTTTGTAAACAACTTTATATTCATAAAGACTTTAGCCTTGGAGCAGAAGAGAGAGGGGCTGAACATGAAGGGTGATGCGGCATCAGTGATGTCAGGATTACAAATGAACACAACGCACTGTAATGGACATGAAGGGAGGCAGGCATGTGTATGGATCTACTCGTCTAGACCGTGTCTTTTCTGTCTTTGAGCAGATGTGATATTTGTCAAAGTCAGCGGCTCTGGGTAGGGCAGTATGTCACAGCAGGCGCGGAGCTGAAGGAACAATCTTTAAGGTGAGGCAAGTCCTTAAAGGAAGACACACTGAGACCGTGATGCCTGGATTTATAGCTCTTGACCTGCACAATTCCCTTCATACTGAGAAGATCTATCCACTAACCATCATTCATACACAAGGATGTGTGTGTCTTGACCTTTGACACTGATGCGCAGGTCACGTCTGTTAATGGTGTTTTAATAGCATGTCCAGCATGTAAGTAGGAGGCCTAGAGCTCTTTTTTTCTTTAATAATCATCACTCGAGGCACAAAATAATCATTGCTCTCGTTTAAAATGTTATGAAGACTAAAATGTCTTACCTAATGAAGTCACTAAAGGCTTAAAGGGATATTCAGTGCATGTCAAGCTCAGACAGCACATAAAATAACAGACACCAAACAATAATTTTCTCTCGTCTCTCATTAATAATAAAAGCAAAAACAATGGAAGTAAATGGGGCATACATACTTCATTAAATATTCACATTCGATAGCCACAAAATATAAACATTAAGAGTTTTACCATGATTTAAGGTTGAAAAATCGCTTATTAACCTTTTTTGTGTAAAATTATATCAAATTTTACAACTTCATCGACATGACAACTTAAACGTACCGTATGTAATTTTTTTCGCCGCTAGGGGTCGCTAACCTCTTACAATAACAAAGGCGTAGTTTGATGACGCAGCATTTGCTAAGAATTATGGATCTTGTCAACGTCAAGCCGACCGATCTAATAATGTTTATGGATGAGTGAATACATCGATGCTTTTATCATGACTGTGATATGAAGCAGTTCGGGATTGCTAAGAGACAGCTATCAGCTCCACACGCGACGCGAGTCCCGTGGATATAAAAGGAATATGGACATTTCATTCTACCGAACTACACGCAAGTGCAGAATTACTACTCACACAGGTCAGTTTATTAGACAAATTAAACTTGTGAGGTAACGCAGCGCTGTTTCACTTGGTCTAACATTACACTATCACACTAAACTGCATTTGAATGTGTTGAAATGTGTTATTCTATGTGTTTGTCTGTATGAGACTAGCAGTAAGCTAGATCAACATTAGAATAACATACAGATCATATTCTAACATTTTATCATTGTTGAACTATATAACATTGATTAGTTTTATGTAAATGTGCTCACCTGTTTAATAAAGTACATGTAGGAGCGGTCGAAGTCTCGGACGTGGAGCTCTCGGCATCTCGAAAACACTGCGCTGATATTGATTCTCGTTTTAGTTCTCCTTTTTTATCCAAAGTCTGCTTGCCATGGTCCATAATGTTTGAACGAAACAACAACAGCGTGCAGATAGACATTACGAACTACACAGTTGTCCACGTCTGTCGCCTTGGTTACTATCAGAGGGCTCTGGTTGCTATGGCAGTACGAGCGTAAACCAGGGAGAATGCGGATATGATGCCATTGACGGCGACAAAACGGAAATAAAGAAACGGTCCGTGTCTTCGAATTAAATTACAAATTTCTCCTGGTTTGAAAGTTGTTGGAAACAGTCGGGATAATGCAACTAAAAAAAATATATAACATAGATATAGTGATTTTTGCTATTTTTAAAGCAAAAAAACTACATATTGTACCTTTAACGCCATTAACCTTTTAACAACTGTAAAAAAGGCAAGAACATTTCTACATCTCAAATAACCAATCAGAATATAAGAGATTTTATTAAATTATAAGCTACCTTGCCATCAACTGGCTACCCCTGGGTCTGTGTTTCATGCCATGTCTCATTTTAATGCAACATATTAGATTAGGAACATTGTCACATTAACTAGGCCAGGGTTGGCAATTTGGTGATAGCGGCTTGTCTGCGATGGTGGGAGTTGCCAGGGTACTTGGGGTGTTCTGGGCTCTGCGGTATCTTCCCTTGTTGATGGGCGGCACGTTCTGGGCACATCCTACAGGCTGTGGTTGGCAGGGCGGAGACATGACATGACAAAACACAACACGACTGGATAATGGTGGTAATTATTTGCTACTGCATTTAGTTATTTATTGTATATTATGATGCTGGTGGAAATAATGGTAGTAATTATTGATATTATCATTTTTATTATTATTACTATCGTTATCATAAGTAGTCGGAATGGTGACAGTAGTATCTTTTTTTTTTTTTTTTTTGCCTTGAATTTTTTTTATATATTGTTAATGTTATTAATGCTAATATGTCATTATCTATATAGAGCACATGTACACAAACATACATTTCTATTCAGAAATTCAAACAATTCAACTGTTGTTCCGTTGAGATCCAATTTGATGTTTCACTATTTCACTGTATATACATACACTGTTCTCACTGTAATTTCACCCTTTGCACAATAAAAAATAAATAAATAAATAAATAAATTATAAGCTTCACATTTTATGCTTTTAAATCCTCTAAAAATGGCCCTATTTACTTTTAAGTGCCCCATCATAACCTCGATTTTGGCTTTCTTTCTTTTTTTTAAGAAAACAAGTCTAAATTATTTTTGTGGTAATCAACATTATGCCACAAATGCTGCTGTTTTTAACCCATAATATTATTTAATGCTTTTGTTTTAAGACCGCATGGCGACGCTTATTGATGTCATAAATATCCAGAAATGTTGTGCTCCAGGGGTCATTGTACATTACACACTGATGGTTTACTGGTTTCATGGAAAATATTCAGTTTCAAATCACACAAATAACCTCTTCTGATGATGTTATTCTAACTCAGATGTCTATTATATCTCAAAGTCTGGTGCAAAGATAGGTGATTGTGCGCTTTCGCTCTCTCAATTCCAGATGGTGCTTTTCTCTCCAGCTGTCTCTGCCACATCAGCCTTAATGAAGGCCAACGGCCAAATTACAGCCCTCCTCCACTTGTCTATTTTTCTTTTCCCCTCTCTCCCTTTCCCCCATGCCTTGTTATCACCTCATGTTTGACACTTTCTAAATTTGCCTGTTAACACCTTATACAGCAAAGAAAAATATATATACTCTAGTTATCTCACTCACTTTCCTACATTCCATCACTCTTTGTTCAATTGTTTTGTACATAGAAACCGGATTGATTTAGGGAGAGACAAAAGTGTGTGTATTTATGGATTCAAACTAATAACTAGCTGGATATAGGTCTGGTGAACAGTGTTAATTGCTTATTCTTCTCCTGTTGCAGAGCGTCTTTTTGTTTCTACAGCTGTAAACATGAATTATTTAAAAATAATGAACACATAAATAAATAACCCCCCAGTCTGCATTTCAAAGTGATTGATTCACTAGAAGGTGAAACAATAAAATACATCCCCTATCCAATAACCCTTTATCTTTCCTCATAAACCTCGCTTTTCCCTGGATGTGTAGAGGAACCATTTTAGAACAAGATTATGGCTCAGCTCAGATTTTATGGATTGTATGAATTCTGGAATGAACTGAGAGGCAACATATTAAACCTTATTTCATACAAGACAGCTGAAATAATCTAAAAATTATATATATATATATATATATATATATACTATCTAGCTATATATATATCTATATATATACAGTATATAAACATAAACAGAATTAAATGTTATTAGGATAAAATTCTATAAATATCATAATATATTACTGGTATTACTGGAAATTACACATCCTGTACTCCAATTAGGACATCCAAAAAAACAAAAACAAAATTTAGTTTTTTTTTTTTTTTACAAGAGATCAGTAATCTAATGACAGCTTATGAAATGACAAGAGTCAAGAAAGTCTTTCAGGCTTCTGTGCTCATGTGCAGTGTAAAATCTAGTGCAAATCAGGAAACAACAAAAACGGAGTACTCCAATACAAACACCAGGGGGAAAAAAATTGATTCATTTAGAAAAATAAATATAAAAAAGAAATTACAAAAATAAAGCTGTTAAAACTTTTAATTTGAGGCTGCTTCTACATGGCAATCTGGGGCAGATGCAGACATACAGGGCTTATAATGCTAAGAATCTTTTCTAAAGACAACCAAATTACAGGCAATAACACAAATAAATACATCAGAACACAGAAAGAAATTACTGTAAATAAACAGTGCTTTTCAAGCTTTTCAGATAGTTTTTTTTTTTTTTTTTAACGGCGTCCTGTAGGCTATCGCTTCAGAGGATATATGTTTGTTCGGAGAATTTAACCGCAGCTCGTTTTGCATTGTTCCATAAATGAGGCACAGTGCAATTTCATAATGCTTTGTCTGTATATTACTGTCTGTGTGTGTGTGTGTGTGTGTGTGTGCGTGTGTGTGTGTGTGTGTGTGTGTGTGTGTGTGTGTGTGTGTGTGTGTGTGTGTAAACCTGTACAAATGCAGCTACAAGTTCCTTGTTAAAATGTGATCTGTGAGTAACATCACGACTCACACACACAGCATCACATTGAAACCTTGACCCCACAGCAGCCAGTGGATGTGGGTGGAGCAGAATGATGTAACATGCTGCAAAATGACAGCCTTGATGGGGTCAGCGGGGTTATGGAGGTCAGAGGAGAGATGAGCCTTTAAAATAAGGGTGTAAACCGGTGAGTGCTAAAGGATTGTGTGGCAGCCATCTCAAATAGCATTGGTCCTAAATGAATAAAGTTTTTTTTTAAAAGGTCTCATGTCTCATTTTCTTTCTCTATCCCTCTCTCTTCGGTTGTTATATTTGTGTACTTTTCATTACTCTGTTGCCTCTCCGCGATGACAGGGCTGTAATAACTTTGGTCAAATGTTGGTAAACACTTCTGACAAATGAAATTCACCTTGCAGTGGGTCGGCTGGCCGTCTGCCAGCGCAGGGGGAGGTCACACACCCCCCCACTGAGGAGAGAAGGAGCATGTCAATTCCATCCACAGAAAATGCTTCTTCCATCAGAAACTATATACCCCACCTCAGCCAGGTAATAAACATCAAATTGTGTGGCGCTCATTCGCTTTTCCACACTCTCTCCATATAGAAAACACACACACACACACATTATCATGAGTGAGGGAGCAGTTTATCTGACGCGCTAAGAATTTGGTTCTGGATAAATCACCACGTTGGCAGTCAGGCCAGATGAACAAGCTGAATCCAGCCTGCTGTTTAATTTCAACCGTGCCTCCTCCTGCTCCTTGCTCCACAGGACGTCTCTCACTGCTGGGCTCCTAAAGACATTCATTCTGTTTGAACATGCGCTTGAGAGGACCAGAAAATCCACAACACTGATCTAAAAACCAAGCGAGACCATGGATTTCTGGACCGGAGCTATGGAAAAATAATAGTGATGACCTCTGATTAACTAATTTTTTATAGGAATGAAATGAAAACATTTTAGATACAGGTAGAGATACAGATACACCATATTTAAACATGATATATTAGCATATATTTGGGTTTTTCCATTATTACATTTTTTCATGAAAAGAATATACATTCAAATTAGTCTGTAATGAATATAATTGTTTATTAATAATAATAATATTAATAGAATTTAAATTAAAATTATTATAAACATCATCATCGTCATTATCTCTGGGAAAAAGGTGGCTGAAAGTCTTGCACATCTTGCACTTCAGAAAAAGCTTCTTGCACTGGCTTGAACTAAAAGTTACTGTGATCCATGAACTGGAGAGTTGAAATCCCAATCTTGCTCCATCACCATTGTGCCCCTGAGCAAAATACTTAATCCCAGTATGATCCAGCAGGGCTTTCCCTGCAATTAATGTAATACAATGGAAAATTGTACAATAAATAGCAGTAAAACTGTGGATCTCGGCTTATCTTAACATGGCTTATCTTTTTCTCTCTCTGTATGTTTAAAGAGACATAAATCTGCAGCTAATAATTGAGTTAACAGTGTCTACATTAGCTGATCCATAAGATTAGAGAAGGTAAGATCTCACCTTGCCATTCAAACAGCCCAAAATCTCTAATGAAGTAAAACAACCTGTCGTGAACTCGGGTCTGATTTTTATTGGAAAAACTACAGCACACACTCTCCCCTTTCATTCCTTCCTCTTTCACTCCTCCACTTTCCCTCTCTTGTCAGCACCATCAAACTAATTTAGTGGAATTCAGTCTCACAGTTTGCCATGCATGACTACATCCCTCTATTTAATTATTTTTTTTATTATTTGGAGAATACAGTGTAACTTCAATGGTGTGCATTGTATTTTCAATGTATTTTTTTTTTTATAATTAGAATGATTTCTTTTCATTTGTAGTTTATATAAAACAATATGCAAGGCATGATTACAGCAGAGTGGCCCATTAACATCCACTATTAACATGAAAAATATGTTTAGTTTAATTAATTTTAAGTATTTTATATATTATTTCATAATGCTAGTAAGGAGCTGGAACTGCACTTCAAAGACTACTAAGGTAAGATATGTTAATTGTTGTTAATTTTGGAGCTATCCAGTGAAATTTTCAGTTTACACTTGGAATGCTTTGAGCTGTTAATGAAGTAGGTGGACTCAGCTGTGAAGCAATTAGTGAGGCAGTACATAAGTTTCAAATACTGAAGCGTAAGCGGCAGCCCTTGTGTCCAACCCTCCTTGTGTGAAGACCTGCGACTCTACCTGCGTAACTCCACCGAATAAGGACACTGACAAGGCACAACACGCTTCTCTAAGTATCCCCATCTTTTTGTTACCACTTCCCTCATTTCTCCTGTATTGCTCTTACCATGTGCAGCCAGTTCATCTCTGTACACGCACGTCCACACACAGAAGCACACACTAAGGCTTTTACGTTCCTCGGCCACGTCTTCTCCTCAGACTGTTACCCTTCCTGTTGGACTGTCAACAAAGCTTACTTCATTCCAGCCTTTGCCAGTAAGTCAAAACTTCACATTTTGGTTTTGACTGAAACATGGATCACAACAGGCAACACCGCTACTCATTTCCGCCAACTGGACTTCATCTCTTCTCCCTGCAATTACAACTCCTTTGAACATCATGCCATCAGTGTCACTAATCCGGCCAAACTTCATCTTGTGGCCATATACCATCCACCAGGTCAACTAGGCAACTTCCTGGAAGAGTTAGATGTGCTGCGATCATCTTTTCCCAAGGACGGCACTCCATTGGTAATTCTTGGTGACTTCAACATCCACTTAGACAAACCTCAAGCAACTGACTTCCTTACTCTTCTGGCTTCATTTTACCTCACAAGACAGCACAGTCCTGCAACACACAAAGCAGACAAAGAACTAGACCTGATTCTAACATGTAACTGTACCAATGACAACCATCTTATTACTCTACTACATCTCTCAGACCACTTCTTTCTCCAATTCTCTGTGAATCAAACCCTCCTCTGTTCTCCTTACATTGTAACCTTCCCCCACTAACCACTTCTCTTCTCCTCATGTCAATAAGGCAACAGACACTCTATGCTCCATACTAACATCCTGCTTTGATAATATATGTCCTCTCACCTCCTGACCAGTACATGTGACACCATCCAGCCCCTGGCTCACAGATGCTCTCTGTGACCATCGAACCAAGCTCAGAGCTGCTGAGAGGAAATGGTGCAAGACTGAACACACTGCTGACCTGAGCAAGTAGCATTCTCTCCTGTCCTCTTTCTCCTGTGGAGTTTCTGCTGCCAAGACATTCTACTACCAAAACAAAATCAACAACACCTCAGACACCTGGAGACTATTCAAAACATTCTCCTCTCTTATCTGTCCCCCTCCACTGATAAGATGGCAACCATCAGCAACCAGTTCTCTACTCAAGTCACCCACAGCCAACCTCCGCCCACACACATTCCACTATTCTCTTCCTTCTCCCACGAGGTCGAGAACGAGATCTCCAAAGTTCTCTGCGCCAGCCGCCCTACAACTTATCCTTTAGACCCAATCCCCTCCCACCTCCTACAGGAGATCTCACCAACGTTACTACCCGCTCTCACTATCAACACACATCCCTATCAACTGGAAAATTTCCCACCACTTTCAAGCAGGCTCGGGTAACCCCAAAGCAGTTGAAAATTACAGACCAGTCCTTCTTCTGCCTTTCCTGTCTAAAACACTTGAAAGAATGCTGGTTTCTTTCACAGAACAACCTACTAGATGACAACAAGTCTGGCTTCAAAAGTGGACACTCCACAGAGACTACCCTACTGACCGTTGCAGAAACTCTTCGGCTGGCAAGAGTGAATGCAAAATCAGACCCTTCCTGTTAGAATGCGCAACACAGCTATCCGTCCAAGTGCTTGTAATTTCAAGACTGAACTACTGCAATGCTCTACAAGCGGGCCTTCCAACCAGCACAATTAAGCCTCTGTAGATGATCCAGAACGTGGCAGCTAGTCTAGTCTTCAATCAGCCTAAGAGCCATGTCACACCCCTCCTGATCTCAATCCACTGGCTCCCAGCTGTGGCCAGAATCAAGTTTAAAGTTATAACGCTGGCTTTCAAAACAGCTCCCCCCTACCTCAACCCACTACTACAAATGTAAGCTCCCTCCTGCCAGCTCAGGTCACTGAATGACGTCTTGTTGTTCCTTCACAACGAGGCAAAAAGTCACTCTCCAAAACCTTCACTCTCTCTGTTCCTCTCTGGTGGAATGAGCTGCCAACCTCGACCCAAACTGCTGAGAACATCACATCTTTTAAGAAGCATCTGAAGATGCACCTCTTCCGCAAGCACTTCTGCTCTCCTCTAGCTGGTTTCCTAATCTAGTTGTCTAATACACCTGGCAATGTTCACTACAACGACTGTTGGCTTTTTCGTGTACGCTTTGTTATTCTTCAGTAAGTCGCTTTGGATAAAAGTGTCTACTAAATGCAAAAATGTAATTGTAATAAATGACTGTGGAGGCCATTTGAGTATAGTGAACTCATTGTCATGTTCAAGAAACTAATTTGAGATGATTTAAGCTTTGTGACATGACACATTATCCATCAGAAGCTGTATACACTGTGGTCATAAAGGGATGGGCATGATCAGCAGCAATACTCAGGTAGGCTGTGGCATTTAAACGATTCTCAATTGGTACTAACGGGCCAAAAGTATGCCAAGAAAACCACACCATTACACCACCACTTCCAGCTTGGGGTGCATTTCTTGCATAATGAAGTAAATCACTACTTAACCACTGTAGTACGATGCATTGTTGTAGATACTAACTATAGTCATGACTGATTGTTTCCCGAAACCGGTCGCATCTTTGTCCTTTGAACCACGTTAGTTCATCAATATAAGACTGTCATTAATAATGTCACATGCAAATTGTTCATTTTTGGCAGGTCGGTGAGGATACATTGAGACCTGGTTCTGTCTCAATCAGATTGAGCTGGTTCAATCAGATTAACATGCAGTATTTGGCATACACTCTACTCCCAGATGAAATATCTATGTATGAAATTTCATTTTGAAAAAGGAAAATGGATCCATACACAAAAATGCAGACAAAAGCGCACATAAACTTTATTCCATCCCGACCATCAAAAAAGTGCAAGTGCCAAGCGCAAAAATATTTGGGCTAAAATGTCATCCTAACGCATTTATAAGGCCACCCAGAGTAAGTGATTTTTGTGTATGTGTGGTTTCAGTTTTCAGTTTCATGAATTTAGAATACATTTTTAAAACAAAAGGGTTTTCTTCTGCCACAAAATTAGACTGAATTGCCTGTCTGTGCTTAAAGGGCAGTGAGTAGCCTATAGAGTGTACAATTCTGACACATACACCCAGAGTTTAATAAAACAAAAATATAAAAAAATGAAATTGGGAAATTGCCACAGTTGTTTGAAAAGTGCCAGGTCAAAAGCCAGCTTGCAATCGCTTTTGCAACAGCCCTGTTCCAAAAGCTGTATATTTTATGTTCTCTGTGTCCAAATAATAAATGCATATGAAATGCACATAGGGGTCTGTTAAGTAAATAGTGCCCGACATCACAGTAAATAAGAAGAAAATAGTCTCTGGCAATGTAATCATCTTGTTTATTTCTGTCAAAGCTGAGTTCAGCAGCATTAAACAGTCAAATTCTCCTGAGAACCAACCATTTATGGGACATGAGTCTCAGGTCTCATTTTAAGTGTAATATCAAAACACCTGGGAGTGAAAACACTCCCAAAGATCCAAGAAAATATTCTTCTGAGTCCCAACAGTGCCATAATGTTCACAAAATGACACCCTCATTGGTGACAAAATGACATCCCCCCTAAAACTCTTGTGTTTCTACACAACATTCTCCCACCTCTGCTAACACCTTAACAAGAAACCTGCATTACTGTAGAGTGCTCTTTTAACACTCCAGTAATGCTCTCTGGACGTTGCCTTAATCCTCTAATCCTCCCACAGCGTTCCAGCAACATCTGTCGAGCACCACGGTCATATCAATCACACTGAAATAGCCTCTCGCAAGCCGCATGTAACTGTCCAAAACATCCAACTCCCACAGAGCAACACAGACCTTGGGTCAAAGAGACAGAACCAGCCAAAGTTCAACACATGAAACTATGCAAAAGCCGTGAGCTGTCATTGGATATACTTTTTTACACTACATGTTTAAACAGCTCACAATTATTTCAAAAACCTACAATTATTATAATGAGTTTAGTATGCATTGGTAATAGTCAACAGGTCACAAGAAACAAACAAAGAAAGAGACTGGCAGACTGAGAAGAAAGCGAGAGAGTTAGGCTATCTATCATACTGTCATTCTTGTGTGCTCAGTATCCTCATGGGTGTCTCCTTTCTGTCTCCATTTCTGCAATTAAGGACTGTTTCCCTCACTTACTCTCATTTGAAAGACAAGAGGTGTTGTCAATGACAGGCCCTACTTACTGTGTGTGCGTAGTCACTGTGCATCTAAATTAAATTTGATATTGTTCCTCTACTTTACATTTACACTTACATTTACATTTAGTCATTTAGCAGACGCTTTTATCCAAAGCGACTTACAAATTAGGACTAAATTAAGCGAGTCATCATGAAGAGGCAAAAACAACGCAAGAAGTGCTCAAAATACAGAGTAGCATAAGCCCGATAAGCAAGGTTTTAAAGGGAAAGGAAATTTTTTATGAGGTTAAGTGCTCACGGAAGAGATGGGTTTTCACTTGTCTTTTGAATGTTGTCAGGGATTCTGCATTCCAGATGAGGGTGGGGAGAGCGTTCCACCAGCATGGAACTGTGAATGAGAATGTTCTGGAAAGAGATTTTGTGCACTGAGAAAAACAATAAGTAGAATTTACTCAATTTTTATAAGGCAAGTTTTTGCACAAATTTTTTTCAAGTAAATTTCACAATGATGGAAATTAAGTAAATCTACTTAACTAAGCCGAGTAAAATTCACAAAGTGAATAAGTACATATAACTTGGCCTGTTAAATTATATTGAGTAATTTTTACTTACAAATCTGATATAATTAATATAATTAAGTAAAACCACTTGATATTTTAAATACATTTTACTTGTTTTATGCAGTGCTGGTAATTATTTTAAATTCAATTAAATGTTACTCTTATAATGTGACAAAATAATACTGTGACAATGTGCAGTTAAGAGTAATTTATTAAGAAATAAGCATATACAGAAACCTATAATGACAATAATAACAATTCAGTGTGTTCGGTCTCTCTCTTTGTCCCTCTCAACCGGTTTACAGCAACGGAGGCACAAAGGGCTGAATGCATTTGAGAAATATCCTGAAATTAAGAAAAGAGAGAGAGAAAAAAACAATAATCAGTAAACAGCTAATACTTTTAAATTAAAAGTTAATTAATTTGCATTCACATTATTCATTTCATTTAAACCAAATCATTAAAAACATCCTGCATGACCTTACTCTCATAGTCAATTTACACACATTAATGCTAACATGTGACACACAGCAGATATCAAGGCTACGAATTAGGAATTTGGGAGTACGAATTATTGTCATTTACAACGTGGTTACGATTTAGTAAAAGCAGGGACCATTTAATAGATAGTATGCACGATTTAGCAAATGAATGAGGAAATGAATTATACTGTGCACGATGAGGGAACGAGAACCTTCTCACTTAGGCCTATTGTTAATTCGTGGCCAATATTTGTCATCTATAAAGAAAATTGCACACAAAATAAATATTAAACAAAAAGATCATGATTTAAGTGACATATTCATGGTTTTTAGGCGTAATTACTGATAAATCGTGTAAAACGTAAAGTTTAAAAATGAGAAAAAAATATGGCTAACGTCTACAAAGTTAACTCGTCATTAACCCTCTTGAGTCGGCAAAAGCGCCCGCGCGTAGCAGCAAATTAGACTTATACTCCGTCATTTTTGGTCATAAAGATTACAGACTTAAGAAATATGAAAAAATAAACTGTTAAATGTCTACTTTTTCCACTTTCAATCGAAATAAAACATTGTGCTTTTGTAAAATAAAGAAAATAAACAGGGTGCTTTCTGCCTCTGCCTCTCCCTTAACTTTTTTCTGGAGCACGTCTCTAAACTTAAGAACACTAAACTTTTCAAATGTATAGCATGAAGTGATGACAAGACAATCGTTGAATTAATCAAAAAATC
This sequence comes from Abramis brama, assembly GCF_963993115.1. Taxonomy (NCBI): domain Eukaryota; kingdom Metazoa; phylum Chordata; class Actinopteri; order Cypriniformes; family Leuciscidae; genus Abramis; species Abramis brama. The sequence continues at coordinate 22,235,291 of NC_139978.1, forward strand.
ATTATAAATCCGTAATATAATGCAGTTTTTTACTGTTGCTTACCTGTCGAGAGCCGTTGGAGTGGAGATTCGAAATCCCTCAATCATCGCGTGTTTTCTTCTTTCTGCGCATGCGCAGATTCCTTTCTTCAAGGACTAAATTTTACTTGATTTTTTTAAATTTGCTTCAAGTACTTAATTAATGCATGTAAATATGCCAGAGAGTCAGAAGTCAATTTCACTTGTCTGTTGGATGTCTAATATTTACAAGTAAAAAATTAGTATATAATTAGGATTTACTTAATATACTAAAGTTTTCATTTTTACAAAATTATTCTTAGCAAAAGATACATGATTTTTCCTGTTTTATTTACTTTGACATAAAATCATTTTTTACAGTGTGGCTTTCTGTGATGGAACCACGAGACGTCGCTTTTTGACCGATCGTAGGCTTCTGGTAGGGATGTAGACTCGTAGGAGTGAGTGAAAGTAGGAGGGAGCTGAGCCTGTGATAGATCTGTAAGCAAGCGTCAATGCCTTGAATTTGATGCGAGCAGCGAGAGGTAGCCAGTGCATAGAGGTGAACCGAGGAGTGACGTGGGCCCTTTTGGACTCGTTGAAGACAAAACGAGCTGAAGCATTCTGAATCATTTGTAGAGGTTTAGTTGCACATGATGGAAGTCCGGCCAGAAGAGCATTGCAGTAGTCAAGCCTAGAAATGACCAGGGCCTGGACGAGAAGTTGTGTTGCATGCTCAGTAAGGAAAGGCCTGATCTTCCTGATGTTGTGCAGCGCAAACCTGCATGATCGAGCTGTCTTTGAAATGTGATCTGTGAAGGTCAGCTGGTCATCAAACGTTACTCCAAGATTTCTGACCGACCTTGATGGGGTGATTGATGATGAAGCTGGATAGTGAAGCTGTGCTGTAGAGACGGATTGGCAGGGAGGACGAGAAGCTCAGTCTTTGCCAGGTTGAGCTGCAGGTGATGTTCCTTCATCCATGTCGAGATGTCCGCCAGACAGCTTGAGATCCGTGCAGCTACTGTGGGATCATCTGGTTGAAATGAGAGGAAGAGCTGTGTGTCATCAGCATAGCAGTGGTAGGAGAAACCGTGTGCCTGTATGATGTGTCCCAGTGATGTGGTGTAGATGGAGAAGAGGAGGGGACCAAGAACTGAACCCTGGGGAACCCCTGTGGTCAGTTGATGTGCTCTGGATACCTCGCCTCTCCATGAGACCCTGAAGGACCTACCTGTGAGATAGGACTTGAACCTACTTTAAAGTAATGTTTTAATATAACGTTTGTAAACCTGCTGTCAACACAACAAAAAAGTGACAAGATCAGCTTCACAGCTGAAATGTACGGAACATAAGAATGAATGTAGCTAGTGTTTTTATAAAATAAGCTTAACATTTTAACTTTTCAATCCTCTGAAAATTGGCCTCACTTTCTTCTAAGTGCCTCATTGTAACCTTAATTCCTGCTTTTTTCTTTATGCCACAAGGGCTGTCGGCTGAGTTAAACATGTATTGAACCCAGAATATTACGGAGTTTAATTGATGGTCTTACATTTTAATTTCTACACCCATAAAAACTCAAAAAATCTATTCAAGATTAGTAAAGCTTATAAAAAAAAATCACAGTGTAACTTATGGGTCCTTGAGGCATTTTGTTCCCCATGAGTTGAGAAACTCTCATATGAAAATGTAAGTCTCTAGCTCAAATGGGGTAGGGCCTGACATTCTGTCAGTTGCTAGGCAACCATACATCCCATCCACACTGGAATGACATTAAATGCAATTAGCCACATACCCTTCATGCATGCAAAGTTTGTTTGAGTTTCTACCATAGGGATAAAAAGTTAAAGCCATTAAAGCTGTAAAGTGAGGAGGAATAATAAGAGGACAGTGGGAACCCTGCATACACTGGATTACTAATAATCTACAAATGACAGCCTTAAATATATCAGTGAGAATGTGTACCTATTTTTGTTTTAGGAATTATTTCATATACTGTACATATATATCATTTTTATGTATTAAAATGTTTTATAATATCATTATATGTAAATTGCCAGCAGTTGGCAAATGAAAAAAAAAAAAAAAAAAATAGTAAATACATTATGTTGAGGAAAATGTATGCTGCACTGGTTGTATAAATATTTCCATTTATTTCTTGAGAGATATTTATTATGAGTTTGTACAAACAACCACTTGTAAGTTCAAATTGCTAGAAAAAAAATAAAGAAAAAAATCTTTGTTTATGTGTCAGCTTGATAAATTCACAGCTCTTTTCATTCAATAAAATGGGTCTATAATTGAGTCCATGGAAGATGCATAAATAAAGATAAATGTACATAAAAATAAAGTTTTATTAAACACTATCAAATACACATAAAAAGACACATCATGCACACATAAACATGAATTTAATGTTGAATGCATCTATTCATCCCATTGCATCTCATGTAATTTCAACAAACACACACACAGAAACAATTTTGTGGAGAGAAACTCCACAACGTAAAGTCATTATGAAATCAAAATCGACAAATCTTATTTTTTATGGAATATTGCAGTATCTATTATAAACAATTTATCCGTTCACATCATAAAAAATAATAATAATAAAAAAAATGATATGCTCTCATAATCTTTAATCAAAATAACTTCCCCCTCCCTCTTGCAACAAATTCTCTTGCAACAAATCCAGAGATATTGTCAAAAGCATCAGCTATCGATATCAAGAGGATTTAGTATTTCCAATGTATGTATAAAATAATAATAATGATAATAATAATAATTATTATTATTATTAGGGTAGGCCTAGGCCTATTAAATAGATATTACAATTCACCGCATAATAACGCAAGGATAGTAAAAGATTAGATAGATTAGCTTACTTCTCATTGAAAATGATTTTAAAACATTTAGGTCGATTGTACAATGAATTATAGGCAAGGCAAGGCACGTTTATTTGCAGGTATACAGCACATTTCATACACAATGGTAATTCAAAGTGCTTTACATAGAAGTAATTAAAATAATCAAAAGAAATAAGAATAATTAAAACCGTTTAGAATAAAAAGGAAATAAAATACAGTGCAAACAGTCGGACGAACAGTGGCACAGATGTGTTTTAAGTCTGCATTTGAATGTGACTACTGTAGGAGCACATCTGATCTCCTCTGGAAGGTGGTTCCAGCTGTGGCTGGCATAATAGAAAACAGCAGACTCACCATGCTTTGAGTGAACCCTTGGTATTTCTAGCTAAAGTGATCTTAATGATCTGAGTGATCTGTTAGGTTTCTATTCAGTGCGCATATCTGCAATGTAATGAGGTCCTAGGCCATTGAGTGATTTATATACCAGTGATTATACTTTAAAATCAATCCTAAATGTAACTGGGAGCCAGTGTAAAGATCTGAGGACTGGTGTAATATGTTCATATTTTCTGGTTCTGCTCAGAATCCTGGAAGCAGCGTTCTGTATGAGCTGCAACTGTCTTATTGACTTTTTGGGAAGGCCAGTGAGGAGTCCATTACAATAATCCACCCTGCTGGTGATGAAAGCACAAGTTTCTCTAAGTCTTGACTGGAAACAAAGCATCTAATTCTTGCAATATTTTTCAGATGATAGTATGCTGATTTAGTTATTGCTTTGACATGACTACTGAAACTAAGGTCTGACTCCACGATTTTTCGCACATGCCCATGACATTCATAACATATGGCCTCAAGGACCTACTGAAACTAAGGTCTGACTCCAGAATCACACAGAGATTCCTGGCTTGATTTTTAGTTGTTTGACCCCTAGCGTCAAGGTATGCGTTCACCTTGAGAACTTCATCTTCAAAGTTTTGGCACATCCAACTGTTGACTTGATCAATGCATTGGCACAGGGAGTCAATGGGGCTGTAGTCGTTAGGCAATAGGGCTAAGTAGAGCTGTGTATCGTCTGCATAGATGTGGTAAGCAATTTGGTTCTTATTATTTGGCTCAGTGGGAGCATGTACAGGTTGAATAGGAGTGGCCCAAGAATTGAGCCTTGAGGGACTCCGCATGTCATGGATGTCCACTCAAACTTATGGTCTCCTATACTCACGTAATAACCTAAATTAAAATGATTAACAGTCTATAATATGTCCAAACACTGCAATAATCAGTCATCAATGAAAACTGAACAGCCTTATTTAAAAAAACAACTTGTTTAACACGAAATCTTTTTAAAAAAAATCACTACGTATTGTAGCCTATATGGGCCACAAGTGAATTTTACTTTCACTTTCTGTATAGGAATAATTGACTGGTCTTGCGGTCCGGACGGATCTTCTAGTGTGCGTTCGGAGGATTATAATGCTAAAAATCGGTTGAAACTGCCTTTATGTCTGTGGTCTCCCACAGTTTTAAAATCAGTTAAGATTTGAAAATCGTCTAGTGTGTCCCAGGCCTTTTGCTAACATTTTGTTAAATTGCAGCTAGTTTGATACATACAGAACTTCAAGATCTCCCTCTTTTCGTTTTCTTTCTTGCTGTATTAGAGATGAAATGGAACTTATTTTTTCGCACAGGCGCAGTAAGGGAAAAGACACTGAGTTTAGGGCAATCGGTTCATAGCTCTGCTTAAACTGTACTATATCCTCACGAGGGGCGACCAAAATTTCGAACATGCCAGAAATTCATCCGACCATCCGATTGCCTCTCGTTTCCCTATGTACACTGCACGAACACTGCGCGTCAAACGACGCACGACAAAGCTGTAAATCAGCCCGACTCAAAAAAAGAGTCGCACAAGTTAGAATTCAGCTTAAAATCGGACAAAAATGGCATAGTGTAGGCTATGTCCAGCCTTAGTGTACTTGGTACTCATTATGTTAGAAATGTTTAATAGCACCAAATGACTAGCAAAAATGAACAGTATTCTTCACCTCGCCTCTTGCTCGTGACCCTCTGTCCAAAAGATCATTCTACGTAGGCCTATGATACATACTGTAGCTCCAGTTTCAATCAGAATGAAAGGCATGATATTGATGATGTAATATTTCCCAGCTGATCATCATTAAGCTCCACCAGGGGCAAGGTCAGCACACACACATACAATAGTGAAGATGCTTCAGGCCCTATTTCAGACTAAATACATCTGTTCACAGCATGCACAACAACACACACACACAAATGTTCTGATGAGATGATCTTATGAGATCTGAATATCCTATTATAAATCTTCACTTCCTGCTCTGTGAGGTGTCTAGATATGACAGTCATGTGTAATGGAAATACACTCATCTATAGGATGAGCGTGACAACACAGAGGGTGCTTCTCAATATTCAAATTGATGCTTCCTTGTTTCCTCGCTTCTCCGTCCCCCAGCCTGTGACCTGAAAACCAATCGAACTCAGCCGCCTTGAAGGGCATCTCAATTCTCTAATTGCTCCGCAAAGAGGCGAGGAATGATGAGTGAGGAAGCTTCCTGAGGAGGCACGCATCTTAAGGGGGTGGAGCTAAGAGGCGAGGAAAGGAAACGAGGATGCACAAATTAGAAATGAGATGCACCCAGAGGCTGCATCCTTCGAAGGGCGCAGACTTCAAAGGCCACACCTTCGGATCCGCAAAGGTCAGGCCGTGCGTTGTTAAAGATGCAGTTTGTAATATAGACAGCTATTGGCTGAAATGGGTACTGCAGTCCAAATTCAAAATATTGGAGAGAGTCGTTTTCCACGCCCCCTCCTCCTCAGACTCGACACTCACACTGGTTGCCAGATTGCGGACACGCAGCAGGAATGAGCACAATTGACGATAACACTTTATTTTACAGTGTCGTTGTTACACGTGTTACATGTAATTAATGTAGTAATAACTATAAATTATGCATAATTGCATGCAATTAACCTTAAACCAAACCCTCATCCTAAACCTAACCCTTTTTACGACAGGTAGAATCTGTGATCCCTGACCCAGTTCGTTTACTGGATTCCATGTATGCAATACGCTGTGTTTTCCGTCAACTGGCAACCTAGGGTGTCGGAATACCAAAACACATACCAAAACAAAAACAGACATTCCACCATGGGACATACATTTCAAAGTAGAATAACTGGTTGTAACATTGTTTTACATTTAGCATGTTTCCTAAATCTCTTCAAACATATTAGGCCTATGTTATTTTTATTCTTAAGTACAGTCAAAAATATAACACACCTTTAAATGGGTCGGTCTGGCCTATAGAGGATTGCTTGTCACCTATAACTGTGACGAGCTGCAGTAACTTTTATATTGGACCTTTTTGAAAGTTATATTAAACTGTCTGAAAACAAAACAGGGTTCACACTCACAGCTTGTCTAAATATGCTCACCTTGGTCAATTTATGTGCATAATAAAGTCTAAACTATATAAAATCACATCTTAGTAAGATATGTCAACATTTGAACCGCTTTTAAGTTTTTATTTTGTACATTTTTCTATCATTAGATATTCGAGTAAGTTGAAACCAAATACTTACATTTAAAAGTGTAATAAGGCAATTTCTCTTGAAAAAAAAATCCTGTCGTCACTAGCGCATATTAAATTATGGGGTAGGCAAGGCCTAGAAGGATCCATCTGTTGTATCCTTCTTTGCCCGGGAAACGAAGGAAGCATTTCGAGGACGCATTAGAAGGAGCCTTCGAATTTGGACAGCCTTTGTCGCACCTCTGTGATGCAATCGGCCTTTGAATGCGGCCTTCGAAGGATGCAGCCTCTAAATCGGGAAGCAGCTACAGTGTCCTTGAGCCACAGACTCTTCCTCTCCTTCTCCTGCACACCTCTGTGTTGAAGCTCTTCCTCTAAGCTATGTGAATGAAAAAAAAATAAAGCAGACATATGTTCACTGTTCACTCTTTTGAGGTGTTATTACCACGGTGATTGTACAAAACGTACTGCCCTGAGCGGGAGTTATTCAAGTTTGGAATCTCCGCTGTTCTGCTCTCCAGCTGTCAGTGCGGTGAGAGAATTAAACACACACAAACACACACCTGTGTCTCCTCCATTATGATCAGAGAGGGACAAGCAGAACACAAAGCGGGTCCCTACATCACTGTGTTCATTATATCAACTCACACTGCAGAGAAAGGCCGAACAAAGATTAAAAGGGAGGGAGGAAGAGCAAGAGAGATGAAATGGAAATGTTTTGTGGAGAAGTGAAAATGCCAACAATGTTCAAATCACTCTCTTCAATTTCTTTCTCTGTCCAAAAGATGACAGAGATTAGCTCAGAGACAGATTTAAAAATGTCTTGCACACAATAGAGGAACTCAGTTCTCACAAATACTAAGATCAGGATGTTATGCACCTTTTTTATTTTGAAGGGGTGGCAGTGGAAGTCCTGGTTCACTTGTTGCCCCGGGCAAAGATAACACATGACTAGGCCCAGATGGAATCTGCTGATATTTTTTTTTTTTTTTTTTTTTTCATTTTCTTTTTGAGGAATATCTGCAGAAGTCTGCAAAATGGATTTAAACATGCGTTCAACGGAACTGATACAACACTCTTATAGTCAAACTAGCCAAGATTTTTAATGAAACTCAAGAGATGGTGGATGTGTGAAATTTCATGATTATGAGTGACGTTAGTCTAGAAGATTTATTTATTTATTTATTTTTTAATATGACTAGGGATCAAATCATGACTCTACATTGAAAAAAAATAGTTTGTTCAATGAACTTAATTAAATTAGTTATGTCAACCAAAATGATTGATGATTTTTTTTTTACACACAACAAGCGATTCATATTAAAGAGGCAGTAACATGAAAAGTTATTCAATTCAAAGTTATACATATTGCCTAGAATAATAAAACAGAGGGATTTAAGAAATAGTGAAAGCATGGAAGATTTTTTAATATTTGTATCTATCAATCCTCTTGGTTCAAAAAACTAAGGGGATGATCCTTCTGTACTAAGCTTTAAAAACTGCATTAAAGTCATGAATAAGCTATTAATAAATGAATAAACTATTTTTGGAAGATGTGCCCCAGCATTAATGAGACCTCATATGATGCATCTAGACATCAGACATCCCACGTACACCAGTTAAATGTAAACACCAACGAGTTAAAGAGACAGACAGAGAGAACAAGAACAAATGGGAGGTATGAGATTGTCCCAGAGAGAACATTAGTGTCAACCAGCTGTAATCGGTCAGATTACAGAAACTCGCTCATGTTAACATACACAGACAGACATGTCATCCCCAAACCACGTTCTCTTGCAACCTATATTGATTCAGCAGTCAGCAAGAATTACTTCACGGCCTGTGTGTGCGGTCTGAATGTTTTGCGTAATGTTATTAGGCGTCATCCATAAGATGAAGGAAAAGACAAACAAGTAAATATATAAATGCAGTCAGATACACACATGGCGCAGTCATATATCCATACGCATAAATCTCCCCGCCTCCACCGCAGTTAATGATTATAAATGAGAAGCTGAGGTGGTTTAATTACCGTCACGCTGACTAATTCATGAGATTAATAAAGATATCTGGATCTCACATCTCATTCATTTTTTATGAGCAAACAACTTGACTTTTCTGTTCCTTTCACATGTCGTATTTCAAATCAGGGAGCTAATATAAATCTTATAGCAGCGGAGAACTATCAAGTCACATGACAAATGATGTTTGGCAAAATTAGGAGTGAACCAGAAAGCAAACAGACTCCCCATCACGCAAAGTCTTCAGAGTCCTTCAGCAGGCTCTTGAAAAATTAAACACCATCAGTGTTTAATTCAGCATTTTGGTGGAATACCTGATGATACTCAGCTTCTGAATTCTTAATGCCTCTTTTAATTATGCTTGTAGTAAAATATTTAGGTTTACACATTGACTTGATATTTTCAGTGTTCTTTTTCTCAAATATTCCCTTCCAAGTAATGAGTAAAGATTCATATAGATATCAGTATGATTCTGGAATTTTGTCTTATAAAGTTCTTTTATCATAAGCGTGAGTGTGTGTGTGACCCAGTCAATACATTTTGGATGAAAATCTATAGGCATTTCAAGATGGACTGAATACATTTATGAAATTGCACAGCATCATACCGCAGTGAATCTCAATCTGGGGCTCCATTCAGTCACTCATGAAACAAAATGATTGGAAAACAACATTACAGTATTGATTGTAAGAACACTATTCAGTGAATTCACCTCATCTGCTTTTAAACAAAAAATATTTTATCATTGATTCATTATTGGGCTTCATTTAAATAAGATTTACTCCAACTAAAGCAAAACAGATTCATGCCGTGTGTAAAAAGATGTGTGTGTGTGTGTGTGTGTGTGTGTGTGTGTGTGTGTGTGTGTGTGTGTGTGTATGTGTGTGTGTGTGTGTGTGTGTGTGTGTGTGTGTGTTCGCAGAATAGTTATATTATTTTTATTATTCCAAAGTATCTATTGCATGAACTGGCAGACAGTTTTATCTGAGATCATCAATGCTGATTTACAAACCATACTGTATGTCCAACCAATCAGTGAAGAATAACTGTTGGACAACACCCCTGCCCCCTTAAGCCACCAGTAAAGGTGATTGTGCTGTTTATGATGTGACTGAAATATGGTCTTTAATAAGCCTGAGACAAAAGTCACTGCCATTCTCTGAATTATGGGTCAGTGTACTGAATCCCGGGTCATAAAATTGTCACCAGCTTCATTACAGAATCGGTCACAATTTATTTGTGCTATAAGCACAGAAACTTAAAAGTTTCCCCCTGACATTTGCAAGCAGCATCATGGGTGCAGGAGTGCAAAAACAGGATCTTTGAAGAAACCAGAGTCAGTGAAGTCTCTACTGGGGTACAAGATTGTATTGCTGTTTTCATGTGAATGCATGCGTGAATGCTTTTGGATACTTAAGTCACATTTAAAAATATCTAAATGTCATTGCATCGGAAAACAAAATATCAAGTCTACTGGCATCTGAAACAAATGATACTAGAGCGGTGTCATTTTTGCAACTTTTACTGGGATGAATATGTGAACTTTTTTACAAAAAGAAAATAAATATTACTAGTATCAATTTAATAAAGGTTTAATGTAATATTTCATAATACAGTACCATCTACTTTTTTAGAGCATTTTTGTTAAAATAAATACAAACATTGCGATTATAAAAGATGAAAAAATATAAAAAAATATAATAAAATGAGGAGGCAAAGTCCTCACATTTTTTATATCAAATGTAAATTTATGTCCCCGTTACACTTAATTTTCCCGGTTAAAAAAATCCCAAATACATTTTTGTATTTTTACACTAACTATTTGATGTTCTATTTATTAAAATCAAGTATAAATTTCATCAAGTTAGTGTTTTCACGCATTTTTACATTTATTCCTAAATAAATGTTCAAACTAATGTATTCTTTTTAATAGTCAACTTATTTTCATCAGACATCAAGCTTGTCTCAGTGCATGCATTGTTTTAGTTTGGCAGTGCCGCCGATAGCTTAGCTTAGCATAATGAATGGAATCCTTTGTTGCCAGCTAGCATGTCATGAGTAAAAGTGATAAAAAATAAAAAAAACTAATTACTTCTTGTGGCCTGCGTATTCACAACGAGTACAAATAGCAATGCAGATTAAGACTAGGCGATTTCCTAGGCAGATATTGACTTGGGACTATATTGGGGTGAAGCACAAGTGAAGCACTGCTACTTGGGCGCAGAGATATCACACTCACCACCAGTTCGTGTTGACTCTCATCCTCACGTCCTCAGGCTGTTGAGCGATCGCAACCTCCTCCTCCTGTCATTCTATTTCCAAAGCATGCAGCTCCTCTTCTGAAAACTCGGGTTCATAGAGGTATGGCTCTGGCTCTTGACTGTCTGAGAAGTCACCCTCCTCGTCTCTCACAAAATCCGCCATGTTCATCGCCATTCACTATGTCTACTGTAGGAAAAAAAGCCGGCTACTATTCACGCTGGTATGTTGACGGAAGTTGTGTGATTTCAGGTGTCGTGTGATATCTCTGCGCCCAAGTAGCAGTGCTTCGCCTGTGCTTCCCCCCAATATAGTCCCAAGTCAATATCTGCCTAGGAAATCGCCTAGTGTTAATCTGCATCGCTATGTGTACTCGTTGTGAATATGCAGGCCACAAGAAGTAATTTGTTTTTTGTTTTTTTTTATCACTTTTACTCATGACATGCTAGCTGGCAACAAAGGATTCCATTCATTATGCTAAGCTAAGCTATCGGCGGCGCTGCCAAACTAAAACAATGCATGCACTGAGACAAAAATGCGTTTGCCCAGTATGCCCACCTATCTAAATGTAGGAAAGACGGTGAATAAGCCCTATTTAAAAAAATGGTGGAGTGTTCCTTTAATTTCACTAAAAAACCCCAGTCATGTTTTCAGGCCATTTCAAGTTTGATTTTGACGCGACAAAGCGATATCTAAGTGGTAGAGTAGTTTACTTTTCAATTAATCTTCTGATTGGACAGTGTTACTTTATAAAAATGTCACATTTTGTAATAATACTTTTTCAAATAAGTAAAGCAAGTCACGCAGTGGTGTTGTTGTGTGCTGTTTAAACATGATGGTTATAGTAGTTCTAGACTACTCATCTCACTTGAACAAAAACAGATTCAGAATTCCTCAAAATAAATAAAAACAGTGAAATGCAAACTCAGAATTTTACGCAAACCTGCAATAACATGTTATAATACAACTTTATGTATTTAAATGTTGTTGTAATTTCATCAAAATTATGTGGAATTTGAAGCATTCATAACCTTTAAATAAATAAAATGCTAAGGTAAATTCTAACACTAAACATTTTTAAAACAAACCCGCATTGACTACTCTCAATTCATTTTCCCCGTGGAAACCAAACCAGCTCAGCGTTGTTTTCTGTTTTTTGTTTTTTTTTAAAACTTGTAGCATTTAAATATATCACTTCTGTTGATGCTGTAGTGCTGTAGCATAATAATGTCGTGTTGAGGGCTAATTATTTTGTTTGTTTTACAAGTGTTTTTGTGCTGCCCAGGGCCACCATACTAAAGGTTATATACAAATGAAGTCAATTACACACACACATATGTACACACACAATTACTGCTCTAAACCCTACCCAACACACACATGCACCGTGCCCACAGGGAAACACAACAGCAACTTTCACTCCAATGAGAGGGAGAGTGACAACACAATCATATTTCATTTTACACACACTTTACACCAAGCCAAGAATCCACCTAAATGCATCTGTTCTAGGTGAAAATCCAGCAGGGTTTTGTGATTTCCCCTCTCTTATTCCCTCTCTCCTGCTCTCTTTCTCTGTTTGGGGACTTGAATCCCTTCTTGTGCTGATTACACACAAAGCTCTTTAAAAGCTTATTTCAGCTGCCTGCAAATTTCTGCAGATTGATTTGACTCTGTATTATGTTAAAATGGGAAAAGAATCCATCATGAGACTTCTTCAAAGACTTTTCAAAAGCTCTCTCTCCATCAGGTTAACAATGTATTTGCTTTGTCAAGGGTTCAGTGGAGCAGTTGTGTGACCGGAATAGACCAGGGATAATCTGGGTTTTCAAACACATCACTATTAAAACCAGACGAGTCCTGATGGTCAACTGGTCTTCATTAAACCAGTTAACATACTAGCAGTACTGTATTTGACAAAAAAGTACTCACTGACATCACTAATAATCATTGGGAATTTGTACGTAAAGTGTGGTTCTAGCACACATACATTTCATATGTAAAGTACATTTTTGTGTTTACATACAGGTGCTGGTCATAAAATTAGAATATCATCAAAAAGTTGATTTATTTCAAGAATTCAACTTAACAGGTGAAACTAATATATTATATAGACTCATTACATGCAAAGTGAGATATTTCAAGCCTTTATTTGTTATAATTTTGATTATTATGGCTTACAGCTTATGAAACCCACAAAATCAAAATCCCAGAAAATTAGAATATTACATGAAATCACACAGTAATTACACAGTGATACCATAGTCATTGAACCAGGTTTTGGTTCTTTTAGCAGTGTGGGCAGGTGCAAATCCTGCTGGAAAATGAAGGAAGCATGAAGTGCTCTGAAAATGTCCTGGTAGACGGCCGCATTGACTCTGGATTTAATAAAGCACAGTGGACCAAAGTCCTCTTTTCTGATGAGAGCAAATTTTGCATCTCATTTGGAAACCAAGGTCCCAGAGTCTGGAGGAAGAATGGAGAGGCACACAATCCAAGATGCTTGAAGTTCAGTGTGAAGTTTCCACAGTCTGTGTTGGTTTGGGGAGCCATGTCATCGGCTGGTGTTGGTCCACTGTGCTGTCCACTCAACGCAGCCGTCTACCAGGACATTTTCAGAGCACTTCATGCTTCCTTCAGCAGACAAGCTTTATGGAGATGCTTCCTTCATTTCCCAGCAGGATTTGCACCTGCCCACACTGCCAAAATGACCAAAACCTGGTTCAATGAGTATGGTATCACTGTGTAATTACTGTGTGATTTCATGTAATATTCTAATTTTCTGGGATTTTGATTTCGTGGGTTTCATAAGCTATAAGCCATAATCATCAAAATTATAACAAATAAAGGCTTGAAATATCTCACTTTGCATGTAATGAGTCTATATAATATATTAGTTTCACCTGTTAAGTTGAATTCTTGAAATAAATTAACTTTTTGATGATATTCTAATTTTATGACCAGCACCTGTAGATTCTAATCATAAACATTAACAGCATCTAAACATAAGCATTTTATAAATTATCTTTAGAGAAGTGTTTACAAATCCTTTTAGATTCATAGAATATTGAACGCATGGTTTCATGGAATTAATACAGAAAGTAGGTTGATTTTATTGAATCGATAAATGAGATTAATTGTTCAATGTCATCATATTTACAATTTGCCATAAGTTTAATTTGTGGTGCTTTTTTTGTGAATTTTGGTGCCAAATTCAACTCAACAAAGTTTAAACTGAATGGAAAGTCTGTCATTAATTTAAAAAGAATTTTAAAAAAGCTATCTGTAGGACAGCTTGAAAAGACATCATAAACATTTTATTTTGTGTCATATCAGAATCCATCAAATATGTATATAATTATGTTGTAAATAACGTTATTGTAACTGGTAAGGTTTAGGGTACTCAATATGTTGGGTAAGGGACTCAAAAATAAAATTTCTAATATATTTATAACAAAAGCTTGATACAATATTTCTAAAGTTGTACATATGTACAATAAATACTGTACATTCACACTTTATTTTCTGTCAATACCTCCAAATTAGTCACTTCCAGCCTGACGTGGGTATTAATACGTGACATTTACAGGTGCAAAACATACATTTTTGTATGTTTGGATAGATGCTGAAACTTACAATATGGACGTATTGACAACATTTAAACGTAAACATAAGCTAAAAACATAAAATATTTACAAATCTTTTATATTATAAAAATATTAGTATAACTGCCCTTTTACCATTTTATAGATACATTTTAGATCCCTTAACCCATCCCTAAACCCAAATAAAACCATTTACAGCCCAGCTTCAGTGTATATCCAAACGTACAAAAATATGTGTAAATGTTACAACTAATGAGATCAGGCTTAATATCACTAAAACATTAAGCCTAATTGTAAACAGAACAGAGCTTGTGAATAAGGCAGAACCTATAATAAATTATATATAAAAGATGTATATTTGCACTGAAAATAATGAAAATATGATGCAATACTAGTTGCGTGTTTAGCTGGTTAAATCATATTGTGAAAAAACACGCAGGGATTTGTCCACATTTTAGTCAATTTGCCCCTCGGTCAGTGCGTTAACCCCTCACCTGAGTTTTACGGTGTACTTTGTACCAGCGGTGGCCTGCAGCGGTTAGACCCGGAGGCAAATTCATCTCTGTGAAAGAAAAATGGTCCCGTCTAAATCAATCATTTTAAAAATAGGATATACCCCCAACCTCTCTCTCTCTCTCTCTCTCTCTCTCTCTCTCTCCTATAATCGCATAGGTCAGTGCTTAGTCACTTATTTCATGCCCCACTGAAGCGTAGACAACAAGAGTGTGTGTCTGAGGGTGTGTTTGTACGTGTGCGATAGAGAAAGTAGGAGAGACAGCCTTATAAATTTTTCAGGACCAGTCTATTATTAGTGTGAAACAGCAGCAAAGAACAAGCAGTCTAATCAGTGAGTAGTGTAGGACGGTGTTTTGTGAGCCCTGGATACAGGCTAATGTGGTGCAATGGATGCTGGGTAATATACACTGTAGAATATAGGCCAGGTCCTGCATCTCTAGCACATTAGCACATAGTGTCAACATCACATCTGAAACACCTTCCCCATTTACAAAAGAACAAAGTAATGCAGGTGTAAAACAGAGATGACACTTTTAATTGTCGACATTAATGAATTTGTAGCATACTTTGTCTCTGTTTGGGTCTTCCTCCATCCATTTACCCTTTCCCCATCTCTCCAGGCATGATTTATACCTCTTTTACTCTAACAGCATGGTCTTTTGTTCTCAGTTTCATGAGTTGGTCTTGATTTTCTTCCTCTCAGAATGATCTCAGCTGCAGGTATTCAATCAGAGAGAGAGAGAGAGAGAGAGAGAGAGAGAGAGAGAGAGAGAGAGAGACATAACTTAATGCAGGGGTCGGAGTAGTCTATAACAAACAACAGCATTACGAAAGAAACACACGTTTTACACTCAGAGAAATGTCTGCAAAATGTTTACAAATCCATAAACATTAAAATATTTGCATATCCAATTTTCCAACTTCATTGCCATGATAAAGTAACGGCATAAAAAAATATTCGAAAAAATAATATTATTTTTTTTCCGTCATAATCTTTTGCCACAAATGCCAACATAGGCTGATGGAAAAACATGACTCCACCTACATTTTTGTAAATCTCCAAAAACCAACTGTATTTACAATTCACTACAATTTTTCAATTTTTAATCCTTTTCAGACAAATTATGATTACATACAGGAGCAAATCGATTTATAAACACTTAGTTTTGCAAATTGCATCACATAACCATCTCCATATGTATGGATTTTCAGATCAAATATGGTTGGTTTAACTTATAAAATAGTTACCTGGTTGCATTAAAAAAAAAATTTTTTGCCTTGAGAATTTTGAGATTGGCTTAATCAACAGAAACTCAAAATATCATGTTATCTGAACCACATTAATTATCCAAGTTGATTTGACAAAAGAAAAAAAGTTATAACAAATGGTGATAAGGGATCATGAAAATATATAAAAAAAATTTCCAGTGTACGGCGTTCCACTTGCAATGCGGAGAGCTCAGATACAAGTCCTAAATACGAATCATAATTAAAAAAAATCTCAAAGACTTGTAAATGTGTAAATGTGTGGTCAAATTCTGGGAAATTCAACATACAAAAAAACTTACATTGTCAATAGTCAATGCATAGTGATGTATGAAGTATCAATGCAACAACTTTGCATGACCAACTAGAACCTGTTGCGAAATCTACATGGGGAAATCTTTCCCTCTCCCATGAAATTCCAGATCACATTGATTCCTATAGAAATGAATAATTAATCAGAAAAGTCGGTGAACAACAAATGTGACCATACTTTAAGACAAGTATTCAGTTAAAATGTTTCAATACACTCAAGTACAAGATCTCAACTGAAATGTATAGTAATACCTAGCATTTAAATTCTAGGAAAGCAGAGAGATGGAGCCCAGCGCTCTTAACACCTGAGACAGTCCAGTAATCTTTAAAAAAAAAAAAAACGCTACACCCGAGAGAGCAGAAATAAAACTCATGTTACTCTGACTTAAAATTATCCCGGGTGGCCTTGGTTTTAAAAGCACAAAGGAGCTTGTGCCGCTAATAAAAATCCCAATCTAAACCGGCCATCCAGAACACAGCTCAGCCCGGGGACAAGTTATCTTCAGTAATGCACTTGTTTGGGGCAGCTCAGCTATATAAGATTTCCGTCAGCCTTCCAAACTGTTTTTCTTCAGTCTCCAAATCTGCCATCACACATTCACGGCGGGTGAATTTCTTTACCGTATGTTTATATGCAGAGGATGTTATAGCTGAGATCAACAGAAGTCAACTGCATATATTTTAGTGCTGACATGACAGGGGTGTCTATGTGCCTAAGGAAGTGAGAGAGCAAGAGCGGAAGAGCTCGGAGGTTAATGAGGACGGACAGGTTTGGCATTTGAGCAGAGGAAGAGGAGGATACTCATCATCTTCGCACTCCTGTCTCCATGGAAACCTGACCTTGTAGCCTCTGATTCTCTCTGCTCTTTCTGGAGGGTGTCTCGTGTACACGCCAGTTCATATGCAGAGGGCTGAAGCGATGGAGAAACAGAGTGGCATCTTCACACTTCATCTACTGCTCACTTGTTTCAAACATGATGCGAAAAAGGGGGGAAAAAAGTGTCAAAGCTATTTGAGAGCACCCGTGTGTGTGCACACACACACAATCACTCAAACAGCCATGACGTAAGATTAAATCAGGACGCCTCGTGTCCACTCATGAGTTTTCAATCCCCTTCATCTCGGAAAAAAAAAGAACCCATTTCCCGTCGCTCTCCCTGGAGATCCCAGTATGCAGTCGCCCGGTCTCGCTCCCCAGAGGAAGTGCACAAGAGTTTTCAGAGTGATTTGGAGGGTGGAAGTGTGATTGTTGAACTCGGAGCAGACAGCATGTGGGAGTTTGGTTCACGGAGAGAGTTCGACTAGTTGTAATGCGAATATCTCGCCTGGCCAGACCGTGTTTCCTGTCTCCTCATCCGGAGCTTATAAACGAGACGGCACAGCTATATCTGCACAATCAGACAGTGGGCAGAGAGAGAACACATCTCTCAATAACACACACACACACACACTTGGCTGATAGGAAGGGGAACATATCTTGTTAACTGGTTCAGAATCAGATGTGCTTGTTATTTTCTGGGTGTTTTGAGCGGTCAAGGCGTACGCAGATCACTTTAAGCACAAATCCTTGTCAGCTAAACACATTTAGTTGTGGAAACCAAGCTAAATTATCGAACCTTATCTGCTATGAACTGCACGGGCTACTCGTCTCATCTAGAATTCAGTTTAAAATAATTCGGTTGACCTACAAGGCTCTCAGGAATCTTGCAGCGCAGTATCTCACTGAGCTTATCCAAGCGTACACTGAGGTCTTCTGGTTCAGGTCTTCTCTCTGTCCACAATTTTAGGCTCCAAAACCATGGAAGTCGCTGGCATAAAACATCCTCTGAATATCTCAATCTTCTATTAAAAGCACAAATAAAAGCTCAACTTTTACTTTCTATACACCTTGATTTGTTTTATTGTTTATATATTATAGTCGGATGTGTTAATTTGCTAATTATTAATATAAAGTCATGGCATTTAAAAATATATATATATATTATTGTTGTTGTGGTGGTGGTGGCTGTTAGTGTTATATAAAATAATAATAACAATAATAATAATATATTTATTTATTTATTTATGTTTATTATTCTTGTTATTGTTATAAGTTAAATGTTTTTAATATTTCATTAGATTTATTCATTATTATTTTGTAAAAATATTGTAACACATATACATAATTGCCTATAGGTTTATTCAAATAAATGTGTGAATAGTTTTTAGAAAAGGTTAGAATAAATGAATCATCTGAATGAACTTCCCAACGCATTACTGTTATTAAATAACGCTCCGGTTACGACTGTAACCTCGGTTCCCTGAAGAGGGAACGAGCGTTGCGTCGAGTTTGACGCTATGGGAACGCTTTGCGTGATGACGTCTTGAAGCACATGTAAAATCAGTCCAATGGCGTGGCGGAACGTCAGAGGCGGGTGACGTCACGTACCAGGAAGCTATAAAAACCGGCCCGAAACAGAAAATGACAGCTTAATAAAGTCTGAAGTCGTGCTGACAGGCATGAAGGAGATATGGCAAGGTGACGCAACGCTCGTTCCCTCTTCAGGGAACCGAGGTTACAGTCGTAACCGGAGCGTTCCCTTTCAAGGGAACTCGCGTTGCGTCGAGTTTGACGCTATGGGAACGTCTATACCAACGCCTCCATAGCTACAAATGTCTGTCCTGTGTGAAATCTAGTAGAGCAGCACTAGGATGACAAAACATGAGACCCTGGAGCAGAGTCTAGATCCAGAGAGTAGAACCTGACGAAAGTGTGCGGTGAGGACCAGCCTGCCGCATCACAAACGTCCTGTAAAGAAACTCCTGAAATAAGGGCCTTAGAGGCCGCCATACTCCTAGTAGAGTGCGACCGGACAGCCAAAGGAGAAGGCTGCCCAGCCGCCTCATAAGCAAGTGAGATAGCCTCAACCACCCACTTGCTCATTCTTTGCTTAGACACCGGGCCTCCCTTGTTAGGGGAGCCAAAGCAAACAAATAACTGATCACTTCTACGCCACAGGGCAGCTCTGTGGACATAGGCGTCCAACGCCCGAACTGGGCAAAGCAAATTATTAGCCTCCTGGTCCGCATTCTGGAAGGGAGGAGGACAAAAGGCCTGCAGAACGATAGGTCTGACCACATTAGTGGGGACCTTGGGGATATAACCCGGTCTGGGATGAAGAAAAGCTTTCACCATACCCGGAGCAAACTCTAAGCATGACGGAGCAACCGACAATGCTTGCAGATCCCCTATTCTCTTAAGAGAAGAAATAGCCAGAAGAAAAAGAGCTTTCAGAGTTAGAAATTTCTCAGGAACCTCCTCAATGGGCTCAAAGGGGGCCAGGGACAGGCCTTGTAGTACAATGGACAAGTCCCATGGTGGCACCCTAGAGCGAACTGCAGGCCTCAGCCTCCAAGTGCCACGAAGGAAACGAGATATTAAAGGGTCTTTCCCCACAGACATTCCACCCAAAGGAATGTGGTAAGCACCTATGGCCGCCACATAAACCTTTAAGGTGGACGGGGTCAGACCTGCAGTGAACCGGTCCTGCAGGAACTCCAGCACTGTACCAATTGGGCAGTTAACTGGGTCCAACCGACGGTCACTACACCAAGAAGTGAAGACTCTCCACTTCAGGGCATAAAGTTTCCTCGTGGAGGGAGCTCTGGATTGTAGAATGGTCTCAACAACCTCAGTTGAGAGACCTGACTCTATGAGCTGGGCCCCCTCAGAGGCCAAGCCCACAGGTTCCACAGTTCTGGGCGGGGGTGAAATATTGAGCCCCCTGCCTGGGAAAGAAGGTCTCTCCTGACGGGTAACTCCAGAGGATGCCCGTCGAGGAGGGAGACCAGATCGGGAAACCATACTCTGCCCGGCCAACGCGGGGCTATAAGAAGCAGGCAAACCCGGTCCCTGCGAACTCTCTCCAGAACTCCCGGGAGCAGAGCAACTGGGGGAAAGGCGTACAGACGTAGCCTCGGCCACGTCTGAACCATAGCATCCAGTCCCAGAGGAGCTGGATGCGTGAGGGAGAACCAAAGTGGACAGTGAGACATCTCTCGAGACGCAAACAGATCCACTTGTGCTTGGCCGAACTCCCTCCATATCAGCTCCACCACCTCGGGGTGGAGCCTCCATTCCCCGGGCCTCGGCCCCTGCCTCGACAGAGTGTCTGCTCCTATATTCTGGACCCCGGGGATGTAGGCTGCTCTGAGTGACAGCAACTTCCCTGGGACCACAAGAGGATATGGCGCGCCAGATTGGATAATGGGCGCGAGCGCAGACCCCCTTGGTGGTTGATATAGGCGACTACCGACGTGTTGTCCGTATGCACTAACACATGGTGTCCCCTGAGATCTGTGATAAAGCTCCTCAGAGCCCGGAAGACGGCTAACATCTCTAGGCGATTGATATGCCAGGAACGATGATGGTCTTCCCACAGACCTTGAGATGAGCGACCCTCCAGGATCGCTCCCCAACCCGTGAGGGAAGCATCCGTCGTTAGCAGTTTGCGACGACAAGGAGCTCCCAACACTGGGCCCTGGGACAGGAACCAAGGTTTCTTCCACATAACCAAGGCACGTAGGCATCGCCGCGTGACCTTGATTGTGCGAAATGGGTTGCCCCTCGGGGAAAACCCCCTGGTC
Source organism: Abramis brama (assembly GCF_963993115.1). NCBI lineage: Eukaryota > Metazoa > Chordata > Actinopteri > Cypriniformes > Leuciscidae > Abramis > Abramis brama. The sequence continues at coordinate 22,256,323 of NC_139978.1, forward strand.
CTGAGCCACCACTGCAGGGGCCTCATGTGCAGCAGTCCAAAAGGTATCACGTTGGAAGCTGCCGCCATGAGACCCAACAGTCTCTGGAACTGTTTGACAGTGAGTAGCTGGCCTAGCTTTACACTTTTCACAGCTGCAAGGATGGACTCTATACGTGGCGGTGACAGGCGCGCCTGCATCGACACTGAGTCCCAAACCACGCCTAAAAAAGTGGTCCTCTGGAGTGGAGAAAGCACACTCTTCTTGGCGTTCAGCCGTAACCCCAGCTCTTTCATGTGGGCGAGAACAACATCTCGATGTTGAACCGCCAACTGATGCGACTGAGCTAAAATCAACCAATCGTCGATGTAGTTCATTATGCGAATACCCTGGAGGCGCAGCGGCGCCAGAGCTGCATCCATGCATTTGGTGAAAGTGCGGGGTGATAAAGCTAGGCCGAATGGAAGAACACGATATTGGTAAGCTTTGCCCCCAAAAGCAAACCTCAGGAACTTCCAATGACACGGACGGATGGAAATGTGGAAATATGCGTCCTTGAGATCTATCGTGACAAACCAGTCCTCGGATCTGATCTGTGGCACGATCTGTCTCAATGTTAACATTTTGAACTTGAGCTGCATGACTGAATCGTTCAGAACTCGAAGATCTAAAATGGGACGCAATCCCCCGTCCTTTTTTGGAACTATGAAGTACCGGCTGTAAAACCCGGTTTCCCTGTCGGAGGGAGGTACATATTCTATGGCCCCTTTCTCTAACAGAGTGTTCACTTCCTGTTCCATAACCAGAACCTGCTCGGGGGCCACCACTGTGGGCAGGACCCCCATAAACCGAGGAGGGCGTTTCTTGAATTGTATCAGATACCCTCTTTCCACGGTCTGCAGGACCCAACGAGAAACATTTGACAGTAGTTTCCACGCTGTCAAAGATTCTACTAGAGGTACCAGCCTCTCGAGACTGGTTTCTGGATTTTGTTGTTGTTGAGCAGTCAATTCGACGCCCTGTAACGGCGCACCGGCAGGGAGCGACCGAACAGACTGCTCTAACACCCTCCTCGGAGGGGGCGGGCATCCCGAGGCCACTACGTTTCCGGGTGGTCCTTGAGATATGTGCTCGCCGGAGACCGCTGCGCCCTGTAACACCGGAGGCGGCAGGGTTAGCAGAACGGTCCCCTGAGGGTACCGAAGAGAGACGGGCACCGTAAAAAGAGGTGTTAACCGCTCTGCTTCGGGGGGGACTACCCTCATTAGTCCTGAGCCCTCGGACGTCAGGATTTCTTCCCAGCAGCCTTCTTGGCGGTAATAACGGTCCGCAGATCCGCTTTACCCCTCGAAGACTGCTGGGTTTGAGCGCGCCCTCCGTGTCCCCGAGATTTTTGTGGGGGAGCACGGGAGGACACGCTCTGCTTCTGAGTGGCACGGTGCTCAGCGCCCTTTTTAGAGGAGTGAGGCTGCTCCCGCTCAGCAGCCTCATAGAAAGAACGGCGGGGAAGAAGCTTTTGGAGAGCAGCTGCTTGTTTAGCGGCTTCTTGAGATTTTGCAACCGCAATATTCACTGCATCCCCAAATAACCCGGCAGTGGAAACCGGAGCATCTAAAAGAACATGTTTCTCTTTGTCCTTTATATCGCTTAGATTGAGCCACAGATGCCTCTCAGTGGCCACCAGGGCTGCCATAGACCGCCCGATAGATTTAGCGGTCTCCTTGGTGGCCCTGAGAGAAACATCTGTGGCTCTGCGAAGTTCAGCCACAGTGTCGGGACCAATTCCCCCGCCCTCCTCTAAATCCCCCAATAATTCTGCCTGATATGCTTGCAGGATGGACATCGTATGCAGACACGCTGCAGCTTGACCAGCGGCTGCATACGATTTATGTACCAGGGACGAAGTAATTTTTACTGGCTTAGAGGGAAGTGTAGGAGCCTTCAGGGAAGATGCCGTTGCTGGAGAGAGATAGCCCGCGAGCGTCTCTTCCACCCTCGGCATCTCCCCATAACCATACTCTTTATACTTTGAAATAGAGGAATAGAGAGAAGTGTGTGGTGTGTATACTCTGTGAGACACTGGTTTCCCCCACGATCTCGACACCTCGGTGTGGAGATCGGGGAAAAACGGCAGGCTCCTGCGCTGGGGCTGAGCACGAGATGGCAGGAAGCGTTCGTCGAGCTTACTTTTCGAACGAACGTCCTGCCGATCCTCTGGCCACTCAATAGATAGTCTGTCAACCGCTCTAGTAATGACATCGAGCAGTTCCTCAAACGCATGAGACTGAGGTGGCGAATCCTCAGACTCAGCTTCAATACTCACAACATCCAACTCCTCAGAGCTGGATAGTTGCAGTACTGGTACCTCTATCGGGGGGGAAGTAACCGCAGCGCGTGCTTCCACACCCTGATAAGAGGCACTGGATCTATCAGAAGGATGCTGAGATAAGGCAGAGCCCGTCTCAACATCCACTGATAAATCCATTTGTGAACCCCAGGACTGAGATCGACGCCGTGCCTCGGCAGCGGCGGGACCCGAGCCCTGGGGAACGTGGTCGGGATAGAACCGAGCCAGGCGGGATCGGAGTGTACGCAAAGGAAGCGCACAGCAATGCTCATAGTCACCACCCTCGAGTGCTGACTGGGCATGCTCCTCTCCCAAACAAACAACACAAAGAGTGTGTGTGTCACCTCCCGTTAAATAACGCGGGCAGGGATGGACACACACTCTAAACTGCTGCTTGCTCGCCATACTGAATAATATAAATATATATATATAATATATAATATAATATAATATATAAATATATATACAGACAACACCAAATAAGACAGACCGATTTCAACACAGAGCGCAACTGAAGACTCAGAAAGCTGTCATTTTCTGTTTCGGGCCGGTTTTTATAGCTTCCTGGTACGTGACGTCACCCGCCTCTGACGTTCCGCCACGCCATTGGACTGATTTTACATGTGCTTCAAGACGTCATCACCCATAGCGTCAAACTCGACGCAACGCGAGTTCCCTTGAAAGGGAACTTTGTTAATTCAATATTATTATTATGAACATTAATAGTATTATTATTAACCAAATTAGTTAATAAAATAATTAAATAATAATAATAATATATGTACAGTATAATACTGTAAATGTTTTCATATTGTTATTATTTAAATTAGTACTTTTAATTAACTAATTTAAGAAAAAGCAGAAATTTATATAATAATAATCAATTATCTTTGACTTTTATCAATATCCATTTCTTTTTTTCTTAAATTAGTTCATTACAAATACAAATTTAAATAACACTATGAAAAGACTGATAGTATTTTACACATCATTATTTAAATCATCATAATGTTCATAATAATAACACTAATTATCTTTAATGAATTAATTCACTAAATAATAATAACAACATAATAGCTATAAGGAGAATTAAATAAATAACAATAATTAAATGTGTAATTAATGAATGTTAGTGTTTGTTTATATTATTATTAAACTATTATATTAGAGGGGGGTGGGGGGGGGGGGGGGGGCAGCTGTTGTTATGATACAAGCTCCATGACCTTCTTACAAGGCTCAGTATATTTATCTTCACACACACACACAAACAGCAAGGTCAGTCGACACTATACAGATATGTCTTCATTAGTGGCAGCACTGTCACAGCAAGCTCAAGACACACGCCAGATAATTACACAAACAGTGTTAAATAACATTTGAGGATCATGGGTTCAACCTGTGTTTACTTTGTCACAACAATATTCAGACACTTCAGAGGCTCTACCTAAAGGCACACAAACTTGGGATGGAATCAGAATCTAAGAGGTTTGAATTACCAAAAGACGATTAACTTTTATATAATGTAGTTATTTTAATCCGAAGTTTTGAGCTTCAGTTATTGGACTCGGATCCACTGGGGTGGACAATCAGAGTTCTCATCAGAGAGGAGATGAATGAGAGGATCCTGCTAGGACTTTTAATGAATAAAGGAGAATGATCTGCCTATAGACGAGTCTGTGGGGGATTTTGAGTGTGTGTGTGTGTGTGAAGGTTTGCGATGTGTGAACGTTCTTTGACAACAGTATTTGTTGTTGCTTGTTGTGGTTCTGTGTGCAGGGAAGCCAAACTAATCAATAACAGTAAAACATCCAGGACCAAGCAGGCATAAATGAGCTTTCCAGCATGCTGTTTTTAACATCTTATTAAGCTCTTTACAGGGCTCCTGACTTTCAACTGATTGATTGAGGTTTTTTTTTTTTTTTTTGCTCTCTCCTTCGTTCTTTCTACTGATTGAGCTCTTATAAAATAAATTCATGTAAAAGAAAGTTTTGCAATTACCTTTTCAAACATCATCTGCATTTTCTCTTTTTACAATCATAACTGCTGAGGAATAACTAACTAAGCATATTAATACCAATTAACTATTTTATTTTTATTTTTGTATTTTCTTAATTTATTTTCAGTTCTTCAATATCTCAGCTTATTTATTTATTTATTAGTATTTTATTAGTTTGATGTAATAATCAAATTATTTTCTCATATGAAGCATTGGGAATTTTGTTCAGAAGATTAATTTAAATTAACCGATTCTAAAAACTATTCACCAATTTATTTGTGTATTTATTTGTGTTATTTGCATAGTCGCACAGCATTTTAATAGCCCTAGTCTTTTTTTGTAGGCAATTAACATAATATTATCATATTTGTTACAATTTTACAAAATAACAATATTTAATTGCATGAAATATTAAATATAAAATAATATAACATTTATATTATATTCATGTTGTTTCCAACCATTAATGCCTATTGTCATTTGTGGTATTTAGTGTAACTTTATCTGACAAATGCTCAGACTTTTCTTAAGAGTTAGACATTAAATACATACAAGTACTTGAAAACTAGACATGCTCTTATTTCATAATTTTTTCATACAGATTTTTCAGGTGCCCAAACAAGACAGCAAAGGCCCATTCACACAAATAAGAATGATAACTATACTAGCGTCCACACCAACGAATGATAATGTTCTGTTTATTATAAGCACAAGCTGCAGTTCTGTCGTCTGCCGCTTTAAAGGTGAACTAAGTAACTTTTTTTATCTTAACCGAACAGCTTCGGAGTCATTGGAATGGTTATATGACTGTTTTCGGGTTGAATGGTGGTCTTCTCGCACCCTTCGAGCGCCTGTGAGACGAAAAACCACCCTTGCAACTTTGGGCCGGTGTGGTGAAGTATCCAGTAACTCTATAGTGATGGGTCCGGGCTGAGGACCCAATTAGTATGCCAGCCTGATCTAAATCTGTTCTCGCGATACGGTAAGGCAGTATCAGTGTAGTAATATCAGGTAAAGCTCATAGCACGATCTTCGGATAACGTTAGCTGTATGCTATGCTACTATCTAAGCTAACTAAAAATCACACTAACAACGAGAAATGTTTAATTTCACAATCTATAGCTTCGGTTAAATACTAGTATATGAAACGTATAATTTAAAATACATTAAATACATTAATGACTCGTTATAACGTAGTACAAACGTCTTCTATAATAAAGTGATTTTGTATGATTTGTAACCAGGCACTAAAGCGATTACCCATAAAACGTGCTTTGAACCAATCGGATTGCTTGGGTCCTCAGCCCGGACCCATCACTATAGAGTTACTGGATACTTCATCACACCGGTGCGCCGCCGGCCGCAGCGTCAGAAAGTATTGCGTGATATCAGGTCTCGCGATGTAACAAACTGCTTTACGGCACTGTACACATACACTATCTAAACATTTATATGCTAGCCTTCTGTGTATTATACATACCTCAGTGGACATTGCTCCGTGCGTTCGCCGGGTTCTTTGAAAATAAATGCACATGACCAGCGGGAGAAGATGGGAGGGGGGAGAGTCGCCAACGAGTTTTGACGACAGTGTTGTCAAATATCTATTCCGAAGCTGTAGGGGGAGCTCTATAGAGAAACCCGCGAACAAAAAGCGAAGAAATCGGCAAAGCTGCATAATGCTGCTTTAAATGCTCGAGCTCTTGCAGGGTGAATTCTGATTTGCTGCCAATGTTTTGATTTTACATCAGCTAGAAAAATATCACTGTGAAAGTGATTCAAACCATATAATTTCTTTGAGCCGTTATCACAGCAACATAGTGTCGGCCCAGATCCGGCCCACTTCTGGTACACGTTGAATCCACATGTACCAGATCTGGGCCGACACTATGTTGCTGTCTGGGTCGTTATAGTTGTGGTGTGGACTTTGCTATTCTTTTCTATTTAGAACAACAGTTATCGTTAGCTATTATTCTTGTTGTGAATGGGCCTTAACACCAGCCTTAAAATCCCATAAGGACATATATTAAATCTGCCATAACGGCCCGACCTCGCAGAAACGGACCGGAATACATTTGGCCTTCCTCCATCTGCTCTGATCTCCACACACACACATACTCAGGACAATGATGCAAGACCATTTCCTTTGATTGAAATTAATTTATTCGTGCCAGCACACTGGTTTTGGCATCTATTAATTTCCCTTTATTAAATTTCACACCTTCACCCTTGAAGTTAATTAAAAGAGTGAGAGAAGAGGGTGCTGTATCACCCGGTCTGCTGTCCTTTAGCTCCCTCCCTTCTTCATTCTCTTCACCTCTCTCTTTGTTTAAACAATCTCCTAATCGTATTTAAAACAGTCCCAACCGCACAGAGAGCAGCTCTCCTCTGTAACAACTCTATGGACAGCACAATTTGCCTGTCAGAGTTTAACCTGATGTACTCATTTCCATAAAATCTAATCTCATGCCTTTTTCCTCTTAACTCCCGGGATTGCAGTCTCGGACCACTATTGTAAAGTGATGTTTGTTCCACACCTGAGACGAGCTGAGAGTGCATGGTCGAAAGAAAGTGGATTGGGATTGTTGTGGTTATCTGCAGGCAAGGACCCAGGTATTATGCCGAGAGAACTCTGACATTCAGACTGACTTCTGTGTGTCATCCGCGGCTGAATGAGACGCAGCTCTGATCCACAGAGCTTAAAAAGATCTCTTGTGACAGATTTCAGTTGGTTCTTCACTGATAAGAAGCTGCATAACACATATTTTTATAGGCTTTCCTGTGTGCAAGGGCAAAAATTCAATAAAACAGTGTAGGGTCAATCCAACTAGAGTATACTTTCATGTCCCCATCAATTAGTTTTAGTACAAAAATAGTAAATAAATAATTATTTTAGTGTAATATGAATGTAAATGTTATTCATTTTTTATTTAAAACTCAATTTTATTCAATTCAACATTATAACTGCTTCATTCTATTCTGTCTGGTTTCTAAAAAACTGATTGGAAATGGGAGGCACATCAAGTGTCTCTGTTTATCAGTAAATAATGGAAAAAGATCCTCTTTCTGGACAATTTATTTAGAAATCAAACCTAGAAGGAACACTGAACAAAAGTAAAGTCAATGGTGAAATTTAACTGTAATTTAAGCATCAATGAAGTTCTGTGTTAAGTTTCCGGTTGTGGTGTGTTTGGTGTGTTTTGATATTGAGCAATACAGATTTGTTTTGTGCGACAAAAAAGCAATGTTACACAAATTTACCATGTTAACTATAGAAAAAGTTATGGAAAAAAGTTTGAGAAGATGTTGGCATTTTTGCCATGTTCTCAGCTAATTTACTAAGACGTATGACAGGTGTTTCTTCATGTGTTCCTTTCATCAAATGGGAATATTTCAAACAAAACATACTATCCCTAAATAACAAAAGCCATCATCCAGAGCATATTTCTAAAAATCAGACATGTCCTTTATAGAAACACTTGAAATAGCTCAAAAAGGTACGGCATAAAAGAATGACCCACCCAGTAAAACGCTGTTGTTTGTGGATATAAGAGGAAATCTGATCTCCTGATTTGACAGCAACACAACAGAAGGCGTCAGTGATTTTCAGTTGGGGAGTGAAGTGACTCATAACACATCTGTAGAACCAATGAAGGGAAGAATAGAGACTGAGCAGAGAGACTCTATCCACGATACCCTTCTTCTGCCCATCTGCTTCCACTCGGGGTAATGGAGTGTTATAGGGCAGTAGTGGCCATTAATTCTGCATGGACAATTTAACATCCAAACCTAAGCAGGCGGTCAGAATAGAGAATTTGTGAAGGGCTCTACCATACAAAAAAAATGTAGGATGAAATATACGTCTCATCTCAACTTTATTTATTCATTCTGATTTTTAGTGGATGTTTGGATCAGAGAATTCTTCAAATCTTTTAATTTGACATTTAGCTTTAATGTCCATTCAAAATAGCTGTGGCCAAAATGTTTCACTATTGCCAATATAGTGCACATGAGAGTATACTGAAAAGGAGAGTATATTGATTTCAGACACAGTCAATTAAAAACCAACAACAAAATCATTAAATGCCGTTTCCAAGATTACACCATTTCAACTGCATCATTTCAGGGTGTAAGCAGCAGTGAAATCCCTAACATGTGGGGTGGTTTCTTGCAATGTTAATTGTCAATAGCAAGCATATTTCGGATGCAATATCAAAAACAAAAACAAATGGTTGATGTTTGAGTTTGAGTTTTTTTTTTTTTTTTTTACAGTCAACTATAGTGCACTTTAAATTCTGCAATGATATATGTGATTTATATTGAAATATAGTTGTATTCCTAAAAATCATAGTATTCTACCAGTACCAAATGTTTAATATAGTAAAAAAAAATTGAAACACTTTGAACACTTTGAAATTTTGAAAAAATTAACACTTTGTTTGCAGATTAATGGACGGTTGTCTGTGCAAAGTAGTGGACTTAATTTTACCACTAATATATGTATAATATATGTATATTGAAATAGAAAACAGTTATTTTAATTTGTAATAATATTGTCACATTGGTGTTAGTGTGGGTGTGTTCGTGTCGGTGCTGGTGCTGGTGTGCCTGTGCCGGTGTGTCTGCGCCGGTGTGCCATGCGGTTTTGTCCGTGCCGGTGTGCCCGTGGCGGTGTGCCTGTGTCGATGCCGGTGCGCCCGTGTTTGCTGGTGTGTCTGTGACGGTGTGTACGTGCCGGTGTGCCTGTGTCTGTGCCGGTGTGCCCGTGTCTGTGCTGGTGTGTCCGTGCCGAAGTGTTGTGCCGGTGTGTCCATGCCGAAGTGTCCCTGCCGGTGTATCCATGTCGGTGCCCATGCCGGTTTCCGTGTCGGTGTGGCCATGACGGTGTCTGTGACGGTGTCCGTGCCACTGTGCCCGTGTCTGTGCTGGTGTGCCCGTGTCTGTGACAATGTGTCTGTGCCGGTGTGTGCCGGTGTCCGTGATGGTGTGTCCGTGCCAATGTGTGCCGGTGTGTCCGTGCCGGTGTGTCCATGTCGGTGTCCGTGGCGGTTTCAGTGTCGTGCCGGTATGTCCGTGTCGGTGTCTGTGACGATGTCCGTGCCGGTGTGCCCGTGTCTGTGCTGGTGTGCCCGTGTGTCCGTGCCGGTGCGTCCGTGCCGGTGTGTCCGTGCCAGTGTGTGCCAGTGTGTGCCGGTGTCTGTGCCGGTGTATCCGTGCCGGTTTCCAGTGTGTGCCGGTGTGTCCGTGCCGGTGTCTGTGCCGGTGTGTCCGTGCCAGTGTCCGTGCCGGTGTGTCCGTACCGGTGGTGTGCCGGTGTGTCCGTGCCGATGTCCGTGCCAGTGTGTCCATGTCCGGACAGTCAACTATAGTGCACTTTATATTCTGCAATGATATCTGTTATTTATTTAGAAAAAATCATTGTATTCTACCAGTACCAAATGTTTAATATGGTAAAAAAATACACTTTGTTTGCAGATTAATGGACAGTTGTCCGTGCAAAGTAGTGAAAACTTTATTTTGCCACTAAAAAGTATCATAATAAATAGGGGTGTGCGAGATCATGATTTTTGATTGTGGACGATTAAAATGTCTCCACAATCTGATTTTGACGAAATATCGTATTATGGTGCTACAGTGTATTCTATCAGTTGCAGTTCTGGCGCCTCCATCCTAACATACTATACAATGTGATGCGACGTACATTCACATCACATTTTAATGTACCGGTGTGTCCGTGCCTGTGTGCCCGTGTTGGTGCCAGTGTGTCCGTGCCGGTTTCCGTACCGGTGTGTCCGTGCGATTTTGTCCATGCTGGTGTGTCCATGTCCGTGTTGGTGTGTGAAACAGAAAATTACTCACTGCTCTGAGAACTTTAATAGTAGCTTTAATAAGTATCCATGTATATACAGTGAAGTATATGTAATGTTTTATTTTTATATTTGTTAATTTAATTTCTTTCTTAAATGCTTCTGTTAAATACACCTACTGTAGCTGAAAAAATAAAGCACTGTTTATTTTGTTTGTATATTATATGTTGTGTATATGTAGTGTGTATCTTTGTTCTTATCTTTTAATAAAAAAGAAAATGAGACAGATTTTTATCTAAACCACTTTGGCCAAAATGTCTGCCATTCTTTTTTTATTTTATATTTTGTTACCTTGTAAGGCTTTGTTTTTAAAATAGGGTAATTAGTTTGGCTGTAATGCTCAGCCACTTGCAAAATAGTAAAAACCAACATGAAAAAGAATCGTGATAAAATCGTGATTTTCCTCTAAAAAATCGTGATATGATATTTTTGCCATATTGCCCACCCCTAACCACTAGCTAATAAAATGAACGGTGTTTGCGGAGAAATAACATTTCATCGAGAAATAATTAGTATTAATTCGTTTTCATTTAGTTTGTTTTAAAAGCTACGATTTAAATGCACCAATATGCCTGGACCAATAATACTCATTGTAATCACCTAAGTTAACGTTAGTTCTGAAATGCAGTAGGCCTATGTTCGAGAAGCTGCAGCTGGCATCATGGCCCCTATGCGCGTTCGTCTACACCGCGTGGAACTGGAAAACACATATTCATATTGAGACACACCGTGTAAGTAAGGAATAATTGACGACAGGCCGTTGAATTATTAGAAAAATAATGCACACCCGAGGTGGTAATGCGTGTGCATTATTTTTCACCTCGCGTGTGCATTATTTTTCTAATAATTCAACGGCCTGAAGTCAATTATTCCGCTTATACTACAGTTACCACACCTCGAAACATTGTTCAGATTATGTATTTCAAGACGTTTGTAAAGTTTTTGTCATTAAAACGCTCTTGTATGTAGGCCTAATTTCTTACGCATCTAATCCCATGCCTCCGTTGCTAATTCCAAAACGTCATTTTAGAGTTAGTAACGGAGGTTTGAGCCACTGATAGCAGACTAATGCTGGGGACGACTAGCTGACACATTCTCTGACTGTTTTCATCGCAGCATATTTTAAACACCGACTTTGAACACAGACTGAATGCGCTGAACACGCGTTTGGACATGATCAGTCATAAGAATCAAATAACATTCATAACCAGCCTTAAAGTGTGTCCCCGGCTTTATGCAGTTGTTAATGCAGTTATTAGAGAGAGATGTGCAATAATGAGACAGAAAAGCATGTGCGTCAATATTATTATTTATTTATTAATTCAATTCGTTTTAATTAATTCGTTCATTCTTTTGTTTCTATTATTGACAGATGACAGTAGACTAGCCAAATAAATGAAACACAAAGCCCTTTTAACAAGTAGGCCAATCAATAATTATTTATTTGTTAAATTATCTGCAATAAAAATCCGTGCTGCAGGACTATCCATTTATTTAGCCTATATTCAGTTTAATTTTCTATTGATTATATAGGACTATATACTTTATTTATTAAAATTAAACTGCATGTTTCCATTGATTGTGAAGCTAGACATTGAAAATTGCAGATCAAGCGCATGGGGCTAAATGTTTTTTCTTGTTATGAATTGTATCCTATTTTCCGTTATTACAGTTGACTACGCGAAGTGATATGGAACTGTAATGCGGTCAAGACCTGCCTGGAACTACTTTAGCTGTGCGTTTCCCTGAAAATAATGCACACCTTAGAACGTTCGTCAACCAATCAGATTCAAGCATTCAACGGCCCTGTAGTATAAATTGATTTAAACGTCGTCTCTTCCGCTTAAAATAGGTTATAAAGTGAAAAATGTATATGGGGACGCAAAGATGAACTCAACATTACAAGATTAGCTAACCAACAAAAGATGACTCGAAAGCGAAAAGTGAATAAGCAGAATTGGCAGCGATTCACCATTTGCCAGCAGAACTCCTGTAAGCGTCCAGATTCAATACCAGTTAAGATGGATGCAGCAGCAGAGATGGAATAACCAGCGGACACTTACCTGACAAACTTCTGCCCAACGCACAAGCCTAGCCCAAATATAGGTGAGTGTCAACGAAGGCCGACATGTTATTTTGTTTTTTGTTGGTGCAGTGTTTCGCCTTGCGCGCCGCGCCGTTCAGTATTTAATCGAGAGTCAGAGTGCATGATGAATTCCAATTCAGTCCCTAAATTTGAATTGAACTCAATTTGAAATTAAATAATTTGTTTGTTTATTTATTTATGAATGAATTCTGCTAAATTGAAATTACTCGGTAGACGCAATATTGAGTTTTACACAGATGAATACGAGGCTCTTGTCATGGACTTTCTGTCTTTACAGTGGCATGCCCTGTATAAAAGGCATAGATCACAACTTTCAAAACGGTTGTATATTTTTTGTAAATATCCTGCTTTTGTAAATCATAATTATGACTCAATTGACTTTAGTATGTCATTATTTTGACTTTGTAATTTGATATGACTTTTTACTGATGTAAAATCAATTAATCGTGATTGATTAATCTCATCTAACAAAAGTTTGTAAATATATAAACTATATTGTACTAAACTATATGTATGTATGTATATATATATATATATATATATACACACACACACACACACACACAGTATATGTATACGCATACACACGCACACATATATATATATATATATATATATATATATATATATATATATATATATATATATATTACAAACTGTTATGTTAGATGTGATTAATTGAGATTAGCCTAATCGTTTTTGACAGCACTACTTTTTATATCATAATTAAGATGATTTTTTTTCTGATGTGGCAGAAATGGGCTTCCATTCTGTGAGGTGAGTGAGATGGAGGTGAAAAATGGGTTGTTGACCAAAAAAAAGTTTTTACAAAAAAACGTGCTAACTGCTAGACAGACCACTTTATTTATAATAAAGGCAACTCATTAAAACCACTAAAGAGTCCTCAAAGATAAAGCTCATCTTGTGTCTCTTTGGCGCTCTGGGTTCCTTGTGATGCAGGCATGATGAATCATCTCTCTGATCTGTATAACCAGACTGCAGGAGTCAAGAGGATCATGGCAGAAGATTAAGCAAAGAAACAGCAGAGGTGAAGAGGTGAAACAAGACGTGGCTTAAATACAACAACGCAAATTACACCCGAGGTGCAAGCTTAATCATGCGGATGATTGCTAATTGCTATGACATTTGTATGTTTTTAATCTGTTTCTCCCAATTTTACTGCGGTAACTGTGAGACAGTGAAAACTAAGACAGTTTGATCAAACTCAAACTCTGAGGTTTTCCAGAGAGAGCTCACTGAGGGACTCTTTGATATCAGAGCTGGGTAATCCACTTTTTTTATTCCTCTGTCATGTCTTCATCCCTCCGCCAAAGTGCCCTTTCATTAACCTTTGACTCTCATTGCCATGGCGTTTGAAGTGCTTGGTCTTAAGTGGGCTTATCGCTTAAGTCATTGGGTTTTTTTCTCTCTCTCTCTCACAAGTCTTTTATTTTTTTCTGAAAGTATCACTTTCTCACAGGTCTGTTAAAGGGCACAGGTTAGAAAAACTGTCATGACTCACTCTAAACCTGTGTACTCAGAGTTTATATTACTACTGCTGGTCTACTGCTAATGATTGAGTTAGACTGCAGTGATAATGATATCAGTTGGTTGTTTCTGGACCTAAGGATTTTGAGTACCTGTTTGTCCAAACGATGGCAGCTTAGTTGTTAAAATAACACATTCAGAGCTATATTAGCAGTTAGCGCTCCAGACATGTTGAACCCATGAGCACAGACTTCAACTGAGACATCTGTTGGGATGGGTGATTAATCGAAATGAAACCGAATAATGAATTATGGCATAGTGCGATTTTAAAATCACAAAGGCTGTGATTTAATTAAATATATGTGTGTTTCAGAGAGATGCTCTAAAAACACACCGGCTCATGAGCTTATTGCATTTAAATGAACATAACTGCTCATGATCTATTGTTTTAGTTTCTCATAGAGCGGCTCCACACAAACTCATCCCTGCTTGTTCTGTGAGTTTGGGTTACTCATAAAGTGCACTTAAAACTCAACATGTGCCAACCATCTTCTCAAACTTGTAATGAGAAGTGCTTATAAACTGGCTGTTTAGCTTTAAGGTCTGCCTGAGGTTTTCAGTCAAAATGAAGGCTTTTTTTACAGTGAAACATTACACACAATGGCAACATGTTTTTACATTTAACTCATTAAACTAATTAACTAAAAGTCAGTTTAATATATTTTAAGTTGAAATGACTACTGCCAATTTCATTATACTTACAAAATGTTATTGAATGAGTTTTAATAGGTTGACTTTTTTTTACAGTGCAAAAGTTATACTTATTTTGAACGACTTCAGATTTTTTAAGGCGACATTTATTTGAAGCAGTGGTTTTTAGTTACTAAGAAATATATGCTAGAACTTATCAGTTTCTAAGCTATTTTATTGATAAATCACAGAACAGTGTTGACAATACATTTCTGCGCTACTGAATGTTTCTGTGTGTGCGCGATCTGCACATGATGTGCGAGCTACTGTCTGTATGTGTGTGCGTTACGATCAGCAACGCATTAGTTTAGAATAGTGATTAACTTGCGTGTACAATAAGCTTATGTGTACGATAAGCAGTTTACAGTAAGCTGTTTAAAACATGCATTCACCTGAATAATTTTAAGCATCAAAATGGTATAATCAAATATATTTTGTGGAGCGCTCTTGGAGTATGCATTTATTTGTCATTTTAACTGTGGAAAACAGTGTAAAAGTGGACTTCAAAGATTTCTTATCCTGTTGCGCCCTCTATAGGCCACGATCAGTGACAAGTCAACGTCAAGCTTAAAGCGGCATGGCAGAGCATTAAAGTCAACTAGTCTGTGCAACATCTATGATATCTTCATTTAGAAATAATAATAATAATGATTTTTATTTATTGGTTTATTAGTAGTAGCATTTTACCATCATATGATCACCTGAGATGAATATTAATACCAAGTGTTACACTTACAGGAGACATTTGCACTCATATACCCATCTTTAATGAACCACAGGTGTCGTCTTTGAAAATTTGTCACACAGTTATTATTTTAGAATCACAACATTTTAGAATTATGCAGCCCCACAAACAAGCAGATCAAACCTGGAGATTTAATAGCAGAATCAAACCTGTGTCATGTCCCAGTCTTTCCTCAATCATTTCCTGACCCCGTACTTGCACTCACACAAATCAAATAATAATAATCAAGTAATAATCAAGTATTAATAATAATAAAACACAATGGCAAGAGAACAAGTAAGTTGAGCATAGGTTTAACTTTCAGCTTTAGGAAAAAATGACCTTAGAGATCTATCAGCAGAATATTAATTTCTCATGGGAGGACACTTGTGGAAGTGTGTCTCTGTAATCTTCGCAAAGCATTGTATTAAGAACCAGCACAGCGGAACAGAGGATGAGATCCCGAATAGAGAGTAGAAGGAGGAGGAAATGGAGTGAAACTGTTAGGAAAGGTGGATAAAGACAGGGGGTGCCTCGGGAGGAGGGTAGGGGACACTGAACAAGTCAGGAATTGTCATTTGCAACCTTTTACTTTCGTAAAATAATGTGTACATTTGACATTTTGAATCACGATAATTAACAAAGAAAATGTTCAAGGCTTAGTTTTATCCTGAAAAATGATACGTACCAGAACGAAAGGTTAGTTTGCTCATCCAATAGGCTGTGTGGCCTAAGTAATGACAGAAAAAAAATATATATTTTAAAAGAGAATGTGAGTAAAATTGCAGTCAGATTTATTGTTGTTAAAATGTCATTTAAATAGGAATCCATGCAATCTGGAACTTCCTTAAAGTCCCCCTGTGGTTAAAATCAAGTTTTTAATGTTGTGTATATGTCTATGTTTTGTTTTTAATATGCTTTAAGACAAACCATGTGCAAATTCATAAATCAACACCATTGCTGAGTAATCTCTCTTTAAAACTGCATGCGTTGAACCAAAGACGGTCTCAAAAACGCTGTTTGAAATTGCTGGTGTTACTGACGCCACAAACTATGCTTTAGCAAATCATTAACAGCGAACTAGCAGGGGAGTCTCGAGAGAAGCCAGGTTATCCCGGTATATTTTTCTGTTGATATGAAAAATCGGGTAGATTTAGCAAGTGTTTAGCTAAGTGTTTCTGATGCTTGTTAGAAGGCACCTCTGCCTGACTCTGAGATGGCGAACGGGAACACTGTTTGTGTAACATTAGCAACACATTATTAGCTGTTTGATAACCTAGTCAACCAAAAGGTTAATCTGTCCAAAATCTCATATCACGATATGAGTAATTTTATTTTATGATAACAATATAAATCACAATATAGTTATTTTTTATACCATTTTTTAAATGTCATAATTCTTCTCACCAATTTCAATATCACAAAAAAAAAATTCTAGCCTATGTATAAAAAAAAAAGTACACAGTCAGTGATAAAAAAAGAACAAAGAAATGAATTACAAGCAATAGGACAAACTACAATAGACCAATTAAAAAACCTACCTAAAAAACTTAAAGCATTAGAAATAAGAAATACTAGCCCACATAAATTGTATAAAGTAATCAAATGTATAAAAAATCTGCATATCTTCACTGTATAAATTAAATATACATTTATGCTTATTAAAGAGAGACAAAAGTGATTCAGTCAAGAGCACTGAGAGATTATTTTTCTTTTTTGTTGTTTGATTAACATGAGCGGTTTATTATGCTGCTCTCTCTTAGAACAAATGCACAGATCCCACTGTTACTCATTGGTTTTCTTTCTCAACTGTTTACGTTACGGCATTTTGACACATAAGTATGTGCATTTAACCGCTGAAGCCCAATTAGGCGGCATAAAGAACTCAGTTTAGTACTCGTGCGTTCTATGAGCAGCGGCTTCATGTGTGCACTTCTCTCAGACAGCACGCACATATAGCGAAATGAGTTCTCTTTCACTGCTTAATGCATTACAATGATTTAAAAATCACTTGTTTTTAAACCACAATGTTTAAAAACGCATGCAAACGATAAGCTTCCATGACCACGTAGCACAGCAATGTCACATGAGCGTAACCGCGATAGAGACAATAGTCCAAAATCTCTACCGGTTGACATATTTCTACCGATTTATCTTGTCTACCGGTATAGCGCCCACCCTTAAGACCTTAAAGAACGAACATTAAGACAGTAAATAAGATCAATTTTGATTTCATGTTGACTTTACAATAAGTTTTTTAATAAGACAATAGAAAGTTATTTGGGAGAGGAGAGAGAGAGAAAAGGAAGGCAAGCACAGGACTGTAAAGTTTAATTTTGATGAAAAATGCAGCTTCTGTGCGAGTTCATTTGTTAAGACGCTGAGTGTTTGTGTGTTGGGTACCGCAGGACCGCAGTTTGTGTGTTCAGCATTGATATAGTTCCAGCATCTGTTGTGTCTCTCTGGAGGTGTTAAATTTATCTCTGTTATGAAACACACAAACACATTTAGAAAAAGCCCATGTTTACCAGCTGTTTTAGTGCTGTGGAATCTTACTAGGTATCTTACTAAACTTTGCTATTTCTCTAGCTCTTGTTATCAGAATGAAATTCTGATGTCTGAATGGACGCATTCGGAGGTTTCAAATTCATCTATCATCTAAACCGTAGCATTCGCATTCATCCTCCAAGGCCTCTGTATTCAG
Source organism: Abramis brama (assembly GCF_963993115.1). Taxonomy (NCBI): domain Eukaryota; kingdom Metazoa; phylum Chordata; class Actinopteri; order Cypriniformes; family Leuciscidae; genus Abramis; species Abramis brama. The sequence goes on from NC_139978.1 coordinate 22,274,282, forward strand.
TATGCACACTCACTCACACGTCAAGGTCTTTCTGTCAGCTACTATAACATTTGCATCACATTTGGACAGCAACTGTACACCACCCATACATGATCACACATTGTGTACTATCTCTCTCTCTCTCTCTGCCTCTGTGTGATAACACCTCGATGTAATCCCCACCTGTATGGCATACAGATGGAATCAACAGTATTTAATTAAACCTATAAGGTTAACTGACCACCACTGATCAGAATGACATTTATGATCAGACCACTCAAACCACTTTTGAATGTAGTCAGAAACACATTTTGCACATTGCATTTGTAGTGAAAACGGTAATCTGTCCAAATGCTGTATACATAACACAACGCAGCAAAGACCACCTAGTGACCTGTCAGTCAACTATCGCCCAAAAACAAGGGTTTAACTTTTTCAAAGAAAAAGGCGGCTTTTAAAGAAAATTGAGGTCGGTTAGAATCTTTTATACTCAGCTGCATTTATTTGATTAAAAATTCAGTAAAAACTGTAATATTGTGAAAACATTACAGTGTAAAATAAATCAGAATCAGAATTGCCAACTATGCTTACACATACAAGGACTTTGTTTCGGTGACAGTAGCTTCCAGTGCATAGACAGAATGACAGCAACAAGACAGATAATAAAAATAAAACAAATTAATAAAAATAAATACATAAAAATACAAAATATTCAAAATTGTCATTGGACATTATCTGTATGCACAGGTATGTTATATACAATGCAAGGGAATGTGAACAAGAGATCTGGTATGCTGAATAAATAAGAGAATAAATAGTGTTCTGTATTGCATGTTTATTGCCCAGTGGGGGCATTTAATGTTTATTATTAGGTAGATGGCCTGAGGAAAGAAACTTTTCTTGTGCCTACTTGTTCTGGTGCTCAGTGCCGATCAGACGGCAATAGTTCAAAGAGAAAATGGTCTGGGTGTGAGGGATCCAGAGTGATTTTCCCTTTTACTCACTTTTAATGAGCACAGTTCTTGGAGAGTGAGAAGCGTTGTACCGTTGATTCTCCCATCAGTCCGGACTATCCGCTGTAGTCTTGTCTGATTTGGGAGCCGAGCCAAAATAGACAGTTACAGTGCAGAGGACAGACTCTGTGACTGTAGAGTAGAACTGCAGGTTGAACTTCCTCAGCTGGCGAAGGAAATATAACCTCTGCTGGGCCTTTTTTTTTATTACTACAAAGCCTTTGTGAATGTCCCATTTCAGGTTCTAAGAGATGGTAGTGCCCAGGAACCTGAACTGCTCTAGTGTTGCCACAGTGCTGTTCATTATGTTGAGTTGGGGGAGTGCTGGGGGGTTTCTCCTAAAGTCCTTTGAGCATGTTCAGCTCCAGGTTATTGTGACTGCACCAGACAGCCAGCTCTTTAAGCTGGTCTTGGAGACCAATGTCCATTTTGTAATAAATGTTTAGTGTCGTCCATAAACTTCAGAAGATTGACAGAGGGGTCTTTTGCAGTGCAGTCGTTGGTGTGTAAGAAGAGCCGTGAGGAGAGCACACACCGCTGGTGGGCGCCGGTGCTGATTGTACAGGTGTTGGACGTAAATTTCCTAGTCTCACTAGCTGTTGCCTAGCTGTCAGAAAGCTGGTCTGACAGATGGAGCTAGGAAAAGAGCTGGGTTAGTTTGGTCCGGGGGAGTGTTGGGATGATGGTGTTGAAAGCTGAGCTGAACATGGACCCCTGCTCTGTCGAGATGTTGCAGGATGCAGTGCATCTATTATAAGGATGTAGTGTATCTATTATAATATATTTTAAAATGTAATTTATTCCTGTAATGTTAAAGTTGAGTTTTCAGCATCATTACTCCAGTCCAGTCACATGATCCTTCAGAAATCATTCTAATATAATGATTTGCTGCTCAAGGAACATTTCTTATTAATATTAATGTTGAAAGTTGTGCTGCTTAAAAGAAAGTTTAAAAGAACAACCTTTTATTTTAAAGTCTTTACTGTCGCTTTTTACCATTTTGAATACATCCTTGCTGAATAAAAGTATTCATTTCTTTTCATTTCATTTTTATTCATTTCAATAATAAATAAAAAAAATTACTGACCCCTAACGTTTAAATGGTAGTGTAACTTAGCTTTTTTTTCTTTCTTTTTTTATGTTTAGCAACATGCAGTATCATACTGGCATAATAAGTGTTTAGTCACAAAATCCACACACAAGTGGTCACTGGAGATGCATTTGGAACACGTGTTACTACCACCAGGTGTAAATGGCAATGTATCTCATCTGACTGCTTGTGGTCTGATCATCCGAGACGAACATTAATACCAAAACGTTATGCTTATGGGAGACATTTGCACTCATATAACCTTCTTTAATGAACCACAGGTGTCGTCTTTGAAAATTTGCATCTTTCTGACTAGTTTATAATGGAACTATACTGGTACAGTCCTCTCGAGAGTGGATCAGATATATGGGTCAGGATTCCTGTTAAAATGAGCAAATATGTACTTCATACCATCATAGTATATGAGCAACAAATATAGCTCTCGAATAAATACAGTGTAAAAATGTAGACCACTGAAAGATTTATTTTGAATGCTTGTTAAATGCAATTTCCTGTATTTACACCAAGTGCAATTCAGACTTTTCGGCGTGAAAAGAAATTAACTGAAAATTAATCGCCCTTTCAGAATTCTGCAGGGATGTTATATATGCTTCAGCAAATAGAAAGGAAGGACTAGAACATGGAATTACCCGTGTCTGTAAACATAATAACATGATTCATTTCAGCAGATTAGCTGTGAGTGGAGGGTAATTGTACACTTGTGTTTCTCAGCAGGTGGTGATCAGTAAAATAGTGATTCACACTCTGCCGGCTCAACTCGCCTGTCAAACACAAACTAGGCTGACCAGACACCCCTGTTTTTCCGGGACAGCCTCTTTTTGGTAGCCTGTCCATGTCTTCAGAAATGTGTTTTTGTTTTACTCTGTTCAAACAGCCTGCAAAGTGAAAAACATTTTTTAAATATTGCACGATATAAAAAAAAACAAAAAAACAAACCCCACAATTTTAAATAGTTGTGTATAATGGATATAAATATTGATGATTTGGGGAAAGAGCTTTAAAATATTCAAGCTTTAACAAAGCTTCAATCTGTCAAGCATATGCTTATATTGTTTAATATATGTGTACTGTACTGCAGTTGTATATTTGTAACTGTAAGTATACAGTGTTGGATTTGTTCCAGGATACTTTAAACTATTATAAGTTGCATAGCCCTAAAGTCCTCTTTGCATTGTGTGTGTGTGTGTGTGTGTGTGTGTGTGTCTGTGTTACATAGTTTAAATACTTAAGAGCTTGGGTCGCTCTGTGGCACACATTCACCTGAGGCAGCAGGCAACAAATTAGCCAGAGTTTATAAGTAAGGACCCCTGTGAAACAGCTGTCCAGATGTTTGCCTGCCTCACCTGAGCCTCATAACCACTGCAGAGACACCTGGCCATACTGCTCACATTCTCTGGCCATATGTCAATGCACACACACACACACACACACACACACACACACGCACACACACGCGCACACACGCACACACACACGTACGTATGCCAGCTGAGATGCACCTACTTAAATTATGGCGAAATCTGCTGCTACAAATCTTGCTTGTCTTGCCTTAAAGTGTTTTTAACACTTTGGTCTCTTTCACATGTGGACTGTCACCATAATCTCTTGTTGAAATACATGCAGTTGTGTTCATGTATTTCAATATAAAGAACCCTCTATCTTTTTCTTTTTTTTTATTCGGTAAGAATGCACATAAAAATGATTACACAACTGATTTACAAGAATATTAGTTGAAGATGAAGGTGACCGCAGTACAAGCTGGAAAGGTGATTAACAGTGCTGTTTGACATGATATAGGCCCTATTTGAGTCTTAGATCCAGTTTTACAACAAAATACGTATTTCTACTAGCATTCCCTTCCACACACACAAGATAAATCAATTGAAAGCCCCTCAGAAAAAGAAACGCGCACAAAAACACAGATTTCAGTATTTGAACCTTAACACACCTCACTTAAATCAATTCTAATCTGTCTTAGAGTAAAATATGATTCATACGCCTCTACGGCAGCCTGACAGCTGCGCGGCAGGTAGATGTAATTCAAAGTCTACCAGATCAGAAAAACTGGATTCATTTACAAACTCATGCACTCTTAGCACACTGGGAAAAATGATTTTTGAAGTAAATAAAACAACGATTATTGGAGTACGTAAGTCTATCAAAATGTCCAGTTTAATTCAACGTTTAATTTGCTTGTCAGTTTTTTTTGTAATTAATTGTGAAGTTTACTAGCAATTTCTGAGTGAATTATTTCTACATCAATTCTTTCTGCATTTAATTTCCAACATGTATCATTTCATTGACTCCCTTATTTCCTTTGGTAGAGATAAACAGAAAAGACAGTACGAGAGGGTTTCTGCAGTGTATAATACTGTTCTTTTAGGTTTTTGTGTTTCTCTAAACATTGTTGGAATGGCATGACAGTGTGTGCTGAATTGTGTTGTTCTGGGTCTGATAGCGCACTGGCATTAATCTCTGGAAAGCTGCTCTTGATCACCCCAGCAGGTGCAGGACAGAGAGATTCATCTGCCCTCATAGTCCGATGGCAGCTTTGAGACTCCGGCAGGAAGGAAGAAGCATGGATACTGTCCTCCCATAATGTCCCTGTGCTTTCTTCCTAAAATATGAACTCTGTCTACAGTGCAGAAAGATGCTAGTCTGCAAAATTCGGCTCCTGGTATAAAAAAAAAAATGCAGAAATAAAGCCCTCTTTCAGCAGTATTTATGAAATATGGTAGTCGCCTTTAGAGGAAATATAAAGTCAATAAACATCTACAGAAACAGCCATCAGCTATACTGGGTGAAAACTGTTTCTGCTCTGTTGAGTTTTTCTCGACTGTGTCACTTGTTGTGTCGCTAACACTACGAAAACAGTTGACCGAGGTGTTCGGTCTCACTCCGGGTCAGTGCAGTGGAAGTGTGACGTTATTGATGGTTTTGTAATGTGTGCCGGCTTTTCTGCTCTTTTATCAGCAGCTTGTTTTTCCCACAGGCTTTAAACCTAGACCTCACGTATTGCCTTTGGGAACACACTTTAGATTACTAGATTTCAGTCTTCTAATGGTACACATGAAATTATATATTAGCAAACTGTGATTACACTATTCTACAAAAAAGCAATGAAAATGCAATTGAAAATTTCCACTACATCCCAAAAGATAAACTAAACTATTCGAAAGGGACTAGTTTTTCCTGAGGACGTTAGAGAAATTTGTGTTTCACAGTCGTACTCTGCTATTTTAATCCTGTCCAAATCTACAAAGTCTGTGTTTTTCTCACACAACCTCTGCAAAAAATTCCAGGGAATATTCTATACTGTTTTTCGGCAAACTCAATGGTCCTCTAAGAAATAATCCCATCTGAATACGAATGTTTGTGATTGCTGATACCAATGATTTAACTCGTGTGTTTTTGACTAACCTGGCTACTGGCTTACCACTAATCTTCCACATGTTGGACGGCATCTGACGAAGTAATAATATAAAAAAAATTATTGAGAGCCAAATCGCGGAAACTTATAAAGTCCTATTCCGACAATAATTGTCAATCATGGGGACATCAGTAAAAATAAATCTGCATGGCTCCTCAGTGATAAAACTCAGTAATACATTTCTCATCTCTATGAGAAACAATTCATGTCCAAATTAGGGCTTAAGACGGGCTATTTTAATATTAACATCAGTTAAGATGCATGTATATTTACATAATACCACAGCACATGATCTTCTTTAACGCCCATGTCTCAAACAAACTCTCACCTCTGTAATTAACGCAGAGATGTTAGTCCCATCCAAATCGGTACAGAGAACCACAGACATGCGGTGATAAGAATTGCAACTCAAAAGTCGACTAGGGACTACCGAATAGGGATTTTGTCTTTTCCTCAAGAACATAATCAAAATAAAGACTTTGTCCGTTTCATTGTCTCAATACAATCCGAGACAAATCATCCACCATAGTTGCTGGTAGATTACGAAAATCTAAAAAATCCCCATGTTTGGCTGCTAACTGGTGTTAATTTCCCACCTTGTTTATTATACAGCCAAGTAGAGTTTTATAGATGCGTTTTTCTGTCAAGCTCATTATATTCCCTTCTACACCCAGCCAGTCAGTTTTTCTCTAAATAAACATTGTGCCAGCAATTCTCACCTTCATTAATTGCAGTCTTCTTACTAATAAATATATTTTATTGGACCATTTCAGTCTTTAATGTGGCCTGTGAGTAATGAAGCTTTATAAGACAGAGCATTTAGATTAATAGTTTAGTTTTCTTTTTATCAGTCTCTGACAGAGCGGCGAGTCTGGTAACACCGACTGTCTGTGATCAACCTATAAATACTGCTGCTGGGCTTCTATCTTTAGCAGTATAAGACATGCTGTTCTCTACGCATTGCAGCGGGGAATGAAGACAAACACTTTTTCTTTGCAAAGAAAGTGACTTGGAGAGACTTGTGGCATAGTGTTGTTAGTGCTGAGTTCTGATGTGAATGGTTTTGTGTATCTAGGTGGCACAGTGTAATTTTTCTCTTTGTGAGTGTAAAGGGAAACAACAGTGTGAGCCTCTTGGCTTTATGTTTGCCTTACAAAATGAGCCAACTGTGCCCGTTTCTATCCAGAATTTAGGACTGTAGGCCGCCACACACGGCTGTTTTCCGGTTCTGTGCTTTTGTTTCCTTCTGTCTTTAGTCCAGTTATTTTGGATTGATGGAGGGGGCAGGAGACTGTTTGTCCAACCCTTCCAACCTCCTAGCATGCAAAGGAGACTCCCAGACACACACACACACACACACACACACACACACACACACACACACACACACACACACACAGCATCTAAGCAGGCATAATCCCATTGGCTGGGTGTGCTACACTCCACACCAACACTCCAGAAATGGCCAGACAACTGGGGAATTATCATCTGTTTAACACCGTTTCATTTATAACAAGTCAGACTGTGATACCAGCTTTAAAAATGTACCATAGTAACTGTTTTGCATGCTGATGGTCTAACTGTGAATAATGTACCAGTGCACTTTAAAAAAAAAAAAGTTAAACAATGGCGAAATAGCAATTTTAGGCATTGTTTTAGCAAACTTGCATAAAGATCCTGCTTTATTCATGTATGCATGTCTACTTTTCATGATTCAAACTCTTCCCTATTACTTGTTCTACGCATTTTTTACACTACTCACTTACACTACTGTTCAAAGGTTTGGGGTCGGTACGGTTATTTAAATATTTTTGAAAGAAGTCTCTTATGCTCACCAAAGCTACATTTATTTAAATGAGGCCGTTGTGAGCATAATTGAGGACTTTACAAAACTCTTACCCACTCCAAACCTTTGAATTGTATTATATATATATATATATATATGAAATATCTGAGTTAACGCAGACTTGTCAAGTAAATTGAATAAAAGAACAGGTGGTCACATGTTTTTTTGGCTCATGCAGGTATTTTACGATTTAGATTAAAGCTTATTTACCTAACTTTCCAAAGACAGTGACTCAAATCACATGCAAATATATGCAAGAAAAAAGGATCAATTGCAATTGACTATGTGAATATGGGTGAACATTCTAACAATGCAAGTCAATGTGAGATGTTAATCTAATCTTATTTGTTAAAATGTACAGAAAAAAAATGGAGAAACATATGTGGTTTGGGTTTAACTGTATTCAAATGTATAAATGTGAAGAACAAAAAGGAAAAAAGAAAGTTACTTCAGTGCTAAATTTCAAGCATAGTATAGGTATACAGCAGTGGAGAGTGAACCAGCTGATACCATACCATACCATACCATACCAACTTTATTTGTTAAGCACTTTACAACAACCAAAGTTGACCAAAGTGCTGTACAGAAGAATAAACAAACACATGTACAATTAATAACCACACAATAAAAACATTCAAAGTAACAAATTAAATCAAGTAAATGAAGTCGACATCTTACTAGGTGTCAAAAGCCAAAGAGAAAAGATGGGTTTTAAGAAGGGTTTTAAAACAGATAAAGAAGAGGCCTGCTTAACATGCCAAGGCAGATCATTCCACAATTTAGGGGCAAACACAGCAAAGGCACGGTCCCCTCTGAGCTTACGCTTAGTTTTAGGCACAGTCAGGAGCAGCTGATCATCTGACCTGAGAGCGCGGACGGGTTTATAAGAGTGTAGAAGCTCAGATAGGTATGGCGGGGCAAGACCATTTAGTGATTTAAAAGCAAATAACAGAATTTTAAAATGGATCCTAAATTGAATAGGCAGCCAGTGTAATGAAGCTAAAATAGGGGAAATGTGCTCATGTTTACGTGTGCCCGTTAAAAGACGTGCTGCTGCATTTTGTATCATCTGGAGACAGGTGATGGAGGACCCACTAACCCCCACATATAGTGAATTACAGTAGTCCAGCCGTGTAGTTACAAAGGCGTGGATTACATTTTCAAAATGTTGTCTTGACAGAATTGGCTTTATTTTGGCTAGCTGCCTCAAATGAAAGAAGCTTGATTTGACAACAGCTTTGATCTGACTGTCAAATTTAAGCTCAGGGTCCACTTTAACTCCTAGGTTTGTAATGCTAGGTTTAATATAGGGTGCCAAGGAGCCCAGATCTACAGGCGGGGTCCCAGTGGTGCCTCCAAAAACCATCACTTCTGTTTTTTTATCATTAAAATTTAAAAAGTTCAGAGCCATCCAGGCCTTTATGTCATCGAGACAATTGAGTAGTTGTCCAACAGAGTTATCATTTTTCTTTTTAAGAGGTACATAAATCTGACTGTCATCTGCATAACAGTGGAATGAAATGCCGTATTTTCTAAGTATGGAACCAAGTGGAAGCAAATACAGAGAGAAAAGTAGAGGGCCGAGGACTGAGCCCTGTGGGACCCCACACAAGAGAGGAGCAGAGGAGGATACAGAGTCACCTACGCTAACACAAAAAGTTCAATCCGCTAAGTATGACCTAAAGCTGATACCTCAAGACACTTCAGAGTCCACTAAGACTCTCTATATGCATTGATATGATGAACCCTCTATTTAAATATTCATTGTCCACGCAGTCCCATGGCTGTCCTGAGGCCATACAGTAAAACGGCATTCACTGTCATGTCCAAATACATATGTGCTACAATTGTGCCTGTCACATTTATTTCCAGTCTATTCACTGCATTTCATCATTTGGTTAAAACATTTACTGATGTTTAACATGTTTTAATACCTTCCTCCAGCCAATCGTCTCTTCACCCCATATACTTCAGCATCCTCACCCCTTTTTATAACATGTAAATGGTATTCACTTACAAAGCATTATGGTTGTTGCATATGTTGGGGAAAAAATAATTTATGTTCTACAGTGTGATGCATTTTTTACACAGCTGATTGTTTCTTGCTTGCTGAGTATTTATTAAAATATATCACACATTAAATCAGCTTTTTTATGTTAATTATTTATCATAGCGAGTTGTCTACCACAAAATTACTGCACGTTTGATTTACTTATAGCAAGGCATTAATTTAGCTATAAATATAATGCAGCATGAAAAGGTTGAGCCGGTCACAACAACAAATACATATTTTTGTTATCTAATTTGGCAGTGAATATTGAATTAGAGACTGAAACTAACAAACTCATGACATTTATTGGGGTGGAACAAACTCTTGATCATTAAAACAAATTCACAGCAAAAGATGAAGAGGTCAGTAAGGGAATAGTTGCATCACCAGTATTTTTTCCCACGCATCATTAACAACTCAGTCCTCTTCCTTCTCCTACTGTCACTGCAGAACTCAAATGGTCAGCATTTAATGTGATATCTTCTGTGTTAGAGAACCAGCACTACAATAAAGATCTAATGACATTTACAGCACTCGGTCTGTTCATGGTGGCATTTCCGTGCCTCTCATTCTCTGCTAATGCCACCAAGACTAATGTGGCAGCATATAGGCCAGTTCTCAGTCTGTGACATCCCTTGGTAATGGATTAATCAAGAACCGTTTCCATATTACCAGTGCTGTAGTATCAAGGTCGCGGTTGGTCTCGCTACACAAACATATTTGTATATGCGTAAAACCTTTCACATGTTTTTCTAAATAATTAAATTTAGAGGAACCAACTCAAACCACATTCAAATATCATATTACTTCTAGCCTTAGAAACATTGAATGTATAAAGTAGTTTTCATATTTTCATGTTAATGACTAAGTAACCGTACAATATTTCTACTTATTTCAGAGTCACAAGCCCTAAAATGGACATTTATTGGATGTATATTATGCTAATTACTAACTACACACTCATTTAGAATAATCCAGATTCATCAACATTAGCAAGAGACTAAGAACACATTTAAGTGAAAATCTTATACACATAAGCAATGATGCTGAAAATTCATTTACAGGAAAAAAAAAATACTTTTAAAAATTATATATAAAAAGAAATCAATATTTAAGTATCACATGAGCCTTCAGAAATCAATCTAATATTAATAATAAGAAACATTTCTTATTATTAATGTTGTAAACAGCCTTATTCCGGAATACATTTTTCAGGCTTCTTTGATGAATAGAAAGTTCAAAAGAACAGCATTTTTTCAATGTAAAAGTCTTTACTGTCGTTTTTGATCAATTTAATGTGCCCTTGATTAATACAAGCATCTACATTTTACTGGCCCCAAACATTTAAATGGTAGTGTATATCCTTTTTTATTTATAAGTTCATGTATTCCCTGGGAATCAAACATATGACTTTTCTAGTGCAGTGCTACTGTTTGAGCTATAGGAATTCTACAAATTGAGATTGGACTTTCCTTTCTCGCATATGTTTTTTTCAGTTGTGTTATGAAAATGACAACGAAAGCTCTGATGCAGGATTGCATTTATGCAGAACCAATTCCTGAAGAATAGCTTACCTAAAACTCTATTATTTTGCTGCCTTTTGAGCAATAGTATTACTTTTTGGAAAACCTATCTGTGATACAAGACCTTTGACTTTAATCTAGAAGCTACCTGAGTAATTTTAGATAGACACAATGCTAAACCATATGAGCAAGAGTCTGTGTGAATGTCACGGAGCATGTGATTTAATGATGCATGTTGTATTGAACACATGCATGTGACAATGCTTTCCTTTGCAGTGATGCTGAGTCAGTTTATACCAGACAGCTTATACCATCGCTTCCATATTAAAGTCATTTTACACAGACATTCACATGTGTACCTCCATGTCTGTTCTCGCAATCTAAAGCACTATGCATGAAGAAACCACATCTAACTGTGTGTGCATGTGTGTGTGTTTGGAGAAGTCACTGTAATTGTAGGTTGCTTGTCTCAATGAGTAACTGCTGCATAAAGCTGGCGCAGGCTGTGGCCTCAAGCATGAAATTACAAAAGAAATGTAATTTGCTTCACATCCCTTGTCTTCACAGAGATCATGGACAGGACACTACCCGAGTAGGTTTTAAGATGTGTATGTATGTGCGTATGGGGCAGTAAAAGTCTCGCAAATTGTTTCACAATTTTCTGAAAATGTTTTCGCAAATGCACTATTGTTTAAAATGTTGGGGTCAGTAAAATTCTTTTATTTTAAATAATTTAATGCTTTTATTGAGGAAAGATGCATTCAATTGATCGAAAGTGACAATAATCTTACAAAGATTTCTATTTCAAGTAAATGTTGTTCCTTTGAACTTTCTTTCTAAAAAAAAATGTATCATGGTTTCCCCCCCCCCAAAAAAATATTAAGCAGCACAACTGTTTCAAGATTGATTATAAGAAATGTTTCTTGAGTACATCAGCATATTATAATGATTTCTGAAGGATCATGTGACACTGAAGACTGGAGTAATGATTCTGAAAATTCAGCTTTGACATCACAAGAATAAATAATATTTTAAAATATTAAATTAGAAAACATATTTTTAATTGCAATACTATTTTACAATATTTTTATCTGTTTTTAATGTATTTTTGATCAAATACATGTAGCTTTGGTGAGCATAGGACTTTCAAAAACATTTTAAATGTTTACCGATTCCAACCTTCTAAATGGTACTGAATATTTTTTTTAAAGATGTGTAGACAGTTCTTACTATTTAAACATTTTAAATCTTTTGACACCTCAATTGAAATATAAACATACCAAAATGTGTTTGCAAGTGGTATATATAGGTTTAGTTATCTCAATTTAAGAGCAGTAGACTGGTTCACTTGTATACTTGTAGGCTACAAGTGTGTGTATGTGTGTTTGTTTGAAAGGGTATTGAGTGTGGACCTCCTGAGAGTGTGACGTTTGAGTGTATTTGACCATGGTTGTGTTTAAAGATTATTCTTCCCTGTAGCTGCGGTTCTCTTGGCATTTCTCTTGCACAATCTTTAATGAATTAAGGGGACATTGAACTCGACATTGATTTGTTTGCTGTGGTTTAAACTGTAACGCGCCACACAGACAGGGACACAACTTCAGTTGAACTTTAGTTCAGTTCAATTCAGTTCTGTTTTTAAATAAAGACACTGTATGAAACAGACATTGGGTCTCATTCATGAAACACGAGCAGAACGAATTTTTGTGTAAATCGTGTGTAAAGTGGTTCTGGCGTAAATTTTCGGATTCATTAAAATGTTCGTATTTCCCAAATGTTAGTTGGTACGAAAGAAATCTACACCTGCTCCCAGCCACGCGTAAATAGTACGTTTAACATCCGAACGTTTTGCTCATTAATAAACTGCATTTTAATTCAACGTAATCGGGTACATATTTACACAGCATTTTGAAAAAGTATTATATATAGTAATTACATACGGTTTTTCTTTTTACTTGTATTACGAGAGCCAGTAATAGCATCTGCAAAAGGAACACAAGTCCACAAGTTTTTTTTTATTTTTTTATATTCAAGCTGTTTTTTTTTTGTTTTGTTTTTTACAAGTCCGCAAGTTACAAGTGTTGCAGTCAAGCTTCATGTCGAACCATTTTCTTTTCACTTCTGGGACTGTTCGATTAAAAGATGAAACTCCATTAACTGCATCTGTAATATGCTGCCAAGCATTTTTACCTAAAGCATGTAGCCTATTACCTAAAAAAATCCTTTTTTTTTAGGACCTGATACGCCACTATGTACGCTTGAAAATAAAATGTGGCGTTTTGAATGAACTTCTGATAATAAAACTTCAATTTCTGCATCTGAGAAATTTCTCTTCTTCATTCGCTTTTTTTTTTTTTTTTCTTCCAAAATTATACATGTAATAATACAATAGCATTCGCTTTTGAGAAGACATGTTTAAATCCTTCGTTTCGTGTCATAATATGATGCCCATATATAGCTGTCAGTCGGTTTTAATTGGCGGGATTTATGGTAATTGAGAATGAGCGTGCACGCGCGTCCCATTTACGAGTGATTGGAATTCATTAACCCACACACACATTTCACTATCAAATCTGACGTTTACGAAGTATTTGTGAATCAGGAGAAGAATTTTCGGGAATGTCTCTTTACGCGCAAATCACTCACATATTTACTCGTATATTTACGAATGTTTCATGAATGAGACCCATTGTCACTAAGCAGCTTTGTATGGTGGCTGTGATTAAGGATTTGGTTTGATGACCCACATTCAAACCCAGAGAGGGTCAATTCATAGCCCGAAGAGTAACTGGCATCTCTTGGCATTAAACTGGTACTAAAACCAAATAACATTATAATCACAAGTGTAAATGGCCACGTACCTCTGATGATGCTCCTGCACATGCTGAAAAAAATGCAGAAGGTAGACTCAAAAATAAGTGATTGATTAATTTGTGAATAGTATAGAGATTTCATGCTCATATTACACACAGAAACCCAAAATGGCTATTCATTTTTTTACTACACCATTTAGCTTAAGTTTTCTTGTCAAAGAACTAGCAGTATTTTATGACCTCGTTGAAGCATTATATCAGATGATCATCTCCTAACAAGGCCACATATTAAGGTCTGGATAGATTAGATGGTAAGCAAACAATCAGTTCATTCTTATTAACGTGTTGGGTTCAGGAGAAATGCGCACTAATAAAGATCTGAGCGACTTTAATGGGCCATTTTGTTATAGCAACTGGGTAAATTATCTCTGGAATGCCAAGGCTTGTGTCGCTTCCGGTCAGCAGTGGTGAGAGTTTACCAACAGCGGTCCGAGGAGGAACTACCACAAACCGACGACAGGGGATTGGGCACCCAAGGCTTATCAATTTCCGAGGGCACTGAAGGTTATCCCAGCTTGTTTGAGCCAACAGAAAGTCTACTGTGGCACATGTCACACAAATGTTTAATGATGGTTATGGGAGGAATGTGTCGTAACACAGTGCATTGGTCTCTGCTGCGTATGGGGCTACGTAGCTGCAGACCAATCAGAGTGCCTATGATGACCCATGACCACCGTTGAAAGTGCACTGGGCACAAGTGTCGGAACTGGACCCTGGAGCAGTGGAAGGTGGTCGTCTGGGCTGATGAGTCCTGTTTTCTTTTACATCACGTGGATGGCCATGGATGTGTGCGCCATTTACCTGGGGAAGTGATGGCATCAGGATGCACTGTGGGACGACAACAAGCTGGTGGAGGGAGTGTGATGCTCTGGGCAATGTTCTGCTGGGAAGCCCTGGGTCCGGCCATTCATGTTGATTTTGATTTGACACGTGCCACCAACTTAAAACATTGTTGCGGACCAGGTACACCCCTTCATGACAATGGTGTTTCCTGGTGGAAGTACCCTCTTTCAACAGGATAATGCACCCTGCCACACGCATTGTACAGAAATGGTTTAAGAAACATGATGAAGAGTTCCAAGTGTTGCTCTGGCCTCCAAATTCCCCAGATCTCAATCCAATTGAGCATCTGTAGAATATGCTGGTAGAAGAAGTTTGATCCATGGTGGCTCCACCTCGCAATGCATCATAGTCCATGCATCATATTCATATTAGGCAGGTGGTCATCATTTTTTGGCTTATCAGTATATATATATATATATATATATACACACTCACCTAAAGGATTATTAGGAACACCATACTAATACTGTGTTTGACCCCCTTTCGCCTTCAGAACTGCCTTAATTCTACGTGGCATTGATTCAACAAGGTGCTGAAAGCATTCTTTAGAAATGTTGGCCCATATTGATAGGATAGCATCTTGCAGTTGATGGAGATTTGTGGGATGCACATCCAGGGCACGAAGCTCCCGTTCCACCACATCCCAAAGATGCTCTATTGGGTTGAGATCTGGTGACTGTGGGGGCCATTTTAGTACAGTGAACTCATTGTCATGTTCAAGAAACCAATTTGAAATGATTCGAGCTTTGTGACATGGTGCATTATCCTGCTGTAAGTAGCCATCAGAGGATGGGTACATGGTGGTCATAAAGGGATGGACATGGTCAGAAACAATGCTCAGGTAGGCCGTGGCATTTAAACGATGCCCAATTGGCACTAAGGGGCCTAAAGTGTGCCAAGAAAACATCCCCCACACCATTACACCACCACCACCAGCCTGCACAGTGGTAACAAGGCATGATGGATCCATGTTCTCATTCTGTTTACGCCAAATTCTGACTCTACCATCTGAATGTCTCAACAGAAATCGAGACTCATCAGACCAGGCAACATTTTTCCAGTCTTCAACTGTCCAATTTTGGTGAGCTTGTGCAAATTGTAGCCTCTTTTTCCTATTTGTAGTGGAGATGAGTGGTACCCGGTGGGGTCTTCTGCTGTTGTAGCCCATCCGCCTCAAGGTTGTGCGTGTTGTGGCTTCACAAATGCTTTGCTGCATACCTCGGTTGTAACGAGTGGTTATTTCAGTCAAACTTGACCAGGACCACACCCCTAAATGCATTGAAGCAACTGCCATGTGATTGGTTGATTAGATAATTGGTTGATTAGATAATTGATTAGATAATTTATATATATATATATATATATGAACAAAAATTAGAGTGAAGATTGATAACGAAAATATTTTGTTTATTATTTATTGTTTTATAGAAAATGTTCATATGTGAAATGAATCGTCTCTCCGCTGATCAGTTTGGGAAGAATAAAGAGCAAAAAAAGAACAGATGGATATGTCAGAAGGCTCAAGTGTGCCGATTTGAGAACAAAAAATTCTGATGTGAAAATGAGGGCAGTAGACATGAATTTATTTTGGTGGTTTCATGCTGAGAACATTGTGAAAGGGATGCGTGTAGATTAACATCTGACAGGATCAGACAGTCTGTGCTCTTTTGATTGTGTTCAAAGCTCAGATGATCACCAACACTAAGACAGATTCATTATCAATTTTGTTCTTTATAAAACCTTTCCCTTTGCCTGGAGGTACAGTGCATTACTTAAAGGGTAACTCTTGCCAAAATGCAACCTAGGGTCTTTTTGTTAATCTACCTGAGGCGAACTTTCGTTTAAAAGCATAATTAGAATGGAAACGCCACTTTTAAGTTTGACCGTATTTTCGTTTTCGGTCAAATTGCCTTTTGAATGGGAGTGCTTGGGGCACTTCTATGATAGCATCAAAAATCGCTATTTTTAAAACACTAAGAAGCCTCAACACAACATGAAACTTTGCCCGAAGTATCACCAGGGGCTCTTCACATGAACTTGAGCATTGAGAACATTGTTTGTGTACACAGAGTTTACTAAAAAGAAAGAATTTGAACAACTCACTGGAGCTGTGTCCGCTGGCATTTTGACAGTCAAAAATAGTCGATCTCCGAATGCAACGCAACAGGGAGGAGAGTAAAGATGGAAAACTCCTAAAGCTTAGTTCCATATAAATTCATGGATAAGTTGTTTTGTCGTTAGTGAAAATCAATATTGACCTTGTATTTGAAAAGGATGCTCATCTAAGAAGCAATACTAAAATTCAGAGTCAGTTCATTCACATTCGGACTATTTTTCACTGTCAAAATGCCGGCGGACACAGCAGTGAGTTGCTCAAAATCTTTCTTTTTAGTAAACTCTGTGTACACAATGTTCTCAATGCTCGAGTTCATGTGTAGACCCCCTGGTTTCATGTTGTGTCGAGCCTTCTTAGTGTTGGGAAGTGCCCCAAAAACTCTCATTCAAAAGGCAATTTGACCGAAAACGAAAATATGATCAAACTTAAAAGTGGCGTTTCCATTCTAATTATGCTTTTAAACGAAAGTTTGCCTCGGGTAGATTAACAAAAAGACCCTAGGTTGCATTTTGGCGAGAGTTAAGGCCATTGCACACTGAGTCCGAAATTCGCATCCGAAATTTTCGCACGTTAAAAAAAAAATTCGACCTCACGTTATGTCAATCACGCTTGCACACTGTCTACGAAACTTTCGTCCGTAAAAAAAAAAAATCGGATTGGGTTAGATTTTCTGCGTTTTTCGCATCCACAGCCAGAGTTTTGAGAGTTTTTTTGACAATTCAGAGCCACCGTACAAGCGAACGACAAAATCGAGCAGCCAATTCGATTACTAATCATGTATTATTTGGGTATAAAATATAACCTGTATACAGCTGTTCTAGTGTCTGCCCAGCGCTTCCGCCGGCCGTGTGTGTGTGTATGTGTGTGTGCCCATACCTTAGACATACCTCTCTGTTCAGGATCGATTGGTTAACGGAAATTGGTGGTCTTCTTTTTAATATGTGGCTCCAGTATCGCTAGCAAAGCATCAAACTGTTCCACTGACATTCTGAGGTAAATTTTGAATCGTTTGGGATAATTTCGCAACTCCTTGATAAGGATAAACTCTCCTTCCTCTCGGCGCAATCTCAGGATTAGATGGACCCAATATTTCCTCTTTCTTTTTCTCTTTTTAAGAAGAAAGAGGGCAACAAAAACAAAATCATCCTCACTGCTTGACGAATCCATTTTGTATTTTTTGCGTTTTTTTCCGCAAAGGTTTAATAAATACGCATCGGACTCAGTGTGCAAGGTTTCTGTGCGTGACGAATTTTAAGGCTGACGAACACGAAAAAATGCATACGAAAATTTCGGACTCAGTGTGCAATGGCCTTTACCCTTTAAATTGTAGGTAATGAAGTGTCTTTTTTAACATTCATGCAGTTACAACTAAAGAAAGAACCATTTTCACACATTATTTCATGCTGTTCAAAAAGATATTTGACTTTGAGGTAAAACGGTTACATGGTGCATATTTCCCTCCTCCTCTGCTGTCACATTCAAGGTGTTTGGATGACATGGAGTGTGTTTAAATGAAACCCAGTGTACAGCAGCTGTCAGAAGAGCAATCCTGGCTTTCAGATACAAGATCAATTTCACAATGTGGTGGGGATCCAGACTAATACCCCCCGCTGATGGGATCCAAGTCTATACCTCACCTCAAGGCTGCTGCCTGTAATGTGTAATCTGTGTGAAAATATGAGATTATTGATAATCTTGTCTTCGCCGGGAGAGCAGAGGTGTGACACGTAGATTAAAATCTCGGGAATTGTCTCAAATGTTTTCCTGGAATGAGACATACATTTTTTAAAATGGCAGGACAGCAGCTGCAGTCAGACAGCATGTTCTCATCAGGCAGCGTGCAGTTGAAGTATTCTGTGGATGATTCTTGAGCAGAGAGAGGACACGCGCTCTGAAATCTTCCATCAGCACCCAGTGTGTCCCTCATTCCGCTTTACCGGTGGGAATGGAGGAAGTTTAAAGATGGCATTGTTGCTTTGATTAAAAATATTTTTCAGCACAGTTTGAAAGGTGCAGGGTAGTGCCATTTAGTGCAGAAATGCCCATAAATGTACATTAGATATAATAAAATGATACTTTTATCCAGCAAGGATGCACAGTATACTATAGACGTTTATAACAATTCTGTTTCAAATAAATGCTGTTTTTTTTAACTATTCATTAAAGAAAAATGTATTACAGTTTCCACAAAAATAAAACTGTTTTCAATGTTGATAATAAAAAGAAATGTTTCTTGAGCACTAAATCAGCATATTAGAATGATTTCTTACGGATGTGATACTGAAGAGTGAATTTTTTTAATATTTCATAAAAATATTGTTTTTACTGTATTTTTAATCAAATAAATGCAGCCTTGGTGAGCATAAAGAAATAAAAAGACTTCTGTAAAAAACAATAAAAAAAATGTACTGACCGTAAACTTTTAAATTGTAGTGTAGATAATTCAGAGACATTACGTTAATTGTGTAGCAGACAAACATTGCTAAAGGATTAAACAAACATTATGAAAAGTGGCTTTAGAAGTCATATTGTTTAACCTCAACACAATTATCACTGGCTAACAGTCTATTGCAGTCCATTTTGCAAGCATGTTTTGTGTGAGGTGGACACATGGGACTGCGATTATTTTTAAACTGGGGGTTTTCACCAGGAATTCCCAAACTTTCTAATGCTATATGGATCATCATGTGTCTTTAACCACCTGTATTATTATAGTGGTTATCAGTATATTGCACATGTACAAAACACAAGTTATTACTTTAGGTGTAATTTATTTCAGGACTTTTTGTTGAAATATGATGGTGGGGAAAACACATTTGTTCTCTTTTAGTTCATTTCTTTACATATAACTTTGTTATTAGGTTTGTAGTAAGATGGAAGAAAGTAAGAAAATTAGCATAATGAAGACATGAGTGCATGTTATACAGATCAAGAAAGAATATATTTTCACTTTTTTTAGTGGCACGACAACTAAGAGCTGTGATCTGTGACACTTTTGGTTCATGTGAGAAAAGTTACACTACTGTTCAAACATTTGGAGTGATTTGAAGTCTATGTTCACTAAGGCTGTAGTAATTTGATCAAAAATACAGTGAAAACAGTACTGTTTTCCGTTTAAATATATTTTTAAATGTAATTTATTCCTGTGATGGCAAAGCTAATTTTTTAGCATCCATCACTTCAGTCTAATTTTTTTTTACTATTATTAATATAACATTGAAACATTTTGTTTCAGGATTCTTAGATAAATGGGAAGTTCAAAAGAACATCATTTATTTGGAATCTTTTGTAATGTTATAAACATCATTACTGTCACTTTTAATCATGTGTTCTTGCTGAAAAAGTATTAATTTAAAATAAAAAGTCTTACTGACCCCAAACCCTGCTGGTCTGTACACATGTAGGTTGCCATCTTTGGCATCACGTCACATCTCTGTGTTTTCTTGGTATTGAGACCCTTGCATTGTATTCAATTCCACTACTGTATATTAATCACACTAAATGAAAGCATTAAATTAGCAGGCCTAAACAAATTATTCCATAGTCTGTGTATTTAAAGGCTGTGCTAAATTAGAGAATTCTAATAAAAAAATCAAATTCACTCAATGCAACTATAGGACTATCAAACAATTTCTTCATCTCTTCTGCTTGAGAGACGTCACTCAAATGTTACTTAGACGTTTCTCTGTGTGTGTGTGTGTGTGTTCTCTCTCACACTCTCAGATCTATCTCTCTCTCAAGGATAATCACATTGATTAACTGCCTGGCTGATGTAAAGAGTGGAGTGGATCTGTGTCGATGGAGAGAGAGAGTAAGCGAGAGGATCGGCTTTATTGATTCATCAGCTGTCACATTTAGCAGTTCAGTAACCTGTTAATTCACACCGTCCACAACCATCCTAGAGACCTAATTATCACCGTGTGTGTGCTTTTGTTCAGTCTAGTAGCTTTTCTTGAACTTGAAAACATCACCCTGACACCTGCTTATTAAGTATATTATACATTTGAACGCTTGCTGGTAAGTGAATTAAAAAATCTCATACCTGTTTTTCACAGCCTAATTATAGTGTGCTGCAATACTTCATATCCACCAAATAATGAGCAGCCAAATGGTTTTGCTCCTGCAAATTGACCAGATTCCTAAGATAAAACAGCCGATTATCTTTTACATGCACCGAATGAGCAGTGGAAGGAAAAGAAAAGCTTGAGTTAAATGAGACCACTCAGACTGAGAGAAAGCGAAAGATGGAAAGAGCGTGTTAGACCCTTTAGCCATGCAGATTTAAGGTTGATAAGCTTTATCAGTGCGCCACTGAATAATGTGGGACGCTGGATTATTGTTTCTGTGGAATTACACTGTGTGTGGCATTTGTTTTTCTCTCTGTCCCGACACACACACACACATGCAGAGATGGAGGACGGCTGTATTACTATACAATCACACAGTGAGATGCCTGCAGCAATAGTTTGAAGTGTCTGAAATTTAGTCATCATATGGAGGTTAAGACAGCAGTCTAGCCTCCCAGAATGCATTTAGCCTTCCATTAAAAATCAGCACACAGATTATTCTTCTCAGACTGCATTCTGGAAGTGTCTTTTCTAGTCTTTCCCAAGGGAGCAGAACAAACTCAAGGTGAAAGAAAAGAGTGTGTGTGTGTGTTTGTCTTAGGAAAGGAATGGAAAGCAAGACTGTGTTTGGACCTCTGGCCTGGACCCCATGGCTTTACTGTAATATGATTCTGTTATGGATGTTGAGAGGTCATAGGTTAAACCACATGAAAAGAGCCACATAAAAAACAGATACATGTTTGAAATTCACTTGCTCGTAAGCCCCCATGAGGAAAATGGCTTAAACTGAATAAATATTGTTTTAATAAAAATGTTAAAGGTTTCTGTGAGCATTAATAAGTTTTTGTCCATAGAATGAGATTTAGTCCACAACAACACTGAACCCATTGAATGGCCAAAAGCATTTTTGGGGGTTCCATAAAAGAAAGTCATATAGGTTTGGAACGACATGTGAGTCAGTACAAAAATAACATTTTTGGGTGAACTATCCCAGTTGATTCAGGGTTAGGGAATAGAAAATATCATTATCTCAGTATAAACACAACAGAAATCAATAGAAACATCCCACTATGATAGAAAAACAAATGTTTATGTGTATTTGTTCTATGGATTTTTTTTATTCACTGTTGGTGAATGACACATGGAGGCATTACACTGAATATGAGCTGTTTGGCTTGTTTAAAGCATTTTCTCCTTATTTATTGCGCACGTTTATCAGGAGAGACGACACAATGATGTAGTCATTTTCATTCTGTTCATCCCTCTTGCTGAATCCCATTAAATTCTGGCTTTCTCTTGCTTTCTCCTCCGAAAGAGTGGTCATCTCTCTCTGTCTGGGTTTATGGATTCTGCCTCAAATTTGTGTGGACAAAAATTGATTGTGCAAAAAATAAACTCCTCCTTTAGTAATATAACCTTTCCACCTCGATCCACCTCTCTGTCTTTCTCCCTCCTTGGTCTGGTACAGGAAACAATACAAATATCTGCATAATTCTTCATTTATACCTGGATGTTGGAGAAACGTGCTCATAATTTCAAGTTGGAATTTCATGTTCCTTTATTAAAAGTAATAGGTTAATAAGTTGCTAACAGAAAGCTGATAACTACATTGAGGATATTTATGGGGACTATATAATATCAGATGATATTTAACTCTGGATTCAGAGCAATGTTTATCTGGTGCAATGTTTGTCAGTCGCTGAAATAAAGCAGGCTTTTTGAGCTACTGTCACGCTATTGAAAAAATGTAGTATAGCATTGTTTCTTTTAGTTGGATATCATCCAACACTGCAGTGATTATAGTTGGAGCAGTTTTCATACAGCAGAACTTGAAGAGTTTCTCAGAGTGCATTCTTATTATGTAGTCATTAGTGTGCACTTCTTACTGCAGACGATAATTGGTTTGCACACCTCCCACCACATTGTTTGTGTGGAAGCTGCTTTGCTTTCAGGACAGTAAAGCACGCATGTTACTGTATGTCGTGTGCGTTTCACCGTTAACTGTTTTCAAATAAGTGTTATGACTGCTGTTTATGAATAGATATAATTGCTGATAAATACTGAGACATATTTCCTGTTTTTGATAATATATTTTATGATCTCCAATAATTACTTCAAGATTGGCACGTATTAGCGAATTAATTTATATTTAAATTCGGCATGAAATGGAAGTCGTTTTTTCCCTATTGTGACATACTGTATATCCAAGTAACAGCTTGTCGAACAAGAAAAAATGTGGGGCTGGACTTGATTGTGTCCATTGTGAATTGATTGGATGTTTGGATCATTGTGGTTTGCTGTTGATGTGATCTCATGTGAGTGACGCCCACCAATAAACATCATCAGAGAAGAGTTGTCACTGCAAGAGGGAGAAGTTATTTTAAGTAAAATTGACGAGAGCCAAGAATTTAATAAATAGTGATGTGCATGGATTAATCATTTATAACAAATACTGCAATATTCAATAAAAAACATATCACAAATTGTTATGTAGGTTGCTGCTATATTTGATACCCTGATACATAAAGAAAAGTGAAATATACTGCTAAGTACATACAGTACTCCCTAATGAATACATGTTCACAGGAGAACTGTATATTTCTCTGTGCATATGCACGTGTACTCTGCATTAGCGAAACTCTTTTTTAATAAACTTATTAGAGACTGGTGCTAAATAGTTGTTTTTTGGCACTTCTCACTGTTCCCTCTCTATTACTTTTTCTTTAATCTGTAGCTCTGCAGGAGAGGACTGCACAATAGTTTCTGGAAAAATAAACAGCAGGGATACAGATACGCACATTGAACTCCTTACAAATCACTTAAACTTCAAATACTGGTCAGCATTTGCTGTAGCAGTTGCAGCGCGCTCTCAGAAACCCTCCACCTTCCCCAGCTCCACCTGTCGATCTGCTACGGGCAGTGCCGGTCCTAGTCTTCTGGGGGCCCTAAGCAAAACTTTGTCTGGGGGCCCATGTCAGCACGTTCATAAAAAACCCAAAATGACCCCCAACCCGTTAATCTGTTCTTTCATAACAGTTTCGCTGTCAACCAACAAGAGTGAGTTGAAATGTTCAGTAATACAAATGTAAAACAACAGGACAAATACAACAGAAAAAAATATGTTCATTAATGAAACATTTTCTTCGTCTCTTTCGCAGCTCAATATGCTTTTACACATGACGTTATGTTACATGATTCGACTGATTTGAATGTTACACATGGTGACAGAAACATATCGACCAAACATATCAACATTGTAACCACAGAATGTATAAAACAAGGGGAAAAAACATGAACAATATCAGTTTTGGTTGTCATATAAATGTATCTTGTTTTAAGGATATTTAGATATGTTTACTGGAAAACAAGATACTGATTAAGGAAATGATATATTGCCAGATAACTGTGTTATCATGATGGGCTGTATGCACTGGCCCACAACCTTGTTCAGGTTACTTATCAGCTGACAGCACTAATTTTCAGTGAAGTTTTAATTACAATGTGAAGCACACATGAGTATTGTGTGTGTGGTGTTCTTTAATTACCATATAGAGAAGGTTCTCGCCCTTAGGCCTGGTGAAATCAATTTGTCAGGTAGGATCGAACCGTTACAGTACAGTGAAAGAGAAGTGAGCATTTCAGAACATTTCTGTCTGTAATTCATCGATTAACTAACTTTTTTTGCACCTCCCAAACAGATGTTTGTGTCGTTATAAATCAACTAAATTTATTTCGTTTACTGATCCTGGCTTGTTTATCTTTGCTTATCCTTTCTTACCCCTCATTTTATCCCCTCATATCTCGGTCTCTCTCTGTCAAATGAGTTGCACACAGCATGTGATGCCACATTCATGTTCTGCTGAATGTTTCCACATTATTGAACAATGAATACAAACTGCATTTTAAACTGCAGATTACTTTTTTCCTGCAGTGGAGGGTCGTCACATGATACATGCTAATGGATCTGATTAATTCATAGAGGGGAATGCTAGTGAATTCAGTTGCACTGTGGGTTTGAACTGATACAGTTTGTAGCGTCTATTCTGTCACTGTACATTAAACAGTGGTTAATATGCACTTTATGTAAATATATAATAAAATAATCAGAAATCACATTCATTGCAAAAGAATAAGGATAGTTTTCATCACATTCCTAATCATATCAGCTGCAGAACTGTTCCTTCTAAAGCTAAATAACAGATTCCGTTTGCATAGCATATCAATGATTATCTTATTCACAGCAAGGAACACATTGCTCCAATTCTGATTTTATTCTGATTTTATTCAATTCTCCAATTTTATGTCAGAGCTGAGAGTGATTCAACTCCTTACAGGCCAAAATAATTCATTTAATACTCAATGCACAAAACTGTATCCAATATTATTTAACTGTCAGCACCGTTCTCCTGCATTCAATAGCACCTGTGTGTGTGTGTGTGTGTGTGTGTGCTCGGTATGAGATATGAGAAATAATAGCATTTTTTGTCAAAATGGTGTGAAGAATGCAGCAGGAAGTGGTGCAGATGTGAATTTTTTAAGCTGGTATCTGGCGGGTCTTGTGTGTGAGTCACTCATGGTATTTTCTTCTTAATTCAAAGGAGTATTAAACCAGATGCTGGTGTGTGCAGCCGTGAGAGTGACGAATGACTGAAAGAAAGAGAAGGAATGCTTCCTAACATTCATTATTAATTTTCCTGACAAGAAATTAAATTACCATGGAATATCAAGCATGTTATATCCTTCTTTTGCTAAGAGAATTAATTTTCAGCTTTTTTAGTTTTGACATAGATTTAGAGGGAAAGGCATCTGTTAAAAAAGACCTATTCACATGCAGCTTTTCCTGTTAAATCCTGCAAGCTGTTCTGCCACATTCTGAGTACATCTAGACTCTATATATTTACATTTATTCATCCAGCAGATGCTTTTATTCAATGTGACTTTCAAAGTACAGTATGCATACACTACAATTCCAAAGTTTGGGGCTGGTAAGAGTTTTAAATGTTTTTGAAAGAAGTCTTTTATGCTCACCAGGAGTGAATTTATTTGATAAAAAATAGATGTTTCAGTTAATCATATCACATGACATTTGCACAATGGTCTTATTAGCAGTCATAATAGTAAGCGTATGGGTCAGTAAGTCTGATTGATATATTTCTGTCAGTAATCCATATTTCCGACTGGAGGCGCAAATAGGCTGAACTGAGTTAGCCCTATGTGATATTAGCTTTAATATCTTTATTATTAATAATTGCACACTGCACAGAACTGCAGGCTGAAAATGAATTTCCATTCGCCCCATAACCCAATCTGCTCAAAGAGGCAGACAAAGCTTCAGGGGATTGAATGAAAATTACCTTATTGGGGAGTCGAAAAGAGTCTGAAGTGCACATCAGTGCAGCTCTGGGATCAGCTCAAGTCACAGCAATCATAATATGAGACGTGGTAAAATCTGTACTCAGACCAGTTTAAATGACCCACCTTAGTTGTGGGAGTAAAGCAAAAGACTGGCATTTTCCAACAGCCTTATTAAGAGGCAGAGCCTGATTTCACCAAGTGAACATCTTTGTTGATCCTGGAACAACATTCCATTTAACCAATCAGATTTGAGGGACTGGTTTACAGTTTATGTCAAGTTTAGGCTTACAACCAGTGTTATGGTTCTACATCAGTGTTATTCACATATCATTTCCCTCTGATTTTAGGGACAACTTATGGGTAGGGTTAGGTTTAGGGGTAGGGATAGGGTTAAGACAAATTTTTCAGACCAGAATGTTGTTTCAGGATCAGCAAAATATGTTGACCCCGGCCCTTTGACACTGAGTGCAACACTATAAAGCTAAGCAAATCGCCAACGAACGGAGCTTTCACACTGAACGGGAAATGACTGATTGCCTTCAGCTAATTTACGCCTGCATGATAGGTGGCGCTGACTGAGAATAAATTTTTCCTCATGTATGTATCTCAAAGATTTCCCCATTTGGCATTAACCTCGTCCGCTGCACAACATACAACAGTAAATTAAGATAAATAAAGTTTGGTACTACACAGAAACCATCATGGAGTGCATGTAATAACTTCCGACTGCAATCTAAAGTGGATTTTGATTAAATAATGGGCAGACGTGCATTATTTGTAGTGTTTTATAATAAACTGAACACCTACTAACACAAACTACACCTACTTAGCATTTCTTATGTATGTATTTCTCATTCTTTATTGTTATAAAAATACCCTGGGCCGCATGAAAAACACATACAAAACATGTATTTCTCATTCTTTATTGTTATAAAAATACCCTGGGCCGCATGAAAAACACATACAAAACATGTATTTCTCATTCTTTATTGTTATAAAAATACCCTGGGCCGCATGAAAAACACATACAAAACATATATCGTCGTAATCATATATGTATTTGGCTTCATGTTTCTTCTGTAGAAATGTTTCTCTTAAGTTGTTCATGTGTGGAACCGTGCAAACTCAGAATGAGAAAATGAACACAACGTCATCATTCGGGAGGGCAGGAGTTATGATTAATTAATATGTTTGACAGCTCTAGAGCGAATCAGCTCTCTGACTCATAACAGACAAGCACGGACGAAAACAGCGCTCTGTACACCATTTCAAGCTCTTCAGATCGCATAATTCAGTGGAAAATTCATAGAAAATGATCAACATGTAAGAATAAATCTGTTCTCAGATACCAATGATAACAATGCGATGAAAAACAGCGCCACCACTCTCACACTTGTGCAACAGCAGCGGCTAGGGGAAGCTCAAATCTAATTGGACCGGCTCGTTTCATCGCGGGTCGATGGGGAATACATTTTGGCACACTGGTGAAAAAAAATCTTGCTTTATCGTGGTGCGATTGATTGCACCCAGTGTGAATAGGGATCTATTGTTTCTATTCAAGAGCGTCATCGCACCGTGTA
This sequence comes from Abramis brama, assembly GCF_963993115.1. Taxonomy (NCBI): domain Eukaryota; kingdom Metazoa; phylum Chordata; class Actinopteri; order Cypriniformes; family Leuciscidae; genus Abramis; species Abramis brama. The sequence continues at coordinate 22,302,068 of NC_139978.1, forward strand.
TTCGTGCCGCTTAATGGCCCTCGATGTGAAAAGACCTTAACTGCAAAATCAGGACATGCTAATTAGAGGCTGTTCACACAGAATGTGTTTTTCCATTTTCAATGTTAACACGCGCTACATGGATGTCTTTAACCATTGCGCTTGCATCTTTTCCAGCATCACATGCCTGACAGCATTCTAAAGACACAGGGCCCTATTTTAACGATCTGAAATGCAAGTATCAAGCGTGAAACGCAAGTAACTTTGTGGACGGGTCTTGGGCGCTGTTGCTATTATACCGGCGGGATAAATGACTCTTGCGCCCGACGCAAATCTAAAATGGGTTGGTCTGAAGTAGCTTCATTATTCATAGGTGTGGTTTGGGCGTAACGTGAAATAAACCAATCAGAGCGACATCTCACATTCCCTTTAAGAGCAGGCGCGCTTGTTCCATGGCGGATTGCTATTGTAACGGCGGATTTGCCAGGTGCACGCCAGCAGCGGTTCACAGCTGAGGAGACCGACGTTCTCGTCAAGGCCGTAAAACACAGAGAAGTGACATTGGGGATGGGAGAAACCCACCCAAATTAGCTTTGGTTAAACAGGCGTATAAAAATTTGGGTAAATGTGTAAGCTAGATTTATGCCTATTTTTTCACATCTTTATGGACACAACAATGATTTCCCTTGTGTGTTAATATTTTTCCTTGTAATAATGTATGGTTTTCTAAAAATGAGAACTGCTGCGTCTGTGTGTAGATGAGATAAGCAAAGTGCATGCGCCAAGCATGCACCCTAAAAATAGCACATGAATAACATGCGCAACGCGCCACTGACTTTAGACTAGGTTTTTCCTAGTCAGTGGCGGAATTGTTTGGCGGAATTGATGGCGCTCAAGTTAAAAGAAGGACAACTTTTTAAAAAATGCATCTCTAGACCTTGCGTTTTTTTTTCTGTTGCACTGGCTTGTGTCATTTTAACCACAAAAATGCGTTCCGTGTGAATGGCCCCTAAAGCCGAATCATAAAACAGGTCTTCCGGCCTGTGCATATGTCTGAGACAGAGAATGAGGGGTTCTTCAGTGTGTCTTCTGGTGTGTGTAAGCATATTAAATGGATCAGAATGCAAACAGAAGTCAGCATGATCCGTCAGGACCTCAGCAGGTAAATATTTAAACACCCCTCTCAGGGGCTGTCATGGAGACAACCTGACACAACAACACAGAATGTGTATGTGTGTGTGTTTAGTGTTTCGCTTTTGTTCACCTGAGCTGGGGAAGCCTAAGAGCTTTGAGTCGCTTTCATTATTGAAAGTATCAATAATCCTAAAGTGGAATTGCCAGAAAGCGCTCAGTCCCCACTAGTCTGCCCAAAGAGAGGGACGATTCATGAGTATGTGCTCTCGTGAGTCGTGACTGGGGACCATTTAAACTAAACTGGTATTTTCTTCAATCAGAGACTGTTAGGACTGAGCTAAAACTGCAGTTCTTTATTTTTACGGCTGATGGAACTTTCCCTCCAAACTTTCACATACGTATACAGTCACCTCTCTCTGAACCCTTGCTTTAAAGCAAGACCAACTCCTGAGGCTTTTTAGCTTTTTGGATTTAGTGTGGAAAAATATGATAAATAGAGTTGAAAAATTACAGAAAGTTCCATTTGAGCCATATTTGTGGGGCTATTTGTGAAGTAGGAACCTTGAGAAATATTTCTCTATATTCACTTAGACTCCTGTGTGAGTTGATCTAGGACTGAAACTCACTGTAAGGGCTGAATGGATTTTAGGAGCTAGTGGCACGTAATGTTACACTAACTAAAAGAGACACTATGGCTAAAACAGGGTGAGTGTGACAGAATTCAGTCTGAAACACTCTGACACTATGAACTTAGCAGAGAGCTTATCATAATACATTAGGGACATTTCAATGTTTTTTTCCTGAGAGTAAACTCTGAGAGAGGAGAACTGTGGTATTTTCATCTCTGTAATTCTGTGACATAATCAGTTTAATTTATTATGAAGTTAATCTTACTGTCTCAGCTGGACCATCCTAGAGTGTTTGTGTTCATGAAGTTGTGAGTTTTATCTCCTTGTTTCTTCTAATGGAGATGAATTATTAGTTTCTTTTCATGTTAGATTATAGCCAGATTCATGTATGGTTGATGTTAAATTATATCCTGCTTTGCTCTAAGGAACAGCTGTCCATTAGTGACATGGAAACATTTTCTCTGAGGAAACCTGTCACACACCATTTGCATCAACTCACACCTCACTACAACATCCTGAAGCCAACATGTGTTAAATTTGTATATTATATTATATTATATTATATTATATTATATTATATTATATTATATTATATTATATTATATTATAAGACTGTAATTTTGACTTCTTATTTCTATTTATTTTCCGATACTTTTTTTGTCAACTGATTATTTTGTTTAAACTGTTTAATATTGTAAAAACAATTAACATTAACTATAAAAACGAATAAATTTAACGAATAAAATAAAACACAGCCAGTCCATCAGCCTGCTATCAGAATAGATAATTGATACTCCACACACCTTCACCAACATCTGTGGTGGGAGAGGGACCAATTTCATTTCATTTCATTTCATACGCATATGACCTTATCGGCCATAACATGAAAGTGATCAGCTTATCTGTAATGGCTAGAATTTTAATATGGGTGCAAAATATATATTTTTAATCAAGTCTATCTTTGTATTACTGGCTTGAACAGGTCTAAAGCTCACTCACCATCTTCATAACAAGACTCACAGCCAAAGATTCACTAAACAGATCCAATAATCAATTCACATTTGCACTAGATTTGATCAATTGACACGATACTTAAGTATCATAGAAAGCTGAATATTGTCACGGCTGGTTTGAGGATGAAGACGAGACTGAAGCACAGTGGATCTAAATGCAGCAATACATTATAAATTATTATAATTTTTTAAATCCACTAACGAAGAGTAATCCAAACAAGTGAGAAGGCAACGTAACCGTGTGTATAGCACAGACAACAAAGAGTAACATAACTGAGGGTATTATATACATGTGAACTAATGAACTAAATGAGGAACAGGTGTGTGATAATCAATGATAAAAGGAATAACCATGGCGACAAGAGTAAACAACAAGGAAACAGAAAAAGTTTACATGGCTCCCCATTACATGGCTTGGGACTCACACGCATTCACACCTACAAACAATTTAGCGTCTCCAATTCACCAAAACTGCATGTTTTGGATTGTGGGGGAAACCAGAGGGAACATTTTGTAAATATATACTGAATATGTCAAGTCATCACCTTTATTTCTATAGTGCTTCTAAAAAAGAAAAGAAAAGTTACTTTAGCACTAAACAAACAATGATTTCTGAAGAATTATATGTAAATACAATTTTAAAATATATTAAAATAGAAAACAGTTATTTTAAAATGTAACAATATTTCACAGTATTATTTTTACTGTATTTTTTATCAAATAATTGCTGCCTTGGTGAGCGTAAGAGACTTCGTACCCCTCCTTAATTTGTGAGCGGTAGTATAAGTGTTCCTAATTGTTTGATATGCTCATATATCGTTTTGAATTTAATGGAGATTGAGGTGTAGGGTTATGATGTTTTTGAGTTGTAGTGAGTGACTCTTTTGCTTTGCAATTTTCTGTTATATGTCACACACACTCTCATCTATAAACATACATGACTGACATGTAGCACAGCGGTTCTAAATGACCACTGTTGTCTTTCATATAAGCGGATGACAGGCTGATGTATGTGGCCGTTCAGCCCTTTGAGGTTTTGATGGCACTGAGCAGAGGGCTGTAGTTGACTGTATTGAATTCCCCTGGTAATCGTTACTGTGAGCTACACTTCCACTGCGCCAATTCTCAAATCTCACTGACAGCCAATCCATCAGTCTGCCATCAGAATAGATCATTGACGCTCCACACACCTTCACCAACATCTGTGGTGGGAGAGGGACTGGTTTAGGGCTATTGGAGAAAGTTTTACCATATATTTACTATACAGATGAAAATTACATATTTATCTTTTCTTTGTTTTAAGATAGCTTGGTATTTCTTGATGGTTTTTTAATATTTTTTTATGAGACATTACAATTACATTGTGTATGTCAGCATTAGTTTATAATATTTGCAATATTTAACATGAACTAACAAAGAAGAAAATACATTATTTAGGTGCATTTTATTTTCTATACATACTAATATATATTTAAAATAAAGTTGTGTACATTGGCATTAATTAACATTAATCAACATTAACTAACAATGTACAGTATATTTAAATTAATTTAATTTAAACTATTGTCGATGTATATAACTGTAGAGTTGTAATGCTGGGTGAACTCAGAAAACAAAAGAAGAGCTGGATCCAAATGCAATTTTATAGTTTAATAACAAAATAACATAAGACCACAGCGACCAGAGAACCAGGGAACAGAAAACCGAATGAGCATCACCAAACATACATCCAACAAAAGACAACACCAGACAAAGAACATGAGAAACACTTGGGTATAAATACACTCCTGGGAACAATCAGGAACTAATCAATAAGAAAAACTACAAAGGACTACAAAACTTGGCATAGAACAGGAAATAACATAAAAGTCCACACAAGACAAGGGGAACACAGGACCGGAATCATGACAAGAGTGTTATTTTTTATTATAAGGGTGATGAACTGATTTATTTATTTAAAAAAAAAAATAATTAGATTATTTATTAGATATTTAATTATGTGCGCTTCCTTCCCTATTTTTTACATTTAGATTATCTTTATAAAGTTAATCTTTAAAAACACTGTTAAATGTAATGTTTAGCAAATCTCACAATGAATATCCATTTTTCAAATTGTACATTATAATGTTGTGATTAGTAAATTCACTTCTAGCATTTTAAACATTTCATTTTAGTTTTAGTGTTATATTTTTCATATATTTGAAGAGTTTGGTTCCAAAACGCGATAAATCCATTTTGATTAATTTGAGTAAAAATGTGTTTTCTTTACCAAGAATTTGGCAAGATGAAAAACGCTATTTTCTGTTTCAAACTTTCACATAGCATATTTAGGTTATAATAACAAAACAAATTCAAATCCAGATTTTGATTTTCAAAGATTTATTATAAAAACTGATAATTTTTTCCCCAAAATGCAATAAATTCATAACACTTTTTTTCCCCAAATGCAATTAATCCATTGAATCAATATAAAAGTTATTTTTCATATTGAAACTGTTGAAAATACACAACAAAATAAATTGATCCATCCACATATGACAGCCTGAACTCGATCAATATCTTATTAACGTTACAGGCACTGGACTAAAAATACATTCAATCAGCTATCGCTAGGAAATACCTCCTGAACTTTTTTGACGGCGATCATCTGTAAAACGGCTTAGTCCTGCTCGGTTTTCGTCGACTTTGAGTAAAACAACTGAAAGTTTTTCAAAAGATCCCCTGGGTTCAACGTGTCAGCGTGACAGAAGTTTGATGCTGTCGTGTGAGAACAAGCAATAGCCGGCATTTTTCCTCCTCCCGCGCCTCGTCTTCTTAATCTCCTCACGTAAATGATTAGATTTCGATGGCTTACGTTTCTTCCCTACCGCAGAAACCACCACAGGTTCATCAATGCAGTCAAAATTATAAAAGATTTTGTTTGATTGTTGATCAAAAAGTACAAAGTAGATAGTAGTAAAGTATCTACAAAGTAGTAAAAACTAGGATGCCGGGTGTATTCAAAGCGCTGCCGTTACTGTTTACAGTGCGTGGAATGGTGCGCTGTGATTGGTTGAGAGCGGATTTATCTCATTCTGCAGAGAAAGGAGACTGGCGTTTGTCGCGGTTTGGAAAGAAAGGGAGAAAACATGACAGAATAACACGGCGGATATCGCATTTTACATAAAATTTAAAATTGACTTTTCAATACTGACCCTATACAATACTGATTTTTGCAGGAACTCAATTTTTTTTTAAATGGCGTTTATCGCGTTTTGGAACCAAACTCTTCATTTAGACATTTTAATATCAGACATAACAGGAAAGTCAACTTAATGGCTAGAATTTTAATATTGGTGCAAACTAACCTTTTTTTTTTTCTTTTTTTTTTTTTTACTCAGGATTTAAAGAGAACAGGTTTGTTTGTATTATTATTAGCTCACTCACCGTCTTCATAACAAGACTCACAGCCAAAGATTCACTAAACAAATCCAATAATCAATTCACATTTGCACTGTGGATTTCATCTATTGACAAATGGCTGTGAAATGACTGAGTTCAAACTGCTAGTGGGCTGAGTATACACATGTGCACACATCTGTTACTGTCAGGGCACATCTGTGCATGGCCGACATCTGAACAAAATGCCCTTCAAATGATCTTCAGAGCATTTTACCAATCACTCTGTGGTTAGCTGGCTAAAGCGGCTGTGAAATGTAGATGAATTTTTATCTGCAATCTCCTTGCATTTATTCATAAAGTCACTTAGTGCAATTATCATATAAATTTCCTCTCTTCCCATTCCAGATCCGTTCCATCCTGCATGTGTCACTCTGCACCTGGCCAAATAACTGAATAATTTCTATTAAATAATTTTGCAGAGTGAACTTTTTCACCAATGTGATTGTGTGGATATGCATGCTTATTAAAAGTTCTGTTTGCGTGACAGCGCTTTTGTGGTGTGAGGGAAAGTAACTTTAATCTGTTTGCCTTTTAGTATGTGTGTGCGCGCACACACGCAGAGAGCATGGCAGAAATCAATTACTCTACTGCAGGTGTGAGTGAGCGACTCCAGCTCCCGCTTCCACCCCTCGCTGTCTCTGACTGACATTCAGTGTGCCAATCATGCTTTTCTGCCTTTAATTCCTTAGGTAATGCCCACCAGTGCCTCATATTTTCAATAAAGTTTCTTTGTCTCCTTTCATTAAGGATTTAAACAAGTCGTTTCTTGGCTAAAACCATTTAGACACACAGTGAATTATAGCACACATGAGATATTTTTCATCAGACCAACAGCTGTGATTATTGGAATTACTGGACTCGCTCATACACACACTCGTATTGAGGAAATGGAGGTTATTTCACAGTGCTAATGGATCTGTAGTTCACCAACACACCTGAGCCACTGGACGTCATATTACACTCACAGGTGCTCTATTACTTTGTGACAGTTTGTGTGTGTGTGCGAGTCCAAACCGCTTCTGTAATTTCTATGAGCATAATTTATAACAGGATTACCTAGATGATGCAGGATTCTAGCAGACATTCCGTTTCCTGCTGCAGTCCTTTTTTGTTTTTGTTTTTTTGTTTATGATTAGTCTATAGTCATTATAGTTAGTTTAAAGTTTAAAAAAAAAAATCTCTGGGGTGTCCTTATTTTGTAGGTGTCACGCGTAGCTGCAGTAAAGTAGTGAACAAAGATGAATGGCTCAAGAGAAAACAGTCTTTAATAATAAATCCAAACCAGGGGAACGCAACCACAGGAATGACATGGAATTTACATGGAACTGGGGCTTAAATACACACAGGGATCGTTAAGGCAATACACAACACCTGAATAACTCAATTAATGACTATGGCAACAGACAGGCAAAGGAGAAACTGGAGGTTTCGCAAAACTTTTGAGGTCCCTCGCAAAGTTATTTGCGTTGAATTGCGTTCAAAAGTTTTGCGTGGGAACGCAAATAACTTTGCGAGGGAACGCAAAAATTTGGCCAGGGAACGCAAAGTTTCTCGGGGGAACGCAAACGTTTTGCGAGGGAACGTAAAATATTTTTTTCACCCCCACGTCCTTTTAGGGGCTCCGTACATTTCAAAGTAAAATAACTGGCTGTAGAAGTTTTTTTCAGAGAAACGAGTATGTGAACTCAGCATGTGTCCTAAATCTCTGCAAACATTTTATGGTATTTTTATGCTTTAGTAGAGTGAAAACGTTACATACAGCACCTTTAAGCAGCATTTGGTTTGGGAGATTAAAGGACTTTTTTTCTGCAAGTTTACAAACTAAGCAGCTTTCTAAGAGAGCAATTTTGTAAATTATGTAAATCCCTTTCTTTTTTTCTTTTTTTTGATTTAGGGAAGGGATTAGGGGCTTAGAAATGTCTAGTAAAATGTAACTATACAAATATAATAATTAAAAGGTAATGAAAAAGTTGTCTGATAAACCCTTAGCCAGTTTTGTCCGGACAAGATACATTACCTGTTTAATTGGAGATGACTAAATGTCAAATGCGTCAGTCGCTAGTGAGTATAGTGATGCAGGTATGTTACCCAAAGGTTAGCAGGGCCTGCGAGCTAGCATTACAGAGCTGTTACAGATACCCACCAAACACCACAACACCTCATTTAACCCCAGAGATCACAGCAGAAAGCATAAACCATGAAGGCTAGGGCTATATCAACAGGGCAAGGCCATTGAGAAACAGTAAACATTTATCTTACTGTGATATCATTTAGTCTTGTTACGTTAGCACTGAACTCTACTCTTGCTAACTGTCCATTCAAAGTTGGCATGAAACAGAAGTTGCAATAGTCTTTTCTTCTCTATTGTGACTAGAGTGAAACGGCTTCTTGAACAAAAAAATAAAATGTAGTGCGTGACTTGATTTTGTCCATCAGGAATTGATTGGTTTGATGGATGGTTGTGATTTACTATTGGTCAATCTAATGTGAGTGACAGGTTGCCCCGCCCTCACGCCTGCAAACACATCATCAGAGAAGAATGTCACTGCAAGAGGGAGGGGAAGTTATTTTGATTAAAGAATATGACTGCACATGAAAAAAAAAATTTAAAAAAAAAGATGTACACGGATAAATCATTTATAATAAATACTGCAATATTAAGATTTGTCAATTTTGATCTCATGGGGACTTTAAGCTGATTTCAGTGTAAGCTTAATGCATTTTGTGTGCCTGAAACAATAAGCATAATTGACCCTTTGGTTTTGAGGGTTTTTAAGTAAAGAAACAACTTGAACTTTAATAAATATATCGAACTGGATTTATTCGGAGCAGCTGCCATTGTACTTGATCAAATTTATCGTTTAGAAGTCATTATTGAGAGGGAAAAATGGGGGCGAAATGGAGAGTATGTGAAGGGAAGGAGAGAAACGTATAGCAGCATCTGTTGTGCAGTTCACACCATAACTGCCTATGGAAGAATCTAATAACGGCCCACTGCATCAGAGCACATTATATTCATCTCTATAAAGCTCAGCGCTGGGCGGCGGATGCCATGCGAATTCCCATGGAGGTACTGAAGGGAGCCAGCCTCAAAACCCCATAAACAGCTCACTCATAAAACACATTCTATTTTAAAAGCACCATTTCAGTAATGCACCATTAGTAAGACTCGTAATCAGGCCGCTGCATTTCCTATCTGCCGTTTGTGATGTGTGTATGTGAGCGCTGGTAATCTACATCAGTGCAGCGCTCTATCAGAGGCCGGATTTGTTTTTTACCCACAAATCACTCAGGAAGAAAGTGGTGGCTAATGCAATAACTGAGTCTGAGTAGTTATGTGTGTGTGTGTGTGTGTGTGTGTGTGTGTGTGTGTGTGTGTGTGTGTGTGTGTGTGTGTGTGTGTGTGTGTGTGTGTGTGTGTGTGAATGAATAAGAGAGAGAGAGAGGGGCTGTTGAGAAATGGCCTTTGGGCCAGGAGTGAGAAGAAAAGCAATGTTTTCATCATCTCTTCTTTTTCTTTATCTCTTTCCCTCTGTTTCATTTTCTCATTATTTTTCTCTGTATTTTACTGGTTTATTGGGAGGGTACACTCAAAAAGTGCTGGGTTGTGTCTGTAAACACATTGTTGGGTTGCTTGTCAAATGGGTAGTAAGGGGTTCATTCGCAACTGAACAGCTGGTTGGGTTATTTTGACCCAACTGGTTTATTTGTTTTTCATTCTTTGTCGAACTTTCTGGCTCACGCAACTCACAGCTGGCAGGATTTTATCGTAAGTTTATAAGAATATTTATTTACCTGTGATAACAGAAAGCTCATATATTTCGGAATTATCACGTATTTAAAAGGAACATAAATGTGTTCTGTATTAAATCCATGTGGAGCATCGCATGTCCCATATTTTATCACCTCACACTTTTAAATGGCGTCCTCCTGTCTGTTTCCCCCAAGATGACATTAAACTCTGGCCTCACGCATCTGGATGGTCTTTAAAAAAATCCTGTTAAATATATAATAAGATACTTGCAGTTGTGGTAGCTGGATATTATCTGTACAAAGTAAGGTGGCAATGTTTCAGGCATTACAGAAGGCATTTTGTTGCCTGTGTATTTCACAACAGTAAGTTCCAGGGAGCCCTCATAGTTCAATAGCGCTATGGGACGCAAATATTACAGCATTGTTTTCATTGTTTTCTGAACCAAACTGGATCGCGCGGCTTTAAACCCCAGGGCCCCCCCCCCCCCCGGGCACTGGCCCCATAGGCCCGGTCAGTAATCCATCCTTGAGTTCATGTGCTCTCCGTGCTGCCAATTCACTTGAACTGAGGCGCTTTAGCGATCTGTCGCGCCACATTAAACAGCGCCAAAACGTTTTTTGTTTTTTTTTACTTCGTAATAAAATGGACAGAATTTGAAATCTGATACTTTGTTTCATATCAAAAGTAACAAAGAACAAACCTTATCGATTTATTGGATGGGAGGCGCGCTACAATGTTCCGTTCATTCATCAACTGAAAACAGGATAGACTAATCGATTCTTGGAATTTAAGAATCGATATCGGTTCGTTAAAAAAGGGAATCGATTAAAATAGAGAAATCGATATTTGTACCCAGCCCTAGTATTTGAGTTACAAGCCTTTTTGAAAATCTGTTTATCTACAGTGCTAATTAATCTTTATTAAGCATAATACTGCTAAGGCCACTGAGTGCAGCTGACATGTGTGAATAAATGATAATAGCCTACCAAATATACAGTACCAGATATCCTATTTGGCCTTCTCAATAGAGAAAATCGACAGTGAGAGCCAGGCAGACAGTAAGATCATATTAAATCCCATATATAAGAGGATATCAGCTGAATTTTTCTCTCCGGCTCTGTTGAGAGCGTGAGTTTTGTGGTGTGGGAAGAATATTAAAAATATTCACCCCTTCCATAACGATGAATTGCTTGAAACTTTCGTAATAATAAACAATTTTTCATGCAAAGTTTGTGAAAAATGTTTTGGTGAAACTGTTGAAAAATGAATTAAGTGTCAGGCCCTGGGAGGTGTAATTCTTCACTGATATTATTGTTATGATGTTTGTGCTTGGATCAGTTTAGGATGAGCAACGTCTAGTGACTGATAGCTCAACAATCAGCATTTATCCTGTATTTCATGATTAAACTGAATCTCTACCGTGGTGTCCTCCTGCCTTTCATTTTAATTGGGAATAGCAAACAAATGAACAAGGATAACCACAATAATTATCTTCAACTACATGGCCTGTTGAGATCTGTTGAGTCATGTTGTCAATTTGTAGCCAGACCCGGAAGGCTAATTCACCATGGATTCTCTAACAATTTCATTTTGTGGTGAACATTAGTTGTTAAAATATAATCTTGAAACCATGTGTGCTTTCAAAACATAATGTGCTAAAATACTACCGTTCGAAAAATTTGTAGTCAATACATTTTTTTTTCAATGTCTCTTATGGTCACCAAGGCTACATTTATTTGGGCAAAAATATAGTAAAACTGTAATATTGTGAAATATTATTACAATTACTGTCTTCTAATTTAATATATTTTAAAATGGATTTTAGTGCTGTGATGGCAAAGCTGAATTTTCAGCATCGTTACTCCAGTCGTCAGTGTCACATGATCCTTTAGAAATCATTCTAATATGCTGATTTGCTGCTCAATTATTATTATTATCAATGTTGAAAATAATTGTGCTGCTTCATATTTTTGTGGAAAACCGTGATACATTTTTTTCAGAATTCTTTAATGAATAGAAAGTTTATTTAATAGAAAGCCTCGGCATTTATTGGAAACAGAAATCTTTTTTTTGCACTTTTTTTTTCACTTCTGATCAATTTAATGCATCCTTCCTGAATAAAAGTATTAATTTATTTGCGACTTACTGCTACTGCAACTTGTTCGCAGCTCTTTTTTAAAAGCACAATTATTTCAGAATTAATACTTGAGTTATTATTGTGATTGAAGTGTGTTGTAGAACAAAACATTTGTTCACTTCAAATAATGTTAACCACAGATTTTATTTTACTCATAAATAAAAAAACAACAACCTCAAAACATTTTAGCTCTACAAACTGAAGAGCTCTATTTTTGTTTGCTGTGTGCTTCATGTTTGAGTGGTGTTGTATAGGTCTGAAAACAGTAAGGACAGCAGCTTCCAGGGACCATCTGTGAAATTATAAAACAGTGCCACTTTTATAGCCTGAATCAGTTCACAGCGGGCAAACAGGTGGGCGGAGCCAAGCAAGTTGTATATGAGAAAACTGTCAGGTATTGCAGTTTCAGCTGAAATGATGTCAGGCCGGGACCTTAAATGCACTTTGCTTTCTGCTGCTGTGCTGATTTTCTGCCTGTTCCGAGTAAAGCAATAACATAAACATGGATCCGGGATCAGCCTCCTGCACTTTTAAGCTTCTTCAGTCTACTGTATGAGGAAACGGCACGCTGGTCTGGGTTCAGCGGGCAGGTGAGAGCCGAACTGAAGCGAATGCAGGGATCAGAGGTGTGAAATAAAGATGGGTTTTTCTCACTGGGCTGGAAATTGGCTCCCGCTGTGTACCCCAATTCTGCTGTTCACTCATCCATCTCATATTTTCCTCTTTTGTTTCACTCTCTTCGTCCTTATTTGTGTGCAGACTACAGATCTAGTCCATTTCCCAACTGTCATTCCGGTTTTTTGGCTCATTTCGTTTTGGTTCTGCGTCCTTAAGCTTCCGTTTCCTTTTTTAACTCAAAGCTGCACTTGTTTTATCAAGTCGAAGATAAATGGATCACCTGGGGAAGAACTTTGTCTACCGCTGTTAATTGAGCAGATTTGTTTTCCGTTAGGCTGCAGATAAGTATTCTCCTTCCTGCAGATGTTATGAATGGGGAAAGATAGAAAATGAGAGAGTGAGAGAGCGAGTGGGGAAGGTATAAGGGTTAGGCGAAGCACTCTCGTGGGTTATCATGTCGGCCATTGAAGAGCGCTGGCAGGCTCGGTTATCCCGAGCCATAATCACGTTTGGAAGATTGACCCGAGGTGGAACTCAGAACTCGAGAGAACATTCCGGAATGCGGTGCGGGGGCATCTGTCACTTTTTCTGAGTGATGTGCCATTGGCTGCCGCATAGTTGGAAGAGATGTATTGGGCTTTGAGCGGGGAAGGCAGTCTGCTTTTTATGAATACACTAGAAAACATTAATCTAACGGCGCTTTTTCCTCACAGCTCGCGTACCGAAGCGCTTCCCGTGCATATCTATAATAACTATGATCATATGCTCATTTTATTAGGCCCATTAAATAAAAACTCTAATGCAATTCTGTGTAGATAGCCATTTGTCAGAAGGACTGCCTTTGGGTCCTTTTTATTTAACCCACTCTTAAATCTCTAATGACATCTTATTACATTTACATGCTAATTTTCTCCTTCATTTACCCTGTTATGGATCCATATCGGCCATTCAGGGATAAACTATGGTCATTTTAGTATTAGAAGGCTTATTATCCCTTTCATGCTGACAAAAGAGGATCAAAGCTGTGGTTTATTTAAACCTACTTTTGGAGTTTTTAAATGAAGCATTGACAACTGTACTCCATACAGTATGTGGAAAACAATGGCTGTATTCCATATAGATTGAGCATGTCAGCTTATTAAAACTACTGAAATTTTATCTTTTGATTTAAATTCTTGACATAGCCTATATCCCCAAACCTCAAGGATTGTTGACTGAAGTGGATACATTATTGGTGTGCCTGTACTTTTATTGATTAGGATGACAGCACTTTTGATGTTCCCGGAAAATTTGCAGCATAAAGCATTATTTTCCTTTAAATGATGAGTCAATCTCTCAAATGTCTCATTCTTTGAGGGGGTGGAACACATCTGGTCATCAATAGTATAATGTTGGATAAAGAGGAAACAGAGCTGAAGGTTAAGGCACCTTGGCTGTGTCATTTTTGGAGAGGAAATGACATGGCCACACTCAACTCAACCACACATACACATTACAGATATAGGCCTGTTTGTGAACACACTCAGCCAAAACCCATAAAATGTACACACACAAACCACACAAGAGAAGCATCAATAATTGGGTGTTTTTTCAACTATGGACACTTATGGGCCTGTGGACTTGTGGAAAATGAACTATTTTGTCTACTAACAATGTCCAACGGTGGATAAACTATACTGATTCTGATTCTAATATACATAATGTGCATACATATATTCCACCACAGTATCATTTCTATGAAAAAAAAAAAAACCTCAAATAATGGACTGTGTTTTAATGGATGATAAAAAAGGATTTTTTTTTTATTACTAATTTTTTGGAGGGAAATCGTTCACTCATTTGTCTACAGCTACACAGTAAATACACATTATTATTATAACATTTTGCATAATTTTCCAAAATTACAACTTGGTTATGACAAAAAAAAATATTGTTTGCCATGGTGAAAATTATGATAATTCTTTGTTTATATAATTATTTTATATTACATTTTTATAACCAAACTGAAACATTTTATACAGTAAATTTTCCAGTTTTCCATTTTCCAAACCACTGCACACACACATTTTATTCATTTATTTGTTTGTTTATTTATTTTCTCACTTATTTTTATTTTACAGAGATTTTTTTAAATGGATTTTGGGACACTGATAAAAGCAAAGTAAAAAATTTGAAGTAGCCTATGTTTAAATGTGACCTTCATATAACAAAAAGTTATTTTTTAAATAAAGTTTAAGTAGGCTAGTTTGAATAAAACTCAATCCCTGCCCATAGTTAATGTGACAACTAACTACCCACTCACTAGCATATGCACAATGCCTTTGTCTCTCCCACACTCTTGAACTCACACTCGCACACTCCAGCCTCCCCCACACAAACGCATCACCTCCTATATGCTGATGTATCTACTGTCGTTCATGAGTGAGTGCTTGAAATGAGATAGAGATGTTCCCCGAGGATTAGAGTTTGTTTGAGTGTCTGAGAGTTTGTGTTGGTGGCTCTGAATCTCTTTAATATCCGTGAAAGAGGGATGAAATTGGGTGAAATAAGAGGAAACAAAGCAAGCAGAATGGTGTGATGGTGAACATGGATTAAATCTATCTGTGTGATGCTCCGAGCTCTCTCTCATCTGTGTGTCTTAGCCTCGAGGTCAGACGTCTGTCTGAGATGCTGACCTCTCCATGCTCCGGGATTCTAAATTAATGTTCTCTCCTTTTAATAATCATTTCCCTTCAAGGCGGATGGAATTATTACATCCAAATGCAATATTTTATACAGCACTGCAGATCTCAGCAGCTGGTAAAAATGTTTTTATCCCCGAGGGGAAATTTTGTATAAAACAGCTGTTTGCAAGTGCAAAAACTACACATAAAATAGTGTTTATGTTTAGAGGGTAAATTGATTTTGTTTTGTGAAACTAATTTTTAAAAAATTATATATATATATAATTTATATTTGATATATATATATATATATATATATATATATATATATATATATACATACATACATTTTTATACGTGTATATATAGAGAATTTAAGTTTATTTGTATGATGGTATAACGTGCATATGAATTTATGACACCATCCGATCCTACAATATCATGTGACATCATCAAATCAAGTTCTGTTTGTATTCTGTAACAGCAAATAATCGGCTAAAAGAATAAGCTATTTGGAAAGTCTGATTTCTCCAGAGTATTGATTGCTGATAGTTTGAATGTAAATCAATGTAACCATGGCCCTTTGAATATTTTTAATAATCTACAGTCAATGTAAAAAGTGTATTTATGTGTGAGATACTCTGGCTTTATGATGGGACTAAGGGCATATGTAAAACAAAATTTCAAATGCATTATTCAGTGCTTTTTAAAGCGATGAGCAGCCAGGATGAGCAATTCAGTGCAATCAAAATCTATTCATACTGATTATTTGCACTGACAAAGGTTAAACCTATTAATTACAACCAGTGAACTCTACATCATCTCTTTTATGAAAGGCAATGGTGTACTTCATTCTCAATTACAGCATGTGAATGTGTGCAGACGTGTGTGACCTGTTGCCTGCTGACTGACTGATCAGTGTTTTTTTCTCATCTCTGTAATGGAGATGTGAATTTCACTCAAATGTACTTGTTTACTGCAGCTGGCACAGCTCTATTTTTAACCACAATCCTCTGCAATTAAAGCAGTAGCACCTCACTGCAGTACGAGATCCAGGGGGCGGAGTTGGATCCAGATCTAAGGGGTGGAGATTGGTAGGTTTAGGGGTGGGTTTAGGGATCAGGGGGTGGAGATGGGTAGGTTTAGGTATATGTAAGATGGGAGGAGTTGGATCTGGATCCAACTCCTCCCCCTGGATTTCGTGTTCTGCAGTGAGGACCATCTCAATTAAAGGGACAGTTCACCAAAAAATGTAAAAATCTGTCATTATTTAATCACTCTTACTTTATGACTTTCTTTACTCAGTGAAATACAAAGGAGATATTCTGAAGAATGAATTACATGGTCGCTTTTTTCTTTTTGGGTTCATATTTACATAAATGCAACTGATATAAGTATTTATCTTACTTTAGGCATTGTCTACCGTTAAAAAGTTTGGGGTCAGTACGATGATTGATTTTTTATTAATACTAATGTTCAGAAAGGATGCATTATCAAAAGTGACCGTAATGACATTTATAATGCTACAAAAGATTTCAAATAAATGCTGTTCTTTTAAACTTCTAAACTTTTAATCCTTTTCCACAAAAATATTAAGCAACACAACTGTTTAACACTGATACTAATAAAAAATGTTTCTCAAGCACCAAAATCCCCATATTAGAATGATTTCTAATTAGTATTGATGTATTGATGCTGTATTGTGTATTGTATTGAGAATTGATGCTGAAAATTCAACTTTGCCATCACAGGAATAAATTTCCATTTTAAATCAATTAAAGTAAAAAAATGTTATTTTAAATTGCATTTCATAATATTAATGTTATACTGTGTTTTTGACCAAATAAATGCAGCCTTGGTAAACATAAAATACTTAATAAAAAAAAAAATAAAAAAAATAAACATTTGAACAGTAGTGTTTAGAAAGTAAATCTTCATTTTATCTTATTTGAAAACGGGAATTTCATTTGGTTGAGCATCAATGACTCCATATCACTGTCTGGAGTATATAATGATGATGATGATGATGATCATCATGTTAATAGCCTTTCATAAATATCACACATTTAACAATGCTTGCACATTTTGAAATGAGCTGTAGTTCGACATATCACTTCACTGAGTCTTTTTTCATCATATTCGGAGAGAGTATGAGGTGAAGCTGGGGTTATTTCTATGGTTAATTTCGCTGTAAATGTCTTGAAGTGGAACGTAAATCGCAGAGAGGATACGGCCTCTGATCCTCAGCGCCAAATGAGAAAGAATCACTTTTCTAAGAGTCGCATTATTAAGCAGCTCTGGTATAAAAGGTTTAAAGTGTTTTATTACAGAGTTATTTATAGTTCCCATCGGAAACAAAGAATTTGGTGAAACATGACTAATCAGAATAATAAATCTCTCATTTACAGTCACATAATGAGATGCTGATAGGAGAACAAAACCTACTGTTATGAGACAGACAGACACAGAGGAAAATACAGGAGAGTGTTGAGGGAAAGATTTCCACCACACATTATAATTATAATTCACTCTGTTACTCAAGTCTTTGCGCTGAAATACCACACGCTAAACTGTTGAGTGAACTTGTCATTTAGCGTTGGATAGATAAGACAGACTGAAGCTGAGTTTTGTGTATTAGGCTTTTCTCATCCTGGCAGCTCTACACAGTAAGTAAATAATCACCAGCTTTGAAAAGTCTATTAACAAGCTTAACAAGGGCCTCTGTGGTTGAATTCCACCCTCCCATGGTTTTCAGACAAAGGATTATTTAGAAACATTAGCATGAGGGGAGCTGGCATGACCAACACTAAACTGACTTAATAAAGTGAATCTCCCCTCTGGCAAAAAATAATGGATTTTGTCCACAAGGTTGAACTTTGGTTCCCAAACCCCTGTGGATGTTCCGCTTGTGTATTGAATGTCTGATTATAGAGTGAGTGTAGAGTGAGTAAGGAGATTTTGCTGAAAGTTATATTGCTCATAGTTTGATCTTTCAAAAAGCTTTGCATGATCTTGGGTGTATAATTTGTCTAATTCTCATGTTCTTGTATGTATAATTTGTCTAATCAATTAGTTTAATTCTCCTAAAAACATGTATTTGAAAAAATAAATGGGCACAAATAGGATGGAAGTTTACGAACGGCATAGATGATGAATGTGGCTAGCATAGGTGATTTGCATCTGCTCATGAGAAATATTTGAGTTCTGACTTTTGATTGCTGGCTTTGGTATCTTGGCAGATCTTGGTTCCCTTTCAGTTGCTCACGTTCGACGTAGTCGACGTGTCGACTGATTGGGATCACGCTTAGGGAGCCTGTCATCTTTGAGTATTGATAAAACGAGCCAATGCACACATTGGCGTGCAAGCTTTGCATCCACGCTCTGCCCCGCAGCGCGGGTATAAATACGGAAGTGGATGCAGCGCGAGTGCAGCGGTGGTCGCGAGCCTTCTGAGCTCTCAACTCAGATGTCATTCCACCCGTGCGTTTCTGGATGCGGTCGTTCCCTGTCCCCCTCTGACAGACACATTAGTTGCATCACGTGTTTGGGATTACAGCATGCTGAAGTAGCTTTTGTGGATAGTTATGGAATTTTTTGAAGTAGCTTTTTGTGGATAGGATACTATCGTGGTTATTGAGATCGAGACCCTCTGGGAGTGTAACGTTGCCCGAGCCAGATCTCTTGGACGGGGGATCCTCATATCCCCTCTAAGGCCTGTGAGTTCTCGTCCGTTCTTACGGGCAGAGCTTACAAAGCCTGTGGGCAAGCCGCTTCCTCTTTGCATGCCATGGCGTTGCTACAGGTCTACCAGGCCAAGGCACTCATGGAGTTGGGTCTTCAGGTCAACTGGGGAAGAGTAAACTCGTCCACGGACTGAGGATCTCTTTTCCGGTTTGGAGGTGGACTCAGCAGGAAGGTGTCCGGTCGGTGCCAGAAGTGAGAAAGGGTCCCACTGAAACTTTCAGAGGCTCCTGGGGCATATGGCAGATGCAGCCGCTTATAGCTCGGCTTCCATGAAGACCGCTTCAGCACCGGCTTCATGACCAAGTCCCGAGGTGGCCGTGGCAGAGCAGCACACTCCGTGTGACAAATACACTCCGCCTGCCGCCAAACTCTCTGCTGTGTTCAGACCTTTGTTTCTCCGGGCCAGACGCTCCTAGAACAAGTGTCTGCTAAACACCAGCTGAGTCGTGTAAACGTACCCTAACTTCTCAAATGAAAGATGAGAACCGACAATTAACTGAACGAAACAGAGTATAAATACACAGGGAAACTTAATAATAGGCAGCTGAACGTAATCAGTAACCAAGAAGACTAACCAGGGGTACGTTTACACGACAACGATATGCTTAAAACGGAGAAGTTTTTCCATTGAGTTTTCGGCATTCAGACAACACCATTGTCAAAACAATCCCCATTCACAGGGATCCGCGTAAACGACTAAAAACGCTGTATTCTGCTGCCAGGCCATTAGATGGCGATGAAACACTGAACACGCAATACGCATGTGCGTGACGTCATCGTCTACAGAGATTCGCGTTTTTCTTGTTTACACAGAGACTGTTTTCAAAAACTTGCACTTTGAAACCCGTTTTCAAAAGTTTGTGTTTTCAGGCACCCAAAACACTGTTGTTGCGTAAACGAATGGCCAAAACGAATAAAAAGTTTTAAGTTTGTAGTTGAAAACAGTGTCGTGTAAACGTACCCTAGGATGTAATCAAGACTAAACTGAACTGAAGCACAAAAAAATAGGCAAAACACATAATCTAGGTATATAGGCACAGTTTATGACTTTGAGATCAAATGAAACTAAAGACTGAGTTACAAATATAAACGTAAAATAGACTAAATTAGCTTGTACAATAAATAGCCTACCATTAAAATAAATAATCTGTTTTATGGGCTGATAATCAATATGGTACCAATATAATTCATTTCTAATTTTAAAGTGATTTTTCTTTTCTTTGGGGAGATTTTACATTACATTTACTGCTAAATAAATAAATGTATATTTACAGAGAAAGATTTATTTTTTTTTATTTTTTTTTAATTTAATTGAATGTTAAAGATCTTTCAGAAACTCCGAATCACAAGTTGGTTTTGATTAATGATTGATCTGGGTTATGATCTGTGTGTGAGAAAGAGATCGATACAGGTGTGGATAATGCAACTGTAATTAATATTAGGCTTTGTGTGATTGGATTAGTGCATTGCTTGTGTGAGAGGTTGTATTGATTATTCGGAGCTCTGAATGATACACGAGTTAATAATCCTGATGAGAGAAACGCAAAAAAAAAGGAAATAAACATGACACTGAAAGCTCATACCTTGTTTAAACCCAGTTGACTTTTAGATGCAAAACTTTTCAATCTACAGAACAGAAACCATATAAATACAAACAGGTAATTTTAGGTTGTCATGGAGATATGCATCATTATGCATCTCAGACATATTGTGGTAGTGGTATATACTGTAGACCTACACAATGTTAGATGGAGCATTGAACAATGATTCAAAAAAGTCTTACCAATCAAATCAAAGTTATATTCCTGCAGAGAAGATTGTTTTCATCACATTTTTTCACACGTAGTTTGTGATGGTGGGGTATGGAATTTTAATAAACACTCTGCAACTGCTTTTTTTCCTGTCTCAAACTGAGAAGCTGTTCCCTTGAGGAATGGCATCCCAAGGGATGTTCAAATGTGGTGTGAAACGTTGCTTTAAACTTTTTAAAGCTGCCTATATAGACTGAATTTTAGCCACCATATGTGAGCTGTTATGAAGCATATGGCTGCTTCTTCAAACTAAAGCAAGTAAATTGAAGGATACCTCGTTTTTTTGGCTAAATTTGAGGCAGCATTACATGTCTCCTTTGTGGAATAGGTAATCACGCAGTGTATTGCAGTAGATTCAGCAAACAAATATATATATATATATGTATGTATATATATATATATATACTGTTTAGTTCACAGAGCTGAAAGAAATGTTTATTTATAAATGTCAGTACTGTTATATTCGAAAGCGTCAAAGGGGAAAAAAATCCTGTTTATATAAAGGGATTGTATAATAATTTTTCTTTCATTTGAATTTGAATTCATTTTTATTATTTTCTTTATTATATGGATTTCTATTATTATTATTTAAATATTTTTTTCCTGATGTCTAATTAGATTTCAATAATTATAAAATATTTTTGTTTTTCATGACCATTTTTGTGTTGATGCATCTGTTTTATGAAATTTGTTGAATATTATTTTCAGATTTTTTTCTGTTTCATTAATGTCCTGTTGCTTTTGCTTTTTCTCATGTTATTGTCATATTTGCAAAAAGATAACATCTTCTATCATCTAAATATAAGGTCAAAAATACACAAATGGGTCACAGAAAAAAAACTATTTAAATCTGCTAAAATTACAAGTTTTTAGTAAAAGTAAAATTAAAATTATGAGTTTTCTATGTTAATGAAATGTTGACTGGCAACACTCAAATTAGTTTGTGTTGTGAGAAAATGAAAAAGATTTGTTAATTACTTGTCTCGCACTATATAAATAGTTCTGTTAGCATCTGCAGGGTTTTTTTTAAGAACACATGCTGATAGACAGACAGACAGACAGATAGACAGATAGATAGATAGACAGATAGATAGATAGATAGATAGATAGATAGATAGATAGATAGATAGATAGATAGATAGATAGATAGATAGATAGATAGATCTTTAAAGTTATCAATACCTTTTAAAGACATGAAAATATGTCTGAAGCAGTTGAGCATTCATGTTGAGTCATTTACATCATAATACATATTTATAGATTCCGTCTGCTGGAGCTGAAGATTTTTTTTTAGCAGAGAAAAATATCTGCAATATTAAATGTCCAACTTTAAATCAACACTCAAGAGAGAAACCTGCTCTGAAAAAAAATTTGCTCTGAGGAACGACTAATGAGATTCGAAGTGGTTGAAGTGCAAAGAGTTTAATATTTCTCACATGCATCTCAAATTATTTTTTCACTTAAACCAGGGTTGTTTCTTGAATAAAAATGTTGGGAGGAAGGAAAACTGGATATTTTAAAATTTTAGAAATATTGCAAAACACTGATTCCACAAAGTTTTTGAAAAACATTATTTTGTTAGGTTGGTTGATTGTATGAGATATCAAAATATTCTTTGCACCGTCTCTATAACCACAATGCCTCTGAAACAGAGATATTGTGGGTATGTTAGAAGTGTGTTTTGGGAGTGTGTCATCCAATAATGAGTTTATTGATTTGATTGACCGGCATTAGTGGATGTAACAGGGTTTTAGGGTTTTATGATTAATTGGGGAGAAAATCACCTTGTGAGTCCAGAAAGAAACAGAGGAGGGGGGTAAGGAGAGAGTGAAAGAAACGTTTAATTGACTTGGGACATGATTATTGATTAGCTACCCTGCAGCTAAATTAATTTTTCCAATCTAGCATTAATTAACAGAAATTCCCCAGTGAGAGCAGCATGTGTAAGTGGAGTGAGAAGGCCTCTGGACTAATCTAGGGATTTACACACACAAACGCACACACACAGACTTTCTTCACTGGATGAAAAAAAACGAGGGGAAAAAAGTTAGGATGGCAATGTGTTTTGACACCCTTTTATTGTCAGTTTCATTTGTGGGTTGTTCCTGAAGACCTCTGCTTTAGTCGTGAATGGAAGGGAAATGACACGACTCACAACTTACTTCACATGACAATGTCAACATGGCGGCGAATGTACATATAGACTGCATTCATACTAAACACACACGCATGCTTGATTATACTTTATTCATACTATACACATACTTTTTTAACAGTAATGAAGTTCTCAAATGTAGAACCTCTTGCAATTTCAGATGTAGTCTATAAGTAGAGAAAGGCCAAAGGAATGGACAGCTGAAGGCCCAAACAAAAAAGAGGTGCAAACTGGCCAAAAGTCATGTTTTGAAAGGTGCAAATATTATGTGAACTGGTCTGTCTCTGTCTGAAAAGATAATTTCCACATGGTCTGTGAGAAATGTGGAGAGTGAAGGTTCAGACTAGAATATACTTTATAGTACATCGATATAAATTAGTGTTTGCTGCATTTTAAAAATAATCATTTTCATCTTTTGTATTGCTTCTATTCAAGAAAAGCAGACAAACAAACAAGTTTGACGTATCAAATCAAGTATCATCAATTTGTTTAATTAATTAATAGAACACTGATTTGTATGCATTTGTGTAGTTTTTTTTTTTATTCAGGCATTCTAGGGTTAAAACAATATGCAAAACAAAATATTTAAATCATTTTAATGACTAAAAAGTCAAGAGACATGTTTACCACCATATTTCGAGAATGGCGCTTGTTAGGGGAGGTTCTACTCTAGACCCCCTGTCTGTCGTCTTAGCCCCCTACAACTATAATCACCAATCTGAATGATCGGGCCAGTGCAGCTTCCTCAAGAAAGTTTAGCATTTGCATATGTTTTTAGTCGTCAGTTTAAACATTCAAGTGATTTTTAAGCCGTTCAAGTTATTTTAAGCCATTCAAGACGCTCGAAAGAGAACTCAATGCGGTACTCGTGCGCTGTGATTGTTACGTAATGCAGACAAGGAGAGGATGATGGGTGATAAACAGGGTGTTTATTGAACAATAAGTGGAGGGAATTATGGATATTACAGTGGGTAACTAGGCAGATGAACACAGGAGGGAATGGAGACACTGTGGAGGGAATGGAGACACTGTGGAAGGACGAGACGCTGGAGATATTCCACAATATGAAAACGAGACCGGACGATGAGCTGGAGACCAAGGAGAGTGATGGGAGATGTAGTGCAGATCTGTGACAGAAGCCCCCCTTACTTTTATATAAGTAAAATAATCGGTTTGTTGTCGGTCATGCACTTGTTAATGCTGATGGCGAGGAATTACAGTTGCAACATCTCATAATGTACCTCAAACCAAGTAGAGTCTCACTGAGAGACGTCCTGCTCGAGTCGATGCGATGGAGGTTCGGGTTGAATGAATTCTTCCAACGTTTCATCATCGGACTCGCGCTCGGATTGATATGGTAAAATCGACGTCATTGTTCATTACTGTGTTTAGTTTACGGTGTAGGAAGCCTCAGGACACGTAGAGCTGACGTAGTTATGGCAATGTGCGTTTTTGTTTTCGACGTACGCGGTAGACCAATCACAACAGACTGAGCCGTCTGGCCAATCAGAGCAGAGTAGCTCACGGAAAGGAGGGATTTAGAGTGATTGATTCATCTGACGAGCCGTTTGAGAATCATTGAAAATGTGATGATGTGCAAATGTATATTATGTGGAAATGAAACAGTTTTTTGGCCTTTGATGCATGTAAACCTGTTGTAGGAGACTCCAAAACAACATTAGGAAACTTTAAAATAGCATAATAGGGACCCTTCATTTCTTTGTAGTGCGTGAACTTACAAAATCAGCATGGGATTCAAATAATTATTTCCCCCACTGTACACACAAAATTCAAGATACCCGTCTTGACAAGTATCCACATAAACACAGTCTTAATTGAATTTAAACCGTTACGAAAATATCGGATATGTGTCAATATAATGGATCCATTCAGTAGGTCTTAAAGGACAAGTTCGGTATTTTACACTTAAAGCCCTGTTTACAGATCGTTTCTGATGAAATAGAACGGTGAAGATGAAAATTTGGACACATGCTGCTGTCCTGAGAATTTTAGGTTTATTTCGCTTTCCCCCCCACCTACACAATGGCAGCCTATGTGCACTGGAACAATCCTTCATAAAACGCATTAAACTTTCGTTTACAAAGTTGTGAAACTCACCGAGTGGTCAGGGGTGTTCACTGATATGCTCACAAAAAAATCGCTGCAAAAGATGCTTTCCAACAGGTGTTTTACCATTCGTTGTAAAACTGTGGATCTATTTTTCCAAACGTCTCACACCCGTAGATTCTTCCGTTGAGAGCTTGAATAATAGACACTCCAGCCCAGTTGGTGGCAATAATGCACCTTTGCCAATTGCAAGCAAACCACTGGCATTTAATTGAATACACAGAAGAAGCAGAAGAAGAAGCGGCGGAGTAATACCGTACCTCACACAGCTCATCCAATACAAGTCAATGGAGTTGGACAAAAACTACGATAAAACCTGTTGGAAAGCATCTTTTGCAGCGATTTTTGAACAGCCCTGACCACTCGGTGAGTTTCACGTCTTTGTAATCGAAAGTTGAATGCGTTTTAGGAAGGATTGTTCCAGTGCCCATAGGCTGCCATTGTGTAGGTGGGGGGGAAAGCGAAATAAACCTAAAATTCTCGGGACAGCAGCATGTGTCCAAATTTTAATCTTAACCGTTCTATTTCATCAGAAACGATCTGTAAACAGGGCTTTAAGTGTAAAATACCGAACTTGTCCTTTAAAGTGACAGCAGCATCATATGTTTCCTCCGTAAAATAAAAAGAGAGAATCACTTACTGCTCCTAACTAAATTACTTTTGTAGCTGTTATTGGTATCTGTATACACAGTTTTTACTTCATACGGTAATACAGTTTTCACAAGCACTGTAAAGTTTTTATTTTTATTTGACTTGTATCTTTGTTCTATAGTATTTATTTGTGCTATTGCTTGTAATTTGTATATTCTTTCTTATTTTATTGTTGACTGTTTACTTGTCTTTAATCTTTGGCTAGTATTAATTTTTGCTGTGATTGTAAAC
This sequence comes from Abramis brama, assembly GCF_963993115.1. NCBI lineage: Eukaryota > Metazoa > Chordata > Actinopteri > Cypriniformes > Leuciscidae > Abramis > Abramis brama. Next base: position 22,328,155 of record NC_139978.1, read on the forward strand.
TGGAATTGAAAATTGTGAAATTTCACTGGTAATTCTAAAATGTTGGTATCCTAAAACAACGAAAGCAAGAACTTTATTTATTTATTTAGGCAGGGTCGGTAAATGTTTTGGCTGGGCAAATAAATATTTGATTTAATAAAAAGAAAATCGTAAGTGTTGAGCCCGGGGTCAATATATTTTTTAGCTAATTAACAGTAATACTTGTTTATAATAATGATATGATGACAAATTCCTGTTAGTCAAACAGTCTATATGTGTACAGATTTGAACTGTACTGCAGAAAGACTGGTATCATCATATCATTTATATATTTTTTGTATTGACTATGTACCAATTAAAGTACTGGTATACTTTTGACTTACTATGTAGTGATGCCGATTTAAAGAGGAACCGCCCCTGACAATTGTTCATCTTTTCTTCAGAGCCTGCATACTGTCTGTGATGCTCTAATAAAAAATTCACTGTGAAAGAATGAAACCAAGACGAGTGCCACTTACAGAACACACTTCAAATGCAAACACGAGACGGTACAGACAGAGTTACGTGTCACTGAGAGTTCATCTCTGTCGCAGCCGCCCGGTTACGCCCCTCGCTGTGTTCATCAATAGCTTTTAATTAGTGAGAGTGATTAGAATACGTCCGAGCGAGAAAGAAGGTGAAGCTACTAATTTATCACTCTAGCATGCAGATCAATCACAGTGAGAGTGATTAGTGTTCCTGTCATCCTTCATTATTCTGCTGAGAATTTCTCATTAATCGATCGCGTCCCCCCTAAAAACCCTCCACAAAAGAGGTCAGATCTGACGCCCAAGGCTCGACCCCACAGGAGAATGGAGAGATGAAAGAAAAGGAAAGAAGAAAACGAGATAATCAGCATGTCTTTTGTATTTGAAATGAGACGTCACGTTCAGCTGCAATAAGCAGGATATTGAGTGATGTGTGTTCAATTGAGCCTGTGACTCAGATTCACAGGTGATCAATCTCTAAAACATCACTGATCACTAAAACTGATCACTAAAACTCACTTTAAGAGAAATGGGCTTTGAATGTCAAATAATCCCTATCTATCTATCTATCTATCTATCTATCTATCTATAGTTCTGTCTGTCTGTCTGTAGTTCTATCTATCTATCTATCTATCTATCTATCTATCTATAGTTCTGTCTGTCTGTCTGTAGTTCTATCTATCTATCTATCTATCTATCTATCTATCTATCTATCTATCTATAGTTCTGTCTGTCTGTCTGTAGTTCTATCTATCTATCTATCTATCTATCTATCTATCTATCTATCTATCTATCTATCTATCTATCTATCTATAGTTCTGTCTGTCTGTCTGTAGTTCTATCTATCTATCTATCTATCTATCTATCTATCTATCTATCTATCTATCTATCTATCTATCTATCTATCTATCTATCTATCTATCTGTCTATCTGTCTATCTATCTATCTATCTGTCTGTCTGTCTGTCTGTTTCAGCTTCAGCTTGGTACTTTTAGTTAGTTACTCCCCAACACTGGACCTTAGTAAATGAAAACACTCATGAAGTTTTAGAAGAGCAGATCTCAGCAGGAGAAACCTAAAATAATGTACCTTAATAAAGCGGGATAGTTTCTGATCTCTGGTTTCTGAGTCCTTGTAGCTGGTATATATATATATATATCATACGCACAGAGCTGTTCTCATCTAGTCTGTTTCTCCACATCTCCAGGATGCAGCGCTCCAACAGCAAGAGGGAATTCTGGGTAGGTGAGAAATGCAGGTCTGATTGGATATTGATCCGGCTTGGAACATCATCGTGTGGCAGCAAACAGCAAATACACTATGATATGTCTCTCTCTCCCTCTCTCTCCCTCTCTCTCTCTCTCTCTCTCTCTCTCTCACACACACACACACACACACACACACACACACTTCCTGCATCATATCAGAAATGTGCGATTCAAACACAATGGGAGCTTTTGATTAGTCCCACAGCAGAAAATGCTGTCAGTGGAGCATCATTTGCAAATGTATGAGCAGATTTTAACCTATGCCCAATTAAAAAAAAAACTCAACTTTTGATTTTATTTTAATCCATTCAGCCATAAATAAATCAGAGAACAGAAAATGTTTTAAATAATTCTGAGTCATCAGGGCTGACAGCACATGTACTCTAGATCAATGCTGTTTGTGCTCATTGTTTCCTGATACTTCTCAGACAGGTGGAGCTGACTGTCTGGGGTCTATGTCTATGCTTTATAAAGATCATAATATTCCATCATTTCTATGATTGGTGATCTTTCTGTTGTGTAATGCTCCCCCATGGTACTGAATAAAACTTGTTTTCTAGCCAGAGATACTTTTGACATGCTCACAGCTCATCTGATCCTCCCAAAAATTCTATTATAAACAGAGAGAGAGAGAGAGAGAGAGAGAGAGAGAGAGAGAGAGAGACAGAGAGAGAGAGATTACAGCACAGGTGTGTCCAGATGGCCAGAGCGATGCTCTAAAATTGGATTGGTCACCAAGTCAAGTCAAAGCTTATCATGTCTTTGAAACCTAATTTGATTAAGAACAGTTTGCTCTCGCCATAATTCTTCAACTTATACCACCGGCTCCAACTCAGAAAATAATTAACTGTAAGGTGGTGTTACTATATAGCAATATGTGTGCTCAATTTGTTTTAATTATTAATATTATTATTATTATTAAAGTTGTATAATTCCTTCTGGGGCTCTCTCACCACCACCATTCAACGATCCCAGTCACCTGGGCTGCCCCAACAAAAAGTTGCAAAACGTTTTTTAAACGGAAACGGTGGTGCGTTGAACACCCTGTTATGATGACGCAAGAGTTGCAACTATGGCAGCTGAGAAGGCCATTTTTTGTGTTCTTTTTGAAGAATTTTCGGAGCCTGATGAAATCGGTATAAATACGTGTTTAATACTGCAAAATTCGCTCGATGTCACAGTCACTGCCCTTGCCATCCAGAATAAAAGAAAACATCCTAATCGAGTGAAGGGATTTGTGGAAACTCTGGTTCCTAATTATTGTGATGCAAAATTTGCCTCGCATTTCAGGATGAAAAGACAAACATTTCAGGTGAAGGATAATCCGCTTCTTATCTCCGAGACTATTATTTTTATTGTGAGTATTAGGCTTATCATTATTTCTGATCATTGTTGATATGCTATATTTTTACTATTAAACTCTTACAACAAACATGTCTTCTAATATCTTCAATTGTTGCATATACCGAGCTGCAGCGGACACATTTGTAAACGACTTTACTTGGACCCATTGTGTGAGCTGTCTCTTTAATACCGCATGGTTTAAATACATGTTGCTGCTGATTGGGCTGACATTTTTGACACACCCACCAAACAAGAGAAAACGTATCTCAAACCCCATTGCGCACCATTTCCAGGAAACATGTCGTTCAACCCGGAAACCGTAGCAAAACATTGCAAACACCTCAGTTCACTCAATGTCTGGCCCTGAACTGGGACATGGACCCTTACGTGTGATCGTCACCTGAACTCTGGTTTTTGTGATTCTTCTCTTGTGGATTAAAGAGATACTTGCTTGTGCTCATCTCCTACATCTACCTGCTGAGGTGCGTGCTTCAACAATCCCTGCCTCCCTGCCATCCGCTCCTTCCATCAATCACCTGTATGAGTCAATTCTTTATTATCTGCATGCATTCCATTCACAACACTGGATAACCACTCACCTGTTTACCTCTGCTTCAGTTTGAACGTTCAGTAAAGCTTATGTGGATTCACTTACCTCCCTGCCAAGTGTGTTTATCCTGACAAATACTTCATGCCATCTTTTCTCCATATGGGTCAGTCCATTTAGAAAAGTCTGGATATCCCACTGGATGACTAGAAATGTTTGGCAGAAGAGGGAAAAATTGGATCGGGACATGACAAGGGCTCAAAACAGTATCACCATAATGTAGATACAACGTCAAGTGTGTTCTAACTGCTACTGTACAGCTCCAACACTTTTTTTTTAACATGAACTCAAATGAAAGACAACAGAATCTACTAGGAGAAGCGATCCTAAAAACAGCACATCCCGCAGGTGTCTTCTATAGCTGATATCCAGACATGAGGGACTTCCTGGTATGTTTGGAACATCAGAGGGGTGAATGTGATGTTCCTCACTCCCTCACAGGAGCTTCAGGCCGCAGGATTTCAGTTATCATCACACACCAGGCTGAGCTGATAGGAACTTCTGACCTCACAAACACATACTATCTCTTCAAAGAATCGATGAAACAGAATGCGCAAGTTTTCTTTAGCGTTTAGCATACCTAGAAGAAACCCAGAGCGGGTTTAGATTCACTCAGACACAACAAAACGGATCTCAATATCTTAGAGCAGCCTGACAGTCTCAGAAAAATATTTTACAGTACATCTGTCTGTCCTGTCTCATCTTTCGACTTTCAAACCTCTTAAAATGTTTCTTTTGACAATATTTGCTTTTATATATCTTTATATGTTTGTTTGTCTCTCTGTCTGTCTGTCTATCCATATATTTACTTTCAAACCTTTCTCATCAACGTCCAAGTGTTAGAACAGACCATGCAGGGTCGGGTCAGAGATCTCCCACTGGCCATAACTTCATTAGAAATTAAACGATCAGAGCAATAAAAGTGCTTTTTATTGTGAAAGAAGCTTTTATGCTAATCCAATAACTCTCTCAGGGTGCCAGTTGCCCACGGAGATGGGAGGATAGAGATGCGTTTCCATAGCAATCGAAAGGCATTCACACACGAACACACAGTCATTTGTTGCCTTGGTATTCTCCTCAACTTGCAGCCTGGAGCAAGTTTTGGGCCCGAACTTACTGTGAGTGAACACACAATAAACTCCCCTAATCTTTCTCTCATTTGCCCAGCAGTGCTGTGTGTGCGAGTTAACGGTGCTCCAAGGAAGAGCCTCGTCCTGATCTGTACTGTGCTGTTATTAAGAGAACATTGATCTAAGGCCCTTGCCACCACTTCCTGCTGATATTATCCTTTCCCAGAACCAGAGAACAATTGTTTGTGTGTAAGTGACTGTGTGTTTGATAGAGAAGGGTGTGGAGACACAACACTTTGCCTCTCCTTACATGCTGCTCTACAGCTTATTCAATCAACATCCAATTATATTACTGTACTTATTAGATATACATGAGTTATTTGATGAGTCATTCTGTCAAACTGGAGCAAATAGTGTGATGGAGTAATTAAAACTATTAAAGACCCCCTGTGGTGAAAATCAAGCATTAAATATTGATTATATGTGGTGTTTTTTTAATACGCTTTTAGAAAAACCCTGTGCAAATTCATAAGTCAACACCATTGCTGAGTATTTTCTCCTTGAAACTGCAGTTAACCAAAAACAGTCTCAAAAACGCGGTTTGAAATCAACGTTTCTTACGTCACAAACTACCTTGTAATTAATCACGTCAACATGCAGGCGGGCTTTAGCGTATCATCATTACTATGCTGTGAAGCAGGGGAGTCTCGAGAAGCCAGGTTATCCTGGTATATTTTTCTGTTAATATGAAAATATTGGGTAGCCTACATTTAGCAATGTATATTATGATCTATATTACAATGTTATGATGAACTATATGCCTAAGTTGTTAAAAGCATTCCTAGGATGCTGATTGTTAAAAGGCAGCTCTCTGACTCTAAGATGGCGAACGAGAACATGGTTTGTGTAACATTAGCAACACATTATTAACTGTTTGATAACGTAGTCAAGCCAAAGGCTAATTATATTAATTACAGCTATGTGTTTGAAGAGGTACACTGTAAAAAGTGATCAGTTGACATAACTTAAAAAAAGCAAGGAAACCTGTTGCCTACAAATTATTGAGTAAATAAGCCATGCGTAATTGAAAAAAATAAGTTATGTGGAATTGTCAAGTTCATATAACTTATTTTTTTCAATTATACATGAAGTTTATTACTTAATTTTTTAAGGCAATGGGTTTCCTCACTTTTTTTTAAGTCAACTGATCACTTTTTACACTGTAGAGAGTGATACATAAAATGCATTACCATTCTAACATCAACTTGTTTATGAGTTGAGCGAGTGGATCTCTGAGCTGGTGTGAGTGAGTGGAGGCGGGGCTCATTTGCATATTCATTCATTTTTCTAAATATTTCTTTCTATAAAATTACTATAAAATCAAAGCCACAATCAAAGTCCAAGACTCTGGCTCTTTCTCTCATGGGTGAGGGAAATTACTCCACTAATCTACTCTCATAAATTACTTTCCTGATCTAATTAATATTTCACAGACGAGATCAGCCTGACATCGCACCTTTATCAAACATTAATTATTTAATTAACTGTTAAGAAGAGATGAATGGGGAGTAATTAGCCAGCTGACTTGAGAGACCCCCTATAGAGTGAGCTAAGTAGCCATCACTAACCCGCACAAGCTAATGAGTCCACGCTAACCTCCGCTAGCTAGCGTGCCCTCGCTTGCGGCCTTCCGCCAAATCAGAGAAAATGTCCAATATTTGCATACCGTGTGTGAGCCAACCATGTATTCCGTTTCCATTAGCCTTCTGTCTTAAAATCAATTTGAAATTACCAAAGCTGTGTTTACAAAGGGACTCTTAGTTTAACATCTTGCCATCTTTTGTTCTTCCAGAGACGTCTCTTTTAAATATCCCTGTTTGGAATCCCACAGTAATCCACTCACATCCCCTTTCTGTGTATCACAACTTTCAAATCCTCCTCTGCTGCTCTTTAGCGTGGTAGTGATGGGTTTGTCCTGCTGTCATGCTAACTCATTGAAGCAGGAACAGATGCAGAACAGTTTAGAAGCAGACGCTTA
>NC_139978.1:23039655-23074524 GCF_963993115.1 Abramis brama
GGTACGCATGCTCTTTTGTTTTCTTTAACCAAATTAATTCGTACATTTAAAATATTATGATGTGCTATTGTTTACCCAAGCAATACTTTAAATATAAAATATTAAAAAGTTTTACAGATGTGTGAAGACAAAAAAAGTTCAGACATCCTTGAAAAAGTTTTCCACTGAGGTAAAAGTCTGTAATAACAGAGGTAAACATAATTGTATTTCTTTCATTTGAATTCACTTTAAATAATGTTGCAGTTCCTAATAAAGGCACCAGCCAACTGCAAGCAAACCAGCATGCAAAACAGACCAAAACAGATAACTGGTGACCAACAATGCTGGATCTTTTCTTTTCAGCAGGTGTGTTTTTGGGATCAAGTTTAATCTCACACGGCAGAATCAGTTCTGAGTGTTTTGGACCGTTAGCGCCGTGTTCTGTCTGAAGATTCTGAAAACTGTCACACTCAGTTCACTGTGAAATGAAAAGGCCCTCTGGCTTAAATGTGCAGGAATGGAGAGAGACACAGAAATGAAGAAAGATGAAAAAGAGGATAAGAGAGGACATGTGGAACAAAACAGAACATGTAGGAGAAATGAGACAAAATAGGAGAGACAGAGTGATAAAACAAATTAACCAAAGAAAGAAGCAGAAGTACAGTTAATGAGCACACATTTAGGGGTTGCTGGAGCTTGAAACACTGGGTAGTTTTTTCTTTCTTTCTTTGTGGGATATGAAATGAAAATAATTCCTACTGTTCAGACTGTGTCAGGAGAATCATACAGCCTGACCAATTAGTCACCTTGACCATTCACACCATATTTTGTAAAAATATGAATTCATGCAGTCCTCTGCATGTCTTCCCCAGGTAACAAGTTCTCATCCAACCATGCTTGTGTGATGGTTATTGGGGTTTGGTGCTATGCGTCTGTGTTTGCTGTGGGACCTTTGGTCCGCTGGGGAAGTTTTGCACCAGAACCATACGGAACCGCCTGCTGCATAAACTGGTATGAGAACAAACATTTTAGCATTAATATGTGAAACTAACGCAAACTGATTTTACAATGATGCCTTTTCCATGTTGTATGTTCCAAGGTACAGTCCATCCCGTGATGCCCTTGCTATGTCTTACATCATTAGTCTTTTTATCTTTTGTTACGTTGTCCCCTGTACCATCATCATCCTATCTTACACCTTCATCCTGCTCAGAGTGAGGGGGTCTCGCCAAGCCATTCAACAGCATGTCTCGCCAAAAACCAAAGTGACCAACGCACACACTCTTATTGTAAAGGTAAAGAGGGTTTATGGGATTTGATGGGTTTGTTTGTTAATGCCTATAGTGACCTTCATGTAACAAAACAAAAGCTGTGATTAACCCCTGGGACATAAAAGTGCACAAAAACATGTGTGGTGTCCACATTGTCTCACTGTGCAAATATACCGGATTTTATTGCCCTGTAGAGCAGACAGCAGGAACGTGATACTACTGCTGAGTATGTACTTAATGTCCCTCAAAAAGTAATCAGTCCTCTGTCCTCTGGACAAGGACTGGCTGTATACCTTTGGCTGTCCCAGCCTAATTTTTCAAAACTGTGTCATGACTGAAGCCCTGGTAATAAACTATTCCTGCATGTAACTTTGCTGCTGGCACTGAGGGCTGCACTGTTAATTATGCTGGTGCTAAATGTTGAATATTGAGGCAGAGAAATGTCCCCTCAAAACATATGTGTACATGTGCACAGATTTGCACACATTTGGCCATCTGGGTCATAAAAAGGAACACATAATATAAGCAGAATGCTGATAAATAAAGAAATATAACAGTTTGTTCTGTTCATATTGCATAGTACACTACTGTTCAAAAGTTTGGGGCAGTAAGATTATTTAATGTTTTTGAAGGAAGTCTCTTATGCTCACCAAGCCTGCATTTATTTGATCAAAAATACAGTAATAGTGTAAAATATTATTACAATTTGAATTTTTTTACAAATTGAATTTTTTTTCCTGTGGTCAAAGCTAAATTTTCAGCATCATTACTCCAGTCTTCAGGGTGACATGATCCTTCAGAAATCATTCTCATTTCTCATTATAATCAATGTTTTATAAAACAAAAACTTTGTTTTAGGATTCTTTGATGAATAGAAAGTTCAAAAGAACAGCATTTATTTGAAACATAATCCTTTTGTAACATTATATGTTTTTACTGTCACTTTTGATCAATGCAATACATTGTTCCTGTGAAAATATGGGTTAATATAATATCTCTATTTCCAAAGAAAATATGGGTTACAGAGGTCAAAATATGATCTTAAAATATTTCAAAACAAATCATTCTATTTAATTGCATGTCAACTAAGTGAATGTGTGTTTTCTTTCTAGCTCTCAGTGGCTGTGTGTATTGGCTTCCTTACGGCTTGGAGCCCATATGCGGTTGTTGCCATGTGGGCTGCGTTCAGTGCCAATGAGCAGGTCCCACCCATCGCCTTTGCGCTAGCAGCTATCCTGGCCAAATCCTCCACCATTTACAACCCTATGGTTTATCTTCTCTTCAAACCCAATTTTCGCAAAATCCTGAGTCAGGATACCCAAAACATCCGCCACAGGATGTGTGTGAGCCATAGTAAGGCCAGTCCTACACCCAAAGTAAAGAGCTCTCAACAATGCAACCATAAGAATGCCACCATCTCTACACCCTTTTCCAGCGGCCAGGCAGAGAGTTACGGGGCATGTCATGTCTATGCAGAAGCAGAGCCACATTTTCAGCAAATAAGTCCTCAGAGAACTGTACGGGTCCTGGAGGGAATCGTCCAGAGTGAAATACCAGTGAGACATCTAACTGACAGAATGCAAAACAACCTCCTGTGAGAGAAACTCAAGAAAGAAAGAAAATGCATGAAATTCAAGGAAGAGAAGATGATGTAAAGTGTAAAAATTGCAGATGTCCTTAGATGCCAAAACACAAGGACAAGGGAAACTGAGGGAAAGGAAAATTAAACTCTCACTATTGTCTCCGGATTCTCATTGGTCCTCAGAACCTCCCACAGATTTCATTAAAGTTTACTGAACCAAATTCACTTAAAAAAAAAAAAAAAAAAAAAAAAAAAAGATGTAGAAAGCATATTTCACTAATGCAAGTTCACACAGAACATGCTGGTTTTTTTTGTTTTGTTTTTTTATATATATGTCAACATGCATTTTTAAATGTAAAACATGTTCTGTGAGACCAGCCTTCATTATTTGAACGAGCCTAAATAAAACGAAATGTGATTCATTATTGTGTGAGTAAAGTTAAATAAATGATGTGGAGTAAGTCCAGTGTGTTATCGATTTCAAATGTGGAGTAAATCCAGTGTGTTATCGATTTCTAATTTAAAAAACAATTCAATTTCAACTCACCAACTGGGTCTTACATAGTTTGGGTTTCAGTTTCATCCAGGGTGGTTTACAGTGAGATAAGCAAGGTCAGTTCTTTGAATGAACAAAGACTGTCATCTGTTGGCTGAACAGGACTATTACAACTGAAAAGATTTAGAAAAACTGGTTGGTTTTCATTGCTAAAGCATTGATACAATTACACATAAGCCTATACATAAGGGCACATTATACACAGTATTATCTATCTTAGTTTAATTGTAACACAAATGAACTTTGTAGGCTAATTTGTTTGCACCCATCTGAATGGCGCCCACTCCCAGCACACATGGTTTCATTACAAAAGTCCTTAGTCTGAATGGAAATGGCACTAAAATGCCATTGGTTGGTGAGGTTGATGATGGGATGCTCCCAAACAATGCACCCTTTTAATTTAGTGAGCTGCTTTGTAGTTTGAGAGTATGGTGTAATGAGCATGTGTACCTATAGGGGTCACTACACCCCACCAAAAACAGAGAAGGGATCAGGAAACAGCTCAGTGAAATAGCTTTGAAATAGAAAGCACACAAAAAGAGACTTTACCTAGATTTAGGTCAAACCTCTAACAGATCTGTGTGTGGGAACTGACAGAATTATATGCAAAGTCAGGAAAATCACTCCAAATCCTGATTTGTCTTAAACAACCGGTGCTTTAGTAAGAGAATTATCATGAAAAAAGCCAGGCTAAACAACACCCCATTCACTGGCATCTGTTAACTCAATTGTTCAATTAGCTCTGTCCTCAGACCTTGACTGAGAGAGATAAAATCCAATTGATAAAATCACACTAGTTTTTTAAGCCATCCGAGAGGGTTTTCAGGGCATTTCTTTTGTGTTGAGTTCTGGAAAATTTAACTAGATTTTGTCTGCAGGTTTCAGTGGGGAGCATGAAAGTAAGACCAGCTTTTAAAGCTTTCACACACACACACACACACACACACACACACACACACACACACACACACACACACACACACACACACCACACACACACACACACACAGCCTATCAAACGTACTCTTCATTTATGTTTAAATCATTTTAATAAGGAATACACACTGGGTGCATGAATTAAATAAAATAAAATTATGCTGCATTATCCTGTTCCTCTGCTTAGGCGTGTCCCTTGTTTAACTTGTTTACATTATAGTTGTTGCTGCCTTTCTGTGTGTATATTTGTCTTACTTACTTTATTTAATTTAGCTCAGAAAGGCCGGAGGGATCATTACACAATGCATTTTAAAATGATTTACAACATGTCTAAGTCTTCTAGCACACCAATAGATGAACAAGGATAAATATGTTTATCAAGGCACATCATGAGACCTCATCAGTTCTGCCTAATTATGTCATACACTAATTAGTGCATTTGTAAGGTTATAATTCTCTCGTACTCTTTCCCTTCCCTATCTATACATTTCAGGGAATTCATGACTGAGAGCTCAAGCATGACAGATTAAGGGTGGGACAAAATACAGGTCTCTGGTCCAAATCAATCTTGACTGCCCACTCTTTCTCTTTGCCTTAACTCACACTGAACAGATGTGATCATGGTCCAGCCAGCATCTGTCCTTGACTCGTCTCTAAACCTATAGTGTAATAGTTTTGATGAGGTATTGGTTCCAGATGTGGAAGAAAATGGCTGTGTGTTGTATTTGATGTCATTCTTATAATGATAATTCAACAAACAAACTGACTGAAAACTCATTGCTGCAGCTCAGCTGTATACGGTCATAGGGTTCTCACATCTACAAGGAATCCACATAATGATGGAGTGAGGGATTCCAAAAACTTTTCTGACAAAACATTTGACAAAAGTACCCCCTGAGATTTTTAGTTAATATTTCAATCATTTAACAACACTTTTGCATGTTCACAATTCTCTGATGTAATGGTCACATAATAAAATACTTAATCTTATGAGTGTTTTATTTTGATATTTGTATTATATTTAACTGATGATGACACCAGTTGTGTTTGTATGCACCAGTTTTATTTACACTAGATGACTGGACTGATAGCGTTGCCATGGTTGGCACGATTGACCATATCAAAACTGAGTTTACATAGATTGAATGCGCAGTCATTTGCTTTTGGATTAAATTATGTCAAAGGGTTAAGTTAAGACAAAAACTGTAGATATACAAGCTTTCCATTTGTTTTATATTCTTTTGTTGTAGTTGCCTACTGGTGTTTTGAAACTCACACAGACAGCTGTCAGACCTGTCAGTCTATTGTTTCTGAATGAATCCAGTGAAAGTCATCAGAAAGCTGCTCCTTTTCTCACTTTGATGGCAGCAGCCTGAATCAATAGTCTCACTGGTCTTGTGTTCATTAATAATTCATAAAACAGCTGATCCTCATTGTACTGTACTCGCAGATCTGTCAGTGTGTTCTCCTTTGGGACTAGTACTGCCATTATCCTGTTTGTGTGTCTGTGCATGTATGCGTTTGATTCCAGGAGAAATGTAGAGCCTCCCTGCAGTCAAGCCTGTGGTGGATGGCATTAGTTCAGGGCCTGAACTAATGCCATCCACCACAGGCTCGACTGCAGGGAGTTTTATAGCCAAACATCATACTGTGTCATTAATAGGTCTTACAACTCCAGCTGCACCAGCACTAGCTAATTCATTATTTAGCCTAATGTGTTTTTTTAAAACTCATAACTTTTTAAGACTCACTGCTGTAAATAGAGCCTAAATCCCCGTTCATGTTCCCTTGAAGTTGTTTTATTACAGACTCCAAATCTGAATTTCCTATTGCCTTCTGAGTGGGTGTGTCTGTGTGTGCTTATAATGGCCTTAGTGGGGCAAACAAAGACCTGGCAGGAGACGTTGAAGGAGAAAGCTGCAGACTTTGAAGAAAGAGCCAGAATAGAAAGAGCAGCAGAACTGTAAAATTGGCTTGAGTTAGACAGTCTGTCTCAAATGCTAGGAGAGCTCCCAGCTCACTGAAGCTCGCGGACACAAACACAGCTTCACTATGACCACCCATGATCGCTAAGCAAGTGCACACTGAATCAGGCCTGCGATCAAGTCAAAGATGTCAAGATATTTCACATAATTTGCTGCTTTAGTCAGTCATAGTGGCATCATTTTTCAGAAAACTGCAAATATATCCTATAGCAAAATTGTTAGCAACCTAATTTTGTTAGCAACACCTTTCACTCACATTAAATCACAGCGATTAGCAAACAACAACGATCCAATGATGCAATCAATTCCTGATGGGCAAAATCAAGTCCTTCCCTACATTTTTTCTCATTTCGAGAAGCCGCAAAAAAAAAGTTGCTGTTTGAATTTAAATAGGCAAATGCTTTGATTCTAGGATTATTACTGCAGTGATTATTATGTTAGCATGCTATAAGTTTGGCAACAGTTCTTCTAACCCTAATTGATTTCTTAAACAACTATGTAGGAAGACGTATCATGGCCATATTCCAGGATGACAATGTCAAGATGAATCTGGCTCAAATTGTGAAAGAATGGTTGGGAGGGAGCATGAAGAATAATTTTCACACATGGGCACCTCTGAGTCCAGACCTTGAATTCATTGAAAGTCTTTGGGATCTGCTGGAGGAGACTTTATAGAGTAAAGAAATAATGTTGTGATGTTATTTCAATCAAGAGGTGCATACATTTTTGTTCAAGATCTTGTATTGACAATGCAAGAGTCAGGCACTCTGTAAAGTCTCCTCCAGCACATCCCAAAGACTTTCAGTGAATTTAAGGACTGGACTCAGAGGTGCCAATTCATGTGTGAAAATGATTCTTCATGCACCCTCCCAACCATTCTTTCAAAAACTTTCTGTTGACAGACAGCTAGTGCCCTGTGTGGCAATGTTGAGAATGCAACATTTCTTTACGTTGTGCCTTGAATTGCAGTCTGATACATTTTGGAAAGCAGACAAAATTTCTGTATGTAAGATTTAGGTAGTAAATTAAAAATACATATTTTCTGGCGTAGATATTTGAGATAATCTGCTACTTTAGTCAAACATAATGCTGTAATATTTTATAACAATGCATATTTATGTTGGATATTTGCCTATTTCCTTTTTTTATCCAAAGGTTAACCTCCCTTTTTCTGCATGGCTTCCTGTTTCTATTCTCACACAAAGAAAATGCACTGTTATGAGATTGGGCAATCATTCAAAGACCAGATTCAAACAGCTCGCACTAGCATGATGCTCAATTACTGCTATAGCGCTACATAGCTGAGAGCTGTGCAATCTGTATAATACACACATAAACACACACACACACCAACACAGCAGCTTAGCTAAATTGTGATACCTTGTTTTTCTAGGTCATTGTCAAAAAATTATGTCACATTTTAATGAGTCAACACTCCAGAGTACAGAAATTACCATGACAGCTAAAGTTACGTTTTTGGATTTTAGGCACCTAAAGGATTTGAGATTTGCATTACTGCCAAGTAATTTCACGGTCTTGGTGTAATAAGACCACAATTCATGGTCTTATTAATCTTCTTTTATTTTATCTTCTTTTATTACATTTTTATTCATTCATACACATTGGTCAGAGACCAAAAAAACAAAAAAAAAGAGATAATTAAAAACACAAAGAGGGGCTGAATAAGATGGATGACAGAAAGAGACAAGGGGAGATTCCTTTGTGTGTGTTTCTGCTACTCCCTTGCTTATTTTGTCGGACCCAGATATATCCCACAAGAGTACAGAAAGGATTACAGTTCACATTTCCTTCAGGCAAAAGGCCTTCCCAGCGAGTAGTAAACGAAGTCCCCAGTGATTTATGCTTCTCATAATGTATCTGAATCTGGGGGAAATGTGTGTGTTTATAAAGCAGACATCTGGAACCATGAGTACTGGCCCTTTTAATGCAGACTGTTTTTTCACCATTCACTACACAAAGGAAAGATTTTCAGTTTGTGGTGGTATTACAGCATGCCAAATCACATTTAGCTCCTCCGAGAGGTGTGATGGTCTAAACACTTCTTTCTCTGTGGTGAAATCCTACGTTTCATTCTGTCTTTCTCCATATTAGGAAAGAAAGCAGGTAGCAGCCCCTCCTCTACCAGAGGGGATGTCTCAGATAGAGTATGTGCATAAGTTTGTGTGTGTGTGTGTGTGTGTGTGTGTGTGTGTGTGACTTCCTGTTTCATGAATCAGCCTTTAGTCACTCAGCTGATGCCTTCAGATTTAATGCTTATATCTCACATAGCCTAATACCTACTAAACTAGCAACACATACATACCCACATAAACACAATTTCCTGCTTTTGTGAAATAAACAATGTAATGTTTATCTTTTATACATGAATGTTATTCTCACCTCCCTTATCTACTGTTTGTTTTTTCTTTTCTTTTTTTTTCTCAGAACTGATTCAGAAATATCTGATGAATAATGTGGAATGGATTTAAACATAGTAAAATGTAATATACAGAGCTAGGAGTAGGCTAGACTATTTATTGAGAACATAGTCAGATTGGCAAAAACATGAATTTAATGTTAAAAAATAATAAATTAAATAATATGTGTACATGCAAAATGTGAAGAATTAGAACTTGAATGACAAGTGTTTTGTGGAAATTCAGCGGAAATCTTTTTAAAGGCATAACTTCCGTGTGGGTCTACTGAGAAGAGATAGATACGTATTATTTAGCAGTAGCCTACCTTGTTTAAACCACTTGTTGGTATAAAAAAGTAAAATAAATAAATAAATCAAATAATAAATTAAGGTTGGTGTTGGTCTATAAAATTGATGTCATGATGTAACAGCTCAATGTCTATCTTTGGAATTGGTCGACAAAAGAAGTTGGTTCGCTCAAATATATCGTCATGAATAAATTAATGACAAATAAACGATGTCATCTCAAATAACTATAATAGGCTAATAACAACCTGAAACTAAAAACACATACGATGAGATTATATTGTGTAATATCAAAAGGTATCGATAAGAGTGTTGTAAGTGGTCTTTCGTGTCCGGTGAGTCTCTTTAAAAGGCGTGGCGTAAAGAAGCGGGTTTGTGTCCATCTTACTGCATACGCACGAGCTTATTTAACCGTCAGCGATCACCGAGGCGGCGTCATTATACGCACGAGCGCTGTCCGTTTGAATCAGTGGGTTTACAGACGCGTATCCCTTCACACAGTTATAAGTCGAATGATTTGCATTTTAAAGCGTATTTAACCAAATGCTTATCTGAATTTGGATTTAACCCACTGAACCTTTATATGGACTGCGCGCTTTGCAGCATTTTATCCCACTGTATTTTCCCCGTAGATAGTTAGATTTCAGAATAAGACGAAATGGCAACGGACGAGCTGTCATCGAAGCTGAACCGTCGGCTGCAGATCGAGGACGGCGACCACGACGCGGTGGCTTTGGAAGGGTCTCATGAGAACGGAGCTCACGAGAAACCGGCCACGGCCAGCGCGGATTCAGAGCTGGGAGCCAAACTGCAGCGGCGCGGGGAGCTGAACGAGGGCGTCGGTGGACACCAGCAGCCCAGCATGAAGGTGTTCAACCCCTACACCGAGTTCAAGGAGTTCTCGAGGAAGCAGATCAAAGACATGGAGAAGATGTTCAAAGAGTAAGTTACTCATAACTTACCAACTGTCACCTGCAGTGTTGCTGCAGCATCTATCTATCTATCTATCTATCTATCTATCTATCTATCTATCTATCTATCTATCTAAATTAATTGTCTATCCATCCATTCATGTGTCCAATTGTACTATTAATTTACCCTAAATGCCCTAAAAGAAACATGGTGACAATTTTTCCTCTGGTTTAGTTTTAGGTATTATTTTAAAATAAAAGTTCACATTTCAACATTATTTATTGAGTATGCTTTTAATAAGGTCTTTACTCATATTTCTGTCCCATTAAACCTAAACTGAATGTTTAAACAGGAACAAGCTGTCTAGTTTTTTTAATCTATGCTACTTTTGTCACTTTCTGTTTACTCCATTCTGCAGCAAATGTTTTGGCTGAAACTCTTTTACACATCTAAGAAAGGACCATAACCTCAGCCCCGCCCAAGTCTGTATCATTTATTCCACATGCTTTCACACATAGATATATCTAGGACTTTGAACCATAGGTTGAGAAAGTCCTTTAGGTCATGGTCAGGTTTCATTGCGTCTCTAACCAAAATGCATGCCGTGCAGTCCAGGTTTCATTGTGTCTCTAACCAAAATGCATGCCGTGCAGTCTAGACTGCACAGTATGACACAATTCTGTAGCCACCTTGGCCGGATTCTTAGTGAGACTGCTCTCTTCCTATATGGTTAATGAATGAAGGCAGTTTAAGAATTCGACTTGCAACTGTTGTCAGAGCTTTTGTAAATGCTGTCTGCTGCATATGGGGTTGGCACAGGGCCTTTCATGTCAGGCTAGTTTCACTGACAGAATCAAAAGAAACTCCTCTGAGCTGAATGTTGGGAACTAGAGGCAGCTGCGGGAAGCCGAATCTTCGTGAGAGTCGCTCCAGGAATGTGTCCCCTGTGCTCTCTGTGGTGTAGTGGTCAGTCCGAAGCGGTGACTGCAGGGTCGGTTTCACACAGGCCTCAGCGATGTGAGAAAGGGGGCTGGTTGAGAAACTAGTGCACTGAGGAAGTGATGGGTTCCTCTCCCCATTTCTGCTATCAAACAAAGCTGCCATTGTTGTAAATTAGCCAAAACAGGCCGCCCAAATCTGTGTGAGGAGCCCTTTGCATCTAGATGAGTTGGCTTGTGTAGCATTTTTCGTAATGTCACAAATGAATTTCATTTATCAGAATGTGATATTTTTCACAGATTCTTGTTTTTTTGTTGTTGCATAATTTATATACTATTATAGTATTTAGTCTTATATTGAATTTGATTTGGATACTTCAGCCAAAAATGGAAATTGTCATTTACTCACCCTCATGTCATTCCAAACCTGCATGACTTTCTTATATGGAACACAAAAGAAGATATTTTGAAAAGTGTCTCAGTATTTTATTTTATTTTTTTGTCCACACAATGAAAGTCAACATTGTCCAAAACAACATTGGACCCCATGGACAATAACAACTGAAACCTTTAAAAATATAATCTTTTGTGTCCTGCAGAAGAAAGAAAGTCTTACAGGTTTGGAATAACATGAGGGTGAGTAAATGATGACCAAAATTCTGTTTAATCTAGTTGAACAGTCATAATAATTTTTTCTCTAATGCAGATTAAACAGTTGAACAGTCATAATTATGACTGTTCAACTGGTTAATCTAGTTGCAAAATAGATGTGATGCCAGTCTTATCGCAATGGTTTCATTACCTCTAGATAACCACATGGGTGTTACAAAAGTAGATAAAGGCTTGCTGGAGCTTTTTCTTCTGCTAAATAATTGTATATAGACTATTGTTTCAGAGTATCACCTTTTCTATTGTGTCTGTAAACGAGTTCTTTGTGCTGCCAAACGCTGAGTTCACTTAGCAAGACCTCGCCCAGGGTGAGATATAGCACTAGTTTCATTCGGTTTCTTTGATGGTGTAGCCCTTGGCTTTATATGGGCTGAATGAGACAGGTGAGATGGTTTCATCTTTAGGAGAGTGTGAAGTGTGCATGGCTCCCTTTGTCACAGTGGAAACAAAGCCTCTGGTTACTTCACAGGTTAAACATTAGCTAAGGGTTTTCATGGTATATTCCCCTTTAAGAATTGTCGTTTAGCTCCTTACAGGTTTATGGCAACAGAGGATTGTGCACCTCTTCAGTTGATTTATTACTTTCCAGCTATATAATAGATGTGTGTGCTGTTGCCTGAAGCCCTGAATATAGATAACGAAACATGGATTAGACATGGCCAGTGAGGAGTCAGGTTGGGAATGCTTTATGTGCCTGTATGCAGTCATAAGAACTCATTGATTGATTATCTCATAACTATGACCTTCAACTAATACTGATGTTCTTAGGTTTGCATCACATACTGTAGGCACATTCAGTGTTCAATAAACGCTCAAAAGCTTCAGTTGCTGTGAATGTTACTTTCTAACTGCTTTTGTGCAGAGGGAGGCAGAAAAAACAGGGAGAGAGAAAGAAAACTGCGTAACAGCCACAGACTGGCCAGAGTCCAGCTGATAAGAAGAATGCAGGCTTTGCCTTGCCCTCAGGCCACTTTTCAGAGGGATTCAAAACTTTTGGTTCAGGACCAGCATTCAAACCCATCATTTCTGGGTGGTTTTTGTAGGGAATCTTTATGTGAAACTGTTAAAACTGTGCGTAGGTCATTTATCTTTCATGGTATGGTTGTTATAAGTAGTGATTTGCATATTTTCTATTTTTATCAGAATAATAAACAGGGACTAGCCCAGATGTTTACATATCTGTGGTAATTGATAATAATGTGTACAAATGCATGTATTGTTCACAGTTAGCCAAGTATACTACAATACTTGTAGGAGCTGTCAAATGCACCTGCTTTAAGGTACAAGGAATTGAACCTGAAACCTCTGTGGTTGTTGCTCTTTAGGTGGCAACATCTACAAAGTTCATAAAAGAACATAATCCTGTCTTAAACTTGATTTTGAGCAAATGCAAGTTTAGCATTGAGGATTATTCACAAGAGGAATTCATCCATGTCTGAACATGTCTTTTGAAGTTTCTGTGTATTTTCACCTCACCAATAATTTTTTTTGTTTACATCAAGATACAACAATCAAACTCCCATCTGACTAAAATTGATATATGGGATGCACAATATATCAGTACCATATAGGTTATTGGCTGCTTTCATTTTTCAACATTAGTTTGTATTAAATATAGGCCTATATCTGCTAATATTGGATAATTAATTTTTCATGCTCATTTCCCCCTTCATTACTTTCTTTCATCTAACCTTTTTAAAACTAATAATTTAATAACATTACCATATTGGGAAATGTCATATATATATAATATTGAATTTGAATTATATGTTGAATTTGGGGGTAAAATAATACACTTGGTTATATATTGTATTGACAACTCATCTTATATTCTGCGTAACTAGTTTTTGTCAGCATTTATTAAAAAAACATCCATTATGATGAGTAATACAAGTTTAAACAAAATATATTGAAACGACCAGAATTGAAACAACCATGATTTCCTTGTCACTTTAATTTTGCCCAAAAATCTGGTCTTGAAGTACGACCAAAGGGTCGGTCAACTCAAATTTATTTTATATAGTGCTTCACAATACACATTGTTTCCAAGCAGCTTTACAGACAGCCATCATGTTATGTCTACAATACTACAATGTACTCCCATTTTTGCTGTTTCCCCTTACATGCCAGTCATGTTGCAGGATGCTTTGGCACTCATTAGCTGAGGGGGCACGTGCCAGCAGGAAAGTGACATCAGTGCATACCCTCATTGACTAATATTTTAGATTTAATGTACATGCACATTTCCCCTTTTTTACATATAGTCTTTAAAAACACCTATAAATAAACAACACATATCTCAATATGAATATTCATTTTTCATACTGTCGATTATAATGTTGTTATGCCAAAATTTACTTGTAGTATTTAAGACGATTGATTTTTACCAGTAAATGGAAATCCATTCCACTTCTGCATGCAGTTGTGTGACATTTTAAGGGACAGCTATCTTAGATACTGACAAAAAGATGAACTCCAACCCTTCTTATTCCCCCGCTCATTGGTAATACTGTCTCTGATCATGTGAATGGCAGGTTGCCCTAATTGGCTGAGAGATTATGTGTGCAGGCCCCATGCTGTGCCTACATATGAGCAAGAAGCTTTAGCCTGATGAGGCATGTTCCTGCGGAGTCGCCTCCAGTAATGAAGGAAGCAGAAGATAACTCTGTGCTCTTCCTCCTTCTGCCTGGCCTCTTTTTCATTGTACACTTTTCTCCAGGCCATATTTCCTAGAAAAGATAACATCATCTCTGAACATTTAGGAATGTTTAGACGTAAGCCATAACATATCTGCAGGGCACAGAGGTGTAGGATAGAGTTGTCAGTAGGAAAAATATAGCTTGTTTCTCATTGGCGGCCATCATAAACTCATTGTAGTCATGCATAATGTAATATAGCAGAATGCAATGAACACTTCACTCTCAAGCTCATATATTTGCCAAGTCCTTAAATGGTTATGCCTTTCTCCCTGCAGAGAACAGAATGATGTGATTATTCTCTAAATCACCCATTTCCTCATCTCTGAATATCCTGTGTTTGGGGAAAAAAAAACCTTAGTGCAGTTGTTCAGTTTGGATAGCAGGATGTTGTTGTGCTTCTATGATGGAGATGCATTAAAAGTAAATCCAGCCAAGGAATTTATCCACAAAATCTCCTGCATGCTGCCAAATCCAACTGACACAGTGACCTAAGAGGATAAGACAAAGTTAAGGAAGACAAAGGAAGCCAATCAATGCATGCTGTCTCAGCAAATAAGATATTAAAGGGGGGGTATTTACACTTGGTCACTTCATATATTTAAGACGGATAGCAAGTGATCACTCAAACCACGCACAAGTCTTGAATTGGAGTCTCTAAAACTTTTAATTAGGTTACCCCTATTAGTTTGCTTCATTCTATTTAACAATTTAACAACAATATGTAGTATAAAAGACAGAAGCAAGGGGTGTCTTTTCTTTAGAAGTTGCCTGTAATTGTGTAGGTGTGAGGTTTATTTAGGTTTACACCATTATTTGGCTTTTACACACAGTCATCATAATGACTTATAATGACTCATTTGGGCAGCAGGAAGTGCATTAGATTAGCTGTTATGTTTTCAGAAAGGCCATATGTAACCTCAGGAAGTTCTCCTTTTCTAGTTCTTGTCCCACCTGGCCATTCCTCCCTGTTCTTTCTGTTTGTGATGTTTTATGTTCATGCTTTTCACTCTTCGCTCACTATAAATAACCTCTGAGATTGTGTGGCCATTGGCTGATCCGTGAAGGATTCTGCTTAAGGACTAATGGTTAGTCACCTGGTCTATAATCCCGACAGATCAAGGTTAGTGTTGCCTGCGATCATCAGCTACAGTGGTGGAAAATGCAGTGCCTTGCTGCAAACAAAAACTGCATCAGTACTTACCTCATTAAATATTCATGAGCTTTGTACAGTCACAGAAACATACATGCTTTTAGGTAGGGCTTCCCCCTGATAGTCAACTAAACATTAGTCGACAAGAAGAGGCTTAGTCAACAAAATATTAATTAGTCAGTTAGTCACAGAAATAAGCTCTGCAGGAATTGGCGAATCACACAGTCTGTGACATATCGTTGAAACGGCTGACCCATGTGGTAATTATGTCGGGCAGGAAATCCAGATGTTCTCGTATCATTCATCGATTTCAAACATAATTGAAACGCTTAAGAAGTAGCCTAATGCCTGTTACAGAGATCATTACAAATCACACTGTACAATAATGACACCTATTGAATCGTAGGCTATGATGCAAGTTAGTATAGAAGAATAAAACGTCATCAGCATGCGCTAGTGTTGAACAAATAGAGCAAGATCGCACTTTTGCAATTGTGTTTATTATGTGTGCTGAAAAAAAGAGAAGGAAGCAAAATAGGAAAAAATGGATGTGGTCATGGCTATGGAAAAGAGGCCAACTTGGCATGCCAATTTAGCAGACGTAGCTTGAGGTCAGTAGTTTGACAATGGCTGTCTTTGAACCTCTCTAACTGTACCTTGTAGGACCACCATTGAGGAGACACGATCACAGAAATCGCTACGATTGATCATCTTTCGTCTGGGACAGCCCAAAATCATACACCGTACCAGGCATAACGCTAGCCCCTTTACATGGCCATTCAGTTTTTTCTCGACACATTCATAATTATTACTTTTGTCGGTGTCGCTGGGGCAAGCTTTATGTGAGCACTTGAGCTCTTAATTATTTGAATGGCTCAGTATTTCTCTGTAATGTAGAACAATATTAGCAATGTTACCTATAATATTCTTTCTCAGGCCTGAAACTTTTTCCAATGCCATCACTCAATTTAAATAATTGAATTGCTACTAATGGCTTAAATTAATGACTACTAGTCGACTAGAAAAATCTTAAGTCGGGGCAACCCTATGTTTAGGGAAATAGTTAAAGGGGTAGTAGTTCACCCAAAAATTCAAATCCTGTCCTTAATTACTCACCCTCATGTCGTTCCAAACCCATAAGACTTTCAGTCATCTTCAGAACACAAATGAAGATGTTTTTTAAAAAAAATCTGAATGATTTCAGTCCCTCCATTGACAACTACGCAACTACCACTTTGATGCTTCAAAAAGGTCATAAAGAGATCGTAAAACTAATCCATATGAATTGAGCAGTTTAGTCCAAAGAGACACGATCGCTTTATACGCTGAACAGATTTAATTTAGTGTTTTATTCACATATAAACATTCATCAACGCACACATCAGCTATGATAAACGGAAGTTCAAGCATGTTCGCTTGACATGCGAGAATCAATAGGGTTCATTCTTGTGTGTTACGCAGAACTTTTGAGTCTCCACAAGAACCAATGAGGTTTGTTCTCGTGCATCAAGCAGGTTTGGTTCAGCTTATTTTTTTGTTTGCTGTATGTTAATCAGTACTGCACTGCAGTAACTCTCATCTATGGAGTGGGTGGATAATGATCCATCTTGACAAAATGTAAACCTTCATGCTTTTAGCATGTCGTCTTTATATTGTGAGCTGGATTGAATATCAGAATTGAGAAGCCTGGATCATCTTCATTTTATAATTAAATTTTACAGTCTCCGGTTCAAGTGGAGAAGCTGAAAATGATTTGAAACATTTTACTGTCAATATTCTTGATTGTAGAAGCTTCAAAGCAACCATTTGTGCAAGAATCTCAAGTGTGTGAAGAGCCTTGAATGCTATTGATCTCCGCTAATTCATGGAGAAACTGATTTCATTGGGTCGGATGGTGGTGGCAAGGCCATATTATGAACAGGAAGCTGTCAGCTTCTGCTTTAAAAGCAGAGATGTATTCTCTAACAGTTATCTTTGTGTTTTTTGAGTAATGCATTTAGCTTAATTTTTATAAATCAAGAAAAAGGGGAACAATTGCTGTGGTTTCGACTATTCTTTGCCAGTTAAGTCTTGCATAAGAACATGAACTAGCTGATAACAAAAGTGTTTGTATCTTCCCTTTCATAGGTTACAGTCTTTTAGAAATGATTTTGTGTGGGTTGTTTATTTCAGATTTGCATATCAAGTTTATGCCTGATAATATGGGGAAGTTTAAATTCTCCAATCATCTGTTAATGTAATTGACCATGATTTCATTTTCTTTCTTACGTTGAGGCTTGCTGTTGTGTGTCTCTCTCCGAACCGTTCCCTCATCCCATCCCATCTCCAGAAATTAAATTGAGCGTGTATGATGTCATCACACACGCTGCACAGATGTGAAGTGGATGTAAAATGCTCAAACAAACTTTTTAGGTGTGTGTGGTCCTGATCACGCCTGTTATGCTGGGCCATCATAAAAAATGTGCTCTGAATTGATTGTGTGTTTGTGAGGGTTTTCCCATGACTTCTCCCGTTAGCTGTTGCTTGGCAACCTGGGATTAAGAAGATTGGCAGGAAGAGAGATAGAAAAGGGAGGGAGGATGGAAAAGAGTTGGTTGGTCACTCCTTGTGCGTCATAGTGCAGTATGAAGTTTTGTCCATGATGTGCTGATATACAAGAAAAATGCTACTGTCCTTCAGACCACCTTAAGCTGCAGCCTGGAATACTGCAGTCTCTTTTTAGCTCCAAGACATCATTCTACTCAAATTTAATCAGACATGTTCATAATTGAATCAGCAGTAGCTATAGGCATGCATTAAAGCATGACTGTTCTGACAGGCATGAGTATTAAGGCTAGCATCAGGCAGCATTTTAGTAAATTTCACCAATTGCTTAATCCCAAATCCTGTTACATGCCTCACATTCTGACAAACGGTTGCTTTCAGAGTCCACAATGCACAATCCATTTAGCTCCAGTGGTTGGTTTTAAGTAACAGTCTGCATTAATTTTACTGGTGGTATTTTACACAGGGGTTAGCATCGACAGTTTCGCTAAAATGTTTTTCACTACTAAACTCAGCCCCGTTTAACCTCAGCTGTATTCAGTCCTACCACAAGCTTTCAGAGTTTTAGTACAGCATCATTACACGCACACACAAACACAAGTTTTTAAATATACCAAGATGTGTAGATGTTACCATGTTGATAGGTGAAAATGAAACTAAAAATGTTATTAACCAATGCCAACTTAGCAGCTATTGGTGATTGCCAAGTATCAGACAAGCTGTTGTCTTATAGAAGTCTTGCAGTACCTTTACATTTAATTTTACAGAAAAATAAAAATGTAGTAAAAAAAAATGTGATAATATAATAAGGATACCTTACTTCTCCAAAAATTAAATAAATAAATCTTAGTTATTGCTGTAGACTAAACTGTCAAATTAATTTTCAATATTCAAATTGGTTCTGGTGATTGTAGTGCTGATAGAAACTATGGAAGATTCAAATTATTTGTAAGAATAATAATAATAAATAATAAATGTATATATTTTTTTTACCACTATGTATAGGGCTGCCCCCTATTATTCGATTAAATGTTAGCCGACAAGAAGCATGGTCGACTAAAAAAAATGTACAAAATTATTTACATTTTTTCAGTTTTTGCAGAAAAAAAGATTTGGTGAAGTCTGTAAATTATATTCTGTAAAGTCTCAAAGTGGACAACGGTAACCAAAGGTGGCGGAGCTTGTCACTTGTGCGTTGTCAAAGTCCCAGTCAGGGAAAGTCCTTTCACCCTGTGGCCATATTTGAAATGGTTCCTTCCATGCAGCTATTTTTGGGCATCATGCAAGACAAACACCTGTCTACTTGAATGGATAAATAATAGAATCAGCTTGTCAAACTTGCATTTAAATAACATATTTTGAAGCAGCAACAAAATCTGATTTGAACTGTCCCATAATTTGTTTCCTATGCTCAAATAGCAATCCCAGGTGACAAATCTGTGTTTATGGGAACCAGAGCTTCTAAAAGACAGTTGCAGTGACTTTAGAAATGACTGATTGTCTCTTTTATTTAGATTTATTGCATGCTGCACTTTCTCTTATTCATTGTAATTTGAGTGAACGGTCTTTTTATATTTACAGTCTTTGAGTTGTCCATCTGAAGAACTGATGCTAAATGTCATTGGTTTGAAGTGTTCATTAAGTTGCCTATTTCAAAATGATTGTCTTTAAGTCAGATGTCTGCTTTTGGATGGCTCAACTGATGTGTTTCGTTTTGAACAAATCCTTTGTAAATTCATTTTGAGAAGGAATTTGGAAGTGCAGCAAGTAAGTTTTTCTGGGGTCAGTGCTGAAATAACAGATTGAAGCTCTCAGAAGACTATTCATGCATTTCCTGTTCCTCATTCTCTCTCACTTGGTTTATGACTAAGTTGTTGTTTTTCTACGTGTCATGTCAAGTATGCAGGATACATTCAGCACATTTGTGTCCATCTTCAGGAGCAGTCAGCAGTGCCCGAGCTAAACCCACATTTGCTGAAGTCCCTGTGCTCAACTCCAACACTGAGACTCCACAGGAAAAATGTTGCATGTTTAAACATTTACCTTTTTAAAGAGCAAGAAAAAAAATTCCTTTAGCTTTCACTTTAACTTCTCCATGCAAGTTCAGGCTTGCATGGAGAAGTGTTTCAAGAGTTCTTCATAGAGCACAAACCAAGAGCACTAATGTGGCTACATGCTAGCTTTTGTGTTCCTTCTCTTGACTTTCTTTATAATTACTCATCAGACTTGATTTCTTTCCAACAACAGCATGTGAATTCACTCAGGGTTCAAATGCAGCTATTAGCAAAGCCAATCAAATGAGACAAACCTTTTTGCCAAGGCAAAAGGAAGTCTGAATATGATCATGGCTTTAACTTCATCTCTCTCATGGTTATTATAAGGAAGTGCTGATTGCATTTGCTTCCTCAATCATCTGTAGTGTGAGGTATTCAAGTTAAAGACTTATTTGGGCAAAAATGTTGATCTTCCTCAAGTTGCACTTGGTGACGAAAAGGGGGAAATTTATTTATTTCGGCACTTGGGCAGCATCCATATAGATTGTAAAAGCTGCATTTTGTCCCAGATTTGTGAAACCAGCTGAACTGTTACTGTTTTGTTTTTGGTGGGTTTTTAACACTTGTTTAACAGCTGTAAATGGCCTGTGACGTGCCTCAAAACACATGGTTAGAGTAAATGGTGTCAGATTTTTTTACCACTTGATCTTACACAAACTAAGATACACCTAGAGCAGACGTTTTTCATTTTTGTTTTGTAACCCTTTCATAACCCCAAACTGTTCATGGAACACTTGTAATCAAATAATTGTAATGTTGTGATTTATTTCAGAGCTTATTGCTTTGGTTCAAGGCTTAAGACTTTTTTTTTTTTTTTTTTAATGTGTAAATGGAGAAAGCAAATAGGAAATGATAGTTTAATAATATAGAGAAGTTTGGTGTCGATAAAATGTAAAAAAAAAAAAGTAAGAAAAAAACCCAAGGGTGATTAATTGACTAATACATTTATTTGAAAACTTTTGTAATATTAAAAATCACTGTCACTAATGATCAATTTAATGCATACTTGCTGTATTAAACACCTATTCATTTAAAAAAAAAAAATTCTTAAAGGAGAAGTTCACTTTCAAAAAAACTTTTGCTGATAATTTACTCACCCCCATGTCATCCAAGATGTCCATGTCTTTCTTTCTTCAGTCGCAAAGAAATTAAGGTTTTTGATGAAAACATTCCAGGATTTCCCCCCATGTAATGGATTCTATTGGGACCCAAACGGTAGAAGGTCCAAATGACAGTTTAAGTGCAGCTTCAAAGGGCTTTAAACGATACCAGACGATGAATAAGGGTCTTATCTAGCGAAACGATCGGTCATTTCCAAAATAAATAAAAAAGTTTAAGTTTTATAAGCACAAATGTTCGCCTTGCTCTGTTCTGTGATGCGCGTTCGTGACGTCACGTAATACGCAATTACGTTGAAAAGGTCACGCTTGAAAAATTTCTGTCCTGAAGAAAATGTTCTTTTTGGCTTTTTAATATTAAAACACCCAGGATACGCACACGAAATGGGCATTTTAAACGATAAACTGACACAAATACATTTGAAAATGTGTATATGGTCCTCCTTCCGCACATTTGTAAACACGTCAAGTGTGACCTTTTCAACGTAATTGCGTATTACGTGACGTCTTCAACGCGCATCACAGAACAGAGCAAGGCGAGCGTTTGTGCTTATAAAACTTAAACTTTTTTATTTATTTTGGAAATGACCGATCGTTTCGCTAGATAAGACCCTTATTCATCGTCTGGTATCGTTTAAAGCCCTTTGAAGCTGCACTTAAACTGTCATTTGGACCTTCTACCGTTTGGGTCCCAATAGAATCCATTACATGGGGGGAAATCCTGGAATGTTTTCATCAAAAACCTTAATTTCTTTGCGACTGAAGAAAGAAAGACATGGACATCTTGGATGACATGGGGGTGAGTAAATTATCAGCAAAAGTTTTTTTGAAAGTGAACTTCTCCTTTAATGAATTCTTAATCTTTTGAACGTTTGTGTATATTAGAGTTGGAAATTCAATGAGAGTTTTGTAAATTCTGAAACTTACTAGCAGGATATGAAAGTTTCTATGTAAATCGGGGTTGGGGTAAAACAAAAGATCATAAAATTGACCATGGTCAGGGTAAAAACACCCGTTGAGCGTGACAGAGAGGAAGTGACGCTATTTAACACAGTGATTCAGCTTGACTGATGACAACACTGAAAATCGAAGCTTGGCAGTAATCTTTGGCAAATCTGGGTCATTGAAGAGCATGATGAGGTTTTCAAAAGTAAGAGTATGTGATTTCAGGCATTGAGGTTTGACTGCATAATTAAACATGGTGGATTTAAATTACAGCTGACCTTTAATCGCACTGGGCATGCTTGACCTTTCTTTTGTTAAACAGACTAACCGTATGCGGACGTAAATTATTGATTTAAAACCACTATGGACACTGGTTGCCCGGTTTCCAAAGTGATCTGATTTTGCCTTTTAAAAATAAACCACCAACTCAATCTTGCTTGCCTTGAAATCACATTAGTGTGTTTAACTGCTGCTGTACTGTAATCCTTACCCAAACCCACATCCACAGAGAAACATGAGTCCTTCACAATGGCTCACATGCTCCACAACAGCGATCCCTCATCAAACAGCATTTTTCAGAGCCCTGTGATCAAGGTTAGCCCAACGTCTCAGATGCCACAGCATGAAGAGTTAATTTGAGAGATTTTGTGCCTCTGAACATGAACAGGCTCTTTTGGCCTTTGAATTACTGATAGGAAGATGTCAGTTAGTCTGTGATACAGGGGTAATGAGGAGTTATTACAGTATGTGTGTGTGAGAGAGACTTGGCATCAGCAGGGTGTCTCGTGTCGGTAGACAGGAATATAATAGCCATGTCTTTGAGGCAGATGGACACACTCCATATTCATGAGCAGGGTGCATGCTGGGATTGCCTAGGAGTTAATGAGGGAGATAAACTCATCACCAGAATCCAGTAGGAAATAGGAATGGGTCAGAATATTTTATTTTAATATCTCATTTAAATTTAATATCTTTTAATTTATTTAAATATCTCTTATTTCATTTTATTTTATGTTTTATTTTTGTCCAAAATATAGATGTACAAAACACATTGCAAAGTAATCTTAGGACACTATCGGGTGTATCTTTCAGGGAAGAAGGAAGAACAAAATGACAAGGAAGTGAGAATCAAAGGAAGAAGATTTTTCAAATAGTTGATAAGAGCCTCATCCAAAAAATACATTGGCCTCTACTTTTAATAAAATGACCCTGTTGCCATGAAAACGTAAAACCTCATCTTTGGGCAATATGCGTGTTTCAGCTTGTGGACGTGTGGAGGAAGTGGTCTCGTACGTAATGATTGTGAGTGACTAGTCCATCCTCACTAACACACATTGCTACACAACCACTCACCCACCAACATACAATTTTCTGTCCTTTGCACCTGAAAATGTGTAACTGTGGATAAGTTCAGCTCACCTTCTCGTTATAGATAGAAAAGAAGAGGAGGCAGATATAAACGTCTCTTGTTTTATAAGCCATAAGCGATCACATCTCTGCTGTACCACAGGAAGTGTGTTCGTTTGTGAGAGAGATTTAAGATCAACGAGAAATGACTTCATGTTTAGCTTATGTTTAGTCTGCAGATTTTGTTTAAAGTTTACATTGAATGCTGCCAAATGTACACACTGGTGTCTTGGATCGCTATTAACTCAATAAATTACCAACAGCTCATAAGGTATTTATTAAAAATGCAGCGGAGACATTAAGATGATCTCAGCAGCAGGTTTAATAAATGTGTGACTGTTAATAAACACTTCTGCTCTGACTGATGATATTGATGCTGGCAGGTCAGCTTTAATCATTTCCTGTAAAATTCCGCACGTAATGTATATTACTCAGGGTAGACGCCATATCTAATTGTACATAAGTGAAAACAAGACTGGTTGTACTAGGGCCAGTTGCATAAACTGCTAAGACTAGTCTTACAAGTTAGACATCAATTTTACAGGTTAGTCATCAAGTTAGTGATTAAGAATGTTCATAACTTCAGATACATAAAAACGTAGATTGGTCTAATGTGATGAAGAAAACTTCCAGTGGTTTTAAAATGAGTTAATTTTAGTTGTATTAACGTAATAAAACCCACTAGATAAAGATGTACAACATTACACGGACATCCAGAAACATAGAGGTTCATATCCGCTCGGATATTAGAATATTGTTTTAGAAAAAGCAGGCCTTGGAGTAAAAAAGAACCACTGGTGTAGGTCATTCAACCACCACCACTACATTAATGTCATAAAAAATATATTTTGAACAGACTGACTGTACCTCTATCTCTCACAGACTCGTTTTCATTCACATAAAATTAAATATGAGCTTTCAATTTAATAATCAATTAAAAAGGAATTTATACCTGTATAATATTACGTTGTACATTACATTTGGACCAGTGGTTTGGAAAATGGATGGATGGATAATTCAGCTGCGGGCGCCATCTTCTGGCAAGACAGGGGAATTCATTCATGCCCTCAGTGCATTATGGGTATTCTCTAGCTGTTCAGTGTACTCGTCGTGCGGTGCATTACAGGATTTAATGAGTACACTTGATAACGTCCACTCTGGTTTCGACACCACTACAAATGACTGTGCCATCATAGGAAGGTATAGGAGGCAATTTCGGACACAGCCAAGGTTTTCCTTCTAAGCTAGGGGCCAGTTATTCTTCAGCACTATTGATCATTAGAGGCATTGTAGCAATATCACCAGTGATGAAATGGGCAGATCCTTTCAGAAACATGGTGCATAAAATGTTTTATTTTCCATGATATTTCTGGTTCAATAATTTGGTTTCTTGTGTGTGCGCAGGTATGATTCAGAGAAGGATAACTACATCGATCTGATGGAGCTGAAGCTGATGATGGAGAAACTCGGAGCACCTCAGACTCACCTGGGCCTGAAGAACATGATCAAAGAAGTAGATGAAGACTTGGATGGCAAACTCAGTTTCAGAGAGGTAAATGCTCCTCTGTGTTAAAACAGTTGGTTGCAGATTTTACAGCAAAACGTAAATTATGAAGAGCTGTATTTCACATGAAACTAGTATTTTCTGGGATGAACATTCCCCACATTAATCACCTCCATCCTTTCCTCTAGTTTCTCCTTATCTTCAGAAAAGCAGCAGCAGGAGAGCTGGCAGAGGACAGCGGACTTCACGTCTTGGCACGTTTGTCGGAGATTGACGTGTCAACTGAGGGAGTGAAGGGAGCCAAATCATTCTTTGAGGCAAAAGTAAAGAATCATGACATTTAATACTTTTATTTTCACCCCTTAGCACAAAAAAACCCCTCAAATTAATTTATATTATTAAACCCATCTTAGTCTATGATAGCTCTGTGTTTTAATAATGACTTTAATTTCCTGCCTAGATGAGTTGCATTGAATGCCACTGATAAGAAAATTCAGTTTAGGATCACCTAAAATGTATATTTTCCTCTGTGACAGGTGCAGGCCATTAACGAATCAAACCGGTTTGAGGCGGAAATCCGTAATGAGCAGGAGGAGAAGAAGCGTCAGGCGGAAGAGAGGAAACAAAGACAAGCCGCTTTCAAAGAGTTGAAGTCAGCCTTCAAATAGCCGCATCCACCTCGACAGCCTCGATTTACTTATCTGTGTGTGTGTGTGTGTGTGTGTGTGTCTGTCTGTCTGTCATCAGAGTCCCCCGCAATCAGAGATACTATGCAAGGCTGTGAAACGCTTAGAAATCCATGCAGATTCATCTTCCTGAGAGAGGGAACACCTGTGTAGTTTGTGCTCATGAGCGGATCTCTTGTCTAGTTTTATCTTTGCCTCTTTCTCTCGCTCTCTCTCAGGCTGATTTTGAATGTGAAGCCAGACACTGATCTCAGTACACTGGATTGGATTTGTTCTGTTGCAGTCGCATGAGTATATATATGTACTGTAGTTCATTCACCTCATCGTTGCGTCAGTATCGTTTTAACTTTAACGGCATCTTGCGTCTTGTTCTCGTCGATGTGTCAGTAGGTTTAATTCTAACGCTTAAGGGGTTTTAAAGTTTTTTTTTAATCGACTTGTACTCTCAGTATGCCATATCCTATGTTATATTCATATCAGTGGCATAATTTCCTGTTTATGCAAGAAATGCTTTACACTGTACCGTAACTAATTCAATTTTCCTCAATGACCCTTTAAACATGAGAGGATTAGTGTACATCAGATCTCTGCTCTTGTTCACAGATACATTAAGAGCATAAAATAGTCTATATTTTTACTGAGCAGAGAGAGAGATGAAGAGGTGGTTTTGGGTGTATGCATGTGTGGTGATGATTGTAATGGTGTTTGTTGAGTGTTTATATATAGTTTTGTGCATGGTCACTGTGGTGTCGTTGTCCATACATGGTTCCCTTTAGTCTGTAAGGTGTCCAGTGTTAAATGTGGCACACACATGTTTTACAATTGGTCTATAAAATCAAAATGGGAAATGACTGTAAATTTGAAATGGCTTACAAAAGCAAGTAATTGCAACTTGGTTTCAACAACTTTGTGGTTCATGTCAATGGAGGTGTTGTCAGGACAAGGTCATCTGACTGTTTAACCTCTGAACACCTGTATTGAGCTTCCATGTGTGCTAAACAAGTAACTGAAATGCTAACGGGGTTGGTCAGATACCAGATGGATGAGTGAAATCCACCACCTCAGCTTTTGTTTAGAGGGATAGTTCACCCATAGTTTTATTTACTCACCCTCATGTTGTTCTAAACATGTATAACTCTCTTCTGCTGAAGACATAAGAAAAATGCTTAAACCGTTTTTATCCATATAATGAAAGTCAGTGGGGTTCCACAGAAGCAAGAATGTCATACAGGTTTGGAACGACATGATGGTGAGAAAATTATTTTTGGGTGAACTACCTCTCAAGTGTCAACTGCCTAAATCTGGCTTGCTTAATATTTGTCAAATTATGACCAATATTAGAAGCCTTGCAAAACACCCAATTCACAGTGAAATGAGGTGAAAGCGTGTGTGTTTTGTTAATAGAAGCAAGGCTTTTGATTTATTAAAATAATATATAGGAATGGTTGTTCTGTAGACCTGGTGCATGAATTCCAGCATCAAAATGGCAAATGTTATTTATTAAATATCTAGTTTTAAAAAACTAGATTACTGTGACATCTGGAAAAATGAGGGAACATATCATTCCACAAGCGTAACGAATTGAACGTTTAATGGTCATGTGACATGCAGTACACTGTGGCAAAAGTAACTGAGATGCTATGTATAAAGACAAATCTATATTTTCATGTGATGAAAATTAAAAAATAATTTTAGTTTTGTATGGAAAGGGGTCTTGTGAAAAGAAACATTCTTATTTTTCAATATGTATTTTGTTGCCTACAATCTTGTCTCCCTTCTATTCTCCGTGTATCAGATTATCCTTTACAATCAAATAAATAAAGGCAAAATACCTTTATTCTTTTCTACATTAGAGTCAATATTGTTGGCAACTGCTATGCTTCATGTTCCTTGTGTCTGTGTTGCGTGTCACTGGTAAATGTTCTTGTTTGTTCACTAGTTCTGTGGAAATTCAAACAATAGGTGTATAAATATTTGTCTCCCAATCTTTCCAGCCATCTACTTTTTTTCTTTTGTTACCTACTGTTTAACTGAAAAGTATTTTGAATATTGGGTTTTAAGGGGTTATTATAGTAGTGCATATGTTATTGGTTGGTGAATGAGGAGTCGACTGATGACACCAATCAAACAACTTTTGCATTCTGTTAGAAGCCATCTGTCTTTTTATTTTAATTTTATTTTAATTTTTTTTTTTGAGAGAGAGGGAGAGAGATGTTAGCTGTTCCATTGTTGTTGTGCCAAATGATTTCGCACTTCGGTATTGTGTTAGGCTTGTTTTAGTACAACATTCCGCTGTAAAGTTTCCTGAAGTCCTTCATGATACTGATCGACAGCCTCAGCAGATATCATTTGAGTTAATATGAGAACAGTTAATTAGAATTTAGACTAAACATCACTGATCTACAATGTTAATATTCTATTTAAAAAGTCATGATTAGTCATTAAAATCCCTCTTTACAGTTTTGGTTCTATAATTAATGTTTGCACGTCTAAATAACTTAAATAGAGCTTTGGCAGTATTAACTTCTATGGATTTCTGTGTAAATCTGCTCCTTCCAAGTTAGAGAACACAAAAAGCACAACATTTTTAAACTTTTTATTTTGCTAGAATTGTTTTTTTCTGTGAAATGTAATGCCAAGAGGATTGGAAATGACAGTGTACTTAAACAATTTCATCATATGGCATGTTTATATCGTTTCATTCTTTATTCCAGCGATTTGACAATGGTTGAAAGGGCCTTGAACCATCCTGACCATATCTGTACCTTACTGTCACTGTCTCTTTCAGTTGAAACTGGTGGTCATGGTATCATACTCTTGTAGGCTTATACATACTGATATGTGGCTTCTATAATATGCACATTTATTTTTGATTTTCTTACTAAAATGTATAATTATTCTTGTGACAATAAAAATACTTTTAATTTGGAAAAAATGTTGTTTACTGGTCATTGATATTGTTATGTTATGTGTCCTACTCATTCAGTTATATAAAATTTAGAAACAATATGAAATATATTGGGTAGTATATGTACACACACACAAATATGATTGATTGTTTTAAAGTACTAGAAATATTTGTTTTGTTAGACTTACGTTTGAGAATCTGGGCACGCTATCACTGAGAAGGTGTCACCTAAGCACTAGTGTACACGAGTAAAGTACTCAAGTTTATGAAATTAATGTTTTGTAAATTACCTTGAAAAGTATGAAGTCAAGCACTAGGTGGAGCTATTTGCAAGCCCTCGTCTGTCGACGCATGAAAGATGTTTCTCTTTTTTATCTCCATTTACCTAAATTACAAACGGTACTTTAATACAAACTAGTTTACACAAGGTTTGCGCTTTAAAATTTAGTGAAACAAAACACGCTTTGATAAAAAAAAAAAAAAAAAAGCTGAAACGCTATTTATCCAGGAACTATTGTTCACATTTCTGATATGAAGCTCAAGCTCTCCGGACTTTCGTGCTAGTTGCACACGGAAGTGTTGATCACGTGACACGGTTCCAGCGTAAATATTTTTCTCCACACAGCGATTGATCCCCGACCCCGCTGTTTTAGCTTTATGAATGAGTGGTAGACTTAACTTTTCCTTAGTTTAAACTACGTAGATTTTGTCTAGTACCCCCAGCGCATTCGAATATTGAAACTAAGCAGGAAAAATGAACGTGGATCATCCTCAAACCGGACAGACTGGAGCAGCCGCCGCATCCATCACATCTACATCCAGCAGCAACTGCGTCCCGAACAGCAGCTCCACACACGCCAGCAGCATCCCTGCGGTGGGCAGCAGTAATGGTGGGGCAACTTTCTTTGCGACAGTTTGGATGCTCAGATACTTGCTCTTGTCATTTAGCATTTAGCTATACTAGTATTGGTCTTTATAAGATTGTAAATATGGGTAGGAGTGTATTTATAGTGGAAACGTGCAGTTTTTAACGTCTGTGGTAATTCACAGTTCCCACTTCGGCTGCCATGGCAACTCCATCATCCGACTCCACCGTGTCAAACGGGGTGTATGTGCCCACAGGGATCGCCAATGGAGATGTGAAACCCGTCATCTCAACTACACCACTGGCCGATTTCCTGATGCAGTTGGAGGACTACACTCCTACAGTGAGTCCGCATATTTTGCAAATATTTGCAGTATATTCTTTGGTTATTGTGAGTTGCACTGTTAACAAACTGTCTGTGTTTCAGATCCCAGACGCAGTCACAGGATACTACCTCAACCGAGCTGGTTTTGAAGCATCAGATCCAAGAATGTGAGTTAACTTGGATCAATGACTTGTCTCAGAAAGCTTTTAGGTTGTGGTGCTAAATGCATTCTCTAGGTTTGTTTTGATGCTTCAGAGTAGCCAACTTAAAACAAACTTTAACATATTTTTAACAAGATCATAAGTTTGTTCATATTGCATGTAGTTTGGAGGCCGGTTAACATCATGAACGATAACTATATTAGCATCCATATTAATGGATGTTAACTTTCTGTTTATTATCAGTGTTGTTATTGCTTGCTGAAACATTTTAGTTATTTGAAAAACAACTGAAATAAAAATATTTGGTGAGAAACTTAAGTTTATACAACTTAAATGAAAATTAGAAAACATTAGAAACACTACAAACTTTGATTTGAACCAAAAAAGTATTTGAAAATCGGACAAAAAGACAAAGGTACAAGACTTAACGGTTGTAGTGATGAAAAGAACTACAATCCCATGAAGCACTGTAAATGGAGAAATATAAAACAACTAATTAATTTATTAACGTTGATTAGATGTATGGAAACAATCAATTATAAGTTGGGCGGAGCTAAAGAGATATTTTGCTTTTTCGACTCTGATTGGTTTCATTTTCTGTACAGCATCATGGGTAATGTAGTTTTTCAGCAGGAATTCCACTGTTAAACAATTATTTAAAAAATGAGATGAAATAATGCGTGCTGACGGCTTTGAAGCAAATACCATCGATTAACAACCTCATAGCTCACAGTTGGTCTGTCTTTAAATGTTTATCGTTCAACTCAATTTCCTACTGGAGAATTTTTTTACTTCCTGAACCCAACTGTTGTACTCTATTGCATTGTTGTTAATACATTATTAGGCAATATTGAAATGCTGTATTTCTTAATATAAATATCTGGTGTCAAAATCTTGCTTGCGTCAATATCCTCTTGTATGTTGTCAGAATCCGTCTCATATCCCTGGCGTCACAGAAGTTCATCTCAGATATTGCAAACGATGCACTACAGCACTGCAAAATGAAGGGCACGGCATCCGGAAGCTCTCGAAACAAGGCCAAGGTTTGTGTTCATAAATTCACACAGTTATCTGTCATATAATGAATATTTAATCTGTCATAATTTGTACAAAATAAAAATGTGGTGTAAAAATCTCTCGTACACAGGACAAGAAATACACGTTGACAATGGAAGATCTGACACCGGCCCTGACAGAGTATGGCATAAATGTCAAGAAACCTCACTACTTCATCTGAGGGGACGTGCCTCATTCAAATGGACTGCTGGAAATGTGCCGTTTGTCACATCAGAGCTTTCAAGACATTATCCCCTCAGTGTGGGAACCATCAGCCCAGAGTTTTTAGGGATTTAGCGACTTTTTTGTATTTTCTTTAATTGTGTTTAAGTTGTTTGATTACACCACACCATGTGACTTTAGTTAATGTCAGTAAAATGCTGTATAAATAAATTCATTGTAATTAAGTTCCTCCTTTTGTTTGTGGAATTGCATGTCTTCTGAAGCCTACTGGGATCAGTTATTGTAGAAGTTGGTCTTAATTTAACTACTGTAGGGAGTTTACATTTGTGACGTCCGTTCATACACTGTCTAAACTTCTCATCTCAGCTTTATGGATTTAGTTTCACACCATAAGAGGCTTGAGCTGTAACGTGTCGCAGTATTAATAGCATCTGGAGCTGCTCTCAAGTTTCCCTCTGCGGTGTAGTACAGCTGCACGCTCATCACTCCATCTCTCTAGAGCAAACATGATATAAATAATAATACAGAAATACTAACCTTTGCTTTTTGCTATTTGCAGCTGCTCTTAACTGTATGAGCTGACTGGCAAATTTAATGCAGCTGCAAGTTCAATAGGGTGACAGTGCAGTTATATTATGATGATTAAAGATATTCAGTGAAATAAAAAACAAAAGCAATGAGATTATTTCTCTGCATTTATTTGAGAATCAGTGGATTAATATCCTTTATTTTTTAAGCATTACTACCACCCCCAAATGATTTGCAGATTGAAATGGATAGAGAGCCTTTTCCCATTTCCAAAGAAAGAAGGTGAACAATGTTTCTCCTGTTTATAAAATTGCACTTTTAACCTCATTATGTATTCAGACATAGACACACAGGCTGAGGTGGAAAGAGAAAATGTGTGAATCTGCACAATGCAGATGCGTCAACAAAATATTGTACTTCGCAATTAAATATAAAAACATGTTCTGAACAGAAATGACAAATCAAACCTTGTACAACAGAAGCTTTAAGACTTCAATCGGTGGCATCGTTCAATACATTCTTCTGTTTTTCAAGTTCAACTATATTTCAAAAAGGTGCAACGTTGCAACAGTCAGTAGTCAGTTGCTATGTTTAGAAGATTCACAAAACTGGTACATTGTTGCTCAGTGAAAACCTTTTTTTTTTTCATTATTATTTTAGTCAAGTATCTTCACTTTGATTAGTGGAAACCAGTGTTGGGGAAAGTTACTTGCTTGTTTGTTTTTTAATAACTTTTTTTTTTGTGGCAAATGTAAACAAGTGATATGAAAAAGCCTCAGGCTGAAAAAAATGCAAATGCATGTCTGAACAGTAGAGGGCGCAGCTCAAACCTTTCAGCTGTGCTGACATTCTCGATTTAAAGGCACAATATGTATTTTTTTTGCTTTAAAAATATAAAAAAATCACTATATCTATGTTATATATTTTTTAAAGTTGTGTATTTACATT
This sequence comes from Abramis brama, assembly GCF_963993115.1. Lineage (NCBI taxonomy): Eukaryota > Metazoa > Chordata > Actinopteri > Cypriniformes > Leuciscidae > Abramis > Abramis brama. The sequence goes on from NC_139978.1 coordinate 23,072,287, forward strand.
ATCCCGACAGTTCCAATTAACTTCTAAATCCAGAGAAATTAATATTTTAATTCGAAGACACGGACCGTGTCTTTATTTCCGTTATGTCGCAGTCAATGGCGTCATATTCGCGTTGTCCCTGGTTTCCGCTCGTGCTGCCATGGTAACCAGAGCTATGAACCAGAGCCCTCTGATAGTAACCAAGACGACAGACGTGGACCACTGTTCGCAATGTCTATCTGCACGCTGTTGTTGTTTCGTTCAAACATTATGGACCATGGCAAGCAGACTTTGGATAAAAAAGGAGAACTAAAACGAGAATCAATATCAGCGCGGTGTTTTCGAGATGCCGAGAGCTCCCATAGACAGTATATAAACGAGAGCTCCACGTCCGAGACTTCGACCGCTCCTACATGTACTTTATTAAACAGGTGAGCACATTTACATAAAACTAATCAATGTTATATAGTTCAACAATGATAAAATGTCAGAATATGATCTGTATGTTATTCTAATGTTGATCTAGCTTAACGTTACTGCTAACGTTAGTCTCATACAGACTAGTCTCGCGTAGCCAGACCTTCAGACTGACGGCTGAAGGTCTGGAATTCATAGCAGCTTTCTTTGGCCAAGGCCCGCCCATAAGGCCGTTTGACCGACATGTCAAACAACCAATTACAGTTCGTTTCGTTCAGCGTCACGTTTCGGGGCGTGGAAATGTCCCCACAACAACAGACCGGCGTGCAACAAGTCAGTCAGCACAGAAAATCAAAGAAGGAGAAGAAAACAAGCAGTAAGTCATTGATCTGTTCGTGCACGCATACTTTTGAGAATCCTACGTTTAGCTGATCTTGATAAATGCGCATTGTCACTCATGTAAACACAACAGTTTTTCTTCCGCAATCACACGTCTGCGCTTTGATTCCCGGCGGACCGAAAATAAACGCGACACTCGCGCCCCCGGAAATCCGATAAAATTCAACCAATCAGATGACGACTTCGACATTCCTGAAGTGTTTCCAGTTAAGTGTACCATATGCATCAGACGTTTAGCCAACGTTCCGTGGGCGTGACGTCTGAGGCTGAGACTACATACAGACAAACTAACACATAAGTTACATTTCAACACATTCAAATGCAGTTTAGTGTGCTAGTGTAATGTTAGACCAAGTGAAACAGCGCTGCGTTACCTCACAAGTTTAATTTGTCTAATAAACTGACCTGTGAGTAACGTTAGTGATTCTGTGTGTAGTTCGGTAGAATGAAATGTCCATATTCCTTTTATATCCGCGGGACTCGCGTCGCGTGTGGAGCTGATAGCTGTCTCTTAGCAATCCCGAACTGCTTCATATCACAGTCATGATAAAAACATTGATGTATTCAGTCATCCATAAACATTATTAGATCGGTCGGCTTGACGTTGACGACAACATCCATAATTCTTAGCAAATGTTGCGTCATCAAACTACGCCTTTGTTATTGTAAATAGGTTAGCGACCCCTAGTGGAGAAAAAATCCCATACTGTACGTTTAAAAAAAAAAAATTGTAAAATGTTTATGTGCAAGTGAGATGAGTAAATGCCTGCTCACATTTAGAATACTAAAATGTTTACACAGCGCACACAACGCCTCTGAACATGGAGACAGGAGAGCAGTGAGTCAATAAATCGGAAAACAAAGAAACTTCCATTATTTCATTCAAAAAGTAAGATATTTTGTTGTAAAAGTAAAATGTATGTGTTCCTTTAATAACTACTTGGAAAAAAGTAATTGATTAAGTAACTGGGGTTACTTGTAATCTGTTACTACCCCTAACACTGGAAAACTATGCACCTCTAGACTGAAAACGTAATACGCATCTGCATGACGTCACCGTTTTTTAGTTTACACAGAGATTTTAATGGTATCGTTTTCAAAAACTTGCACTTTGAAACCCGTTTTCAAATGTTTGCGTTTTCAGCCCCCAAAACGCCTTTGTCGCGTAAATGAACGGCCAAAACACATAAGAAGTGAATTAGTTGAAAAAGGTGTCATGTAAACGGCCCTAAGGATAAAGGTGTCAGTGCTGTGGGTAGTGCACTACACTAAAAAACATTTGCCCTCACAGGGACACAGTTCAATCTGGCCTGCGTCACATACTGATCCATTATCTCTCTCTTTCCTCCAATGCCCTATCTCAACTGTTGCCTAATATATTAATAGCATATCTCCAGAAAAAGTGTGCTGTTTTTAATTTTCAATCCATTAAGAGCACTGAGG
>NC_139978.1:23074724-23112724 GCF_963993115.1 Abramis brama
GAGCACTGAGGAAGATTCTTTTGAAGAATGTAAAGGCTCATGTGAAACATATGAACATGCACTTCAATTCGCAGATAAAAACAATTCAATTTTATCAGACATTACAAGCCCTAATACACCTTGATTTCTTTGCAAGTCATTTGGATAAAAGCATCTGCTGAGTGTATGTAAAATGTAAAAACACAAATGAAGTGCTTTGCATATTGTACTTACCATGTCAATCACAGAGCACAGGCACATGCAAACACTTCACATTTAACAAAAAAAAAAAGAAAAAGAAAGAAATTTCCAATTTCTTTTTAGAACCAATATGTTTTATGTATACAGTATGTAATTCTAATATCCACCTTTTGAGCTGCTAAACATTTTCCTCTAACCTCCTTCAGTTTAACAACAAATAATGTTATAATTAAATACAAAAAAAACTTAAATATAATTTCTTAAATAATGTGTGTCCTATGAACGTAACTTAACAGTGAGCAGTCAACCATTTTAGTGTTACAAATATGTGCAGTTTAAACCACAGGCACGGGACAAACAAAAGAACAGACTTGTCTTCGTGTCTCTGTGTCCACGGATAACAAAGTTTTCAGACATTTGTCTGTATTATGCAAGTCACTCAACAGTAAATGTTCACAGAACAGAAGTGTGAACACTTATTGAGGATGTCTGGTAAATTCAGTCACCAAAAAACAAACAAGTCCTGAATCGGAGTAGCCAGTCGAAATAAAAATCACCAGACTTTGTATGACGGATCTTTGTAAAAGTACCCTTTCAAAACAAACAGCACTACCTGTTTATAAACTGTGAAGCAAGTGATTTTGTACAATGGCAGAGGATTCAGGCTGATGATGTCTCGTGAATTTGTTGAATGTCTCTCAGTATTGATCTACACTGCACTGGTGTCTTCATTGGGTTTGACTGGCTTGGTGCCGGGTGGAACTGGGATGGGACGCCGTTTACGCTTTGTTACCTTGCCGCTCTGCCCGTTTACAATACCCTGAGCCATGCCCTCCATATCCTCCACACCAATATTAATGGCTTCTGCCAGCTCCTTCCTAGTCACAGATACAAACTGTGGATCCTCAGCAAGGAGTCTAGACCACCATCTCTCAGTGCCTGCGGATTAATGGAAAATACATCTTAATAGTCTTCCCTGAGAAGGTCTGTAATGAATGTACAGTACATGAGATGTAGTTTACCTGCTGAATGAGTTTGTCGGTGGCTGGTGAAGCTTCTGTTGCTGCTCTCTGGTTCTTTGATGCTCCATATGAGGGATTATATGGGAACTGAGAGAGTCACACACACAGACAGTTGTCAGGAATATCAAAAAGTCACCGTACTGTGTTCAGCTAAGGATATGCAACATTTGTCCACACCTGTGTGATATCAGTCCTCACAGTGAAATCTGAAAGCTGTCTGTCATCAACGCTTGAGGCTCCGCCCACATACAAACGGGAGTCTCCTATTGGTTGCACAGGAAATAATGTCATTTATACAATAAAATGTGTAGATTACTGTCAATATAATGATTATCAATGCAATTTCTTCATGGTATGATGATTATGATAGGCTTGATAGATTAATATATTTTGAATGTTAAAGTTTGGGGTCAAAATGTTTTAATGTTTTGAAGGAAGTATCTTATGCTCACCAAGACTGCATTTAAACAGCAATATTTTGATATATTTATTATTGTGATGGCAAAGCTGAATTTTCAGCATCATTACTCCAGTCTTCAGAGTCACATGATCCTTCAGAAATTATTCTAATATACTGATTTGCTGCTCAAGAAACATTTCTTATTATTATCAATGTTAAAAACAGTTGTCCTGCTTATTATTTTTGGTACAGTAGACTCTTTTTATTCAGGATTATTAAATGAATAGAAAGTTCATTTCAAAGTACTTTTGATCAATTTAATGTGTCCTTGCGGATTAAAAGTATTAATTTATTTTTTCAAATGAAAAAATCGTATTGTCCCCAAACCTACTGTATAAGGAGGCATTTGTTATACTGCATTTAATTAAAATTAAATAATAACATTTAATAAAAAAAAGAAAACAGTACTTTTAATGTACTACTGTAAAACAAATGACTGCATCATTACAGTCAGTAATGAGAATCATTAGGGTATAAAATATAGTGGATTGTCTTGACAATAATATCACAATGGAAAATAAATGTATTCATTTTATAATTGTTTCTATTTTTCTTTGATCACCTACTGTTTTCACTCATGTCCTCGTATGAATAGTTTCTGGTTGCAGTAGTTGACAGAGACTCGCTCTCAAAAGTAAACCTGGATGACATCCTAAAAAAACATCAGATGAGCATAATGACCATTACAGATACACATTAAGTGCACTTTTTCATTAAAGTTATCTTCACTCACTCTTCAATGAATTTGGCATTGTTATTGGTGTTGGTTTTCGTTGGCATGTTATCAGGGAAGAACTCAGTGTTTGGGAGGAAGACGGAGTCTGGAGGGGACTCTACATCCTCCAGTCGAGTCTCAGCAAACTGCAGGGGCCTCTGGCTGGTCATCTGTGTGGAGAGGGGGCTGCTGGGCTCAGAGGAGAAGGGGTCCACGTTGATCCCAAACAGACCACCAGTCCGCTGCATAGATAGAGACACAGAGGATGTAAGTCCAGAAGGATGTCTATATCTACATTTATCTATTTCCTTAAGAAGATGCTTTACTGCAGACCCTATAGATGCCGTCCTCTCCTCCCTCCAAGGCACGGTCCATCTCATCCTCAGCGATCAGGTCACCTGAGATGGCCCTGTGCAGTTCGGGTGCTGCCTCCTCCTCGATGCTGCGCAGACCTGCCTGCAAAACCAGAGCAGCACATGGACAGGGTAGGAGAGCGAAGCAAATAGTATCGTTTTATTTCACCGCTGGAAAGAGGAATGTGTATTTAAATTGGGTCATTTATGTAGTTGAAATGTGAAATTATTTGTGTCTTCTAGACTGAGAAAAGCCAGAAAATGTATTTTTGGCTCATGTGGATGAAAGACAACAACTCCCAGAATGCACTTGCTTCGTTGCCCTACGAGGCCACTCCCAAGCCACGCCTACCGGTTACAGAGGGCAGTATTGGAAGAAATGATACAACTAGGCTACTAGTTGACTGGAAACTGAAAAGACACTGTTTTATCGTGAGATCCCATTTGATCCCATATGAGCGGGTTGAAAACATACGGAACCAGCTTCTACTACTGGCTGTAGTCTCTAGCCTCTGGCCAAAAAAGCCTCAGATGGCGCAAAATGATGATTTTTTGCGTCATCTGAGTTTTTTTTCCAGACACTCAATACAGAAATCTCTCGTCTCAGGGGGACATGAGTGAGGGAAGCACAGTCATTCGAAAATACTACCGGGTTTCTACTGATACAAAGCTTAATGCTAATCGGTGAAGTATCCCTTTAAGTATTTTTCTATCTTTAAAATAATGCCACTTGGTTTGATATTTACTGCAGGTATGTATCATAAAGTGCACCTTAATCTCATCAGTGTTCTTCTTGGTGGGCCTGTACCCGTAGTATTCCTCCTGCCGCTTCATAAACTTGCGGAAATGTTCCTGAATCAGGAAGGTGGCATAGAACTTTCCAACGGTGACTTCATCCTCTGCAGCCAATAGAATCACATTTTAGTCAGACATGGATCATTGTTGAAATTTGACACTTGACATGAATGAGTCCAATGACTTCACCTCCAATGGGCGGAATGACCTGGTCCAACAACTTCATACTGGTCCGTTTCCAGATCGATTTAATGATGGCCCTCAGCTCCTCATTGGCCTGCTCAAAGTTTCCTAACAGAAAAATGTCAGTTAAATACTATGCCGAGAAATTAACTGCTAACTAAATTTGATTTCAATTCCACACCTTCAGTTTTAATTTTCAGAGCTGTTCTGACCAGTGCGAAGAGTGTGGCGTTGAAGGTCACTGTGCCGTCACTGTTCAGCGGCATGTTCATGGAAATCAGGCGCTGAGGTGGAAGTTCAAAATACATTTTAAAAATGCATGTAGAAATACACTTCAAATCAAAAGACTGGAGTCAGTAAGACTTTTTAAATAATAATAAATAAATATTAAATAAAAAATAAATAATAAATGTTTCTTCAAATCAGCATACTAGAATTATTTCAGTAGGTTCATGTGACACTGAAGACTGGAGTAATGGCTGCTAAAAATTCAGCTTTGCCATCACAGGAATAAATTACGTTTTAAAATATATTCAAATAGAACACAGTTATTTTAAATTATAATAACATTTCATATTAAATGTTGTCTTGAGCATAAGAAAACATTAAAAACATTTAAAAATCTTACCAACCCCAAACTTTTGAATGGTAGTGTACGTTCAACAAAACCAAAAAAGTAATACCAATTCTCTTACCTTACATGCTGAGCGATGGGGACAAAATTTACCAAAACCTAATGGTGGTTGGATCCTCCGCAGGAGAGTGACTACATCCAGATGTTTGATTCGTCCCCTTTATAAGGACAGTAGACAATGTATTCATAAAATTCATAAAATGTTAACAACATCCAAGAAGCACAAAGCTACATGATAAGATGTCATTAGCATTGGAGTCTCATGTGATTTAACTCACGTTGCTTCAGGATCATACTCCGCCCAGATCTTCTTGAACTCATCCAAGTGATGCGGACCGAGGATTGACCAGTCGTGAGTGAGGTAGTCAAAATTGTTCATAATGACAGCCACAAACAAATTGATAACCTACCAAGAAGAGAATGATTTCAACAATGTTGGATACAGTATTTAGAGTTGTTTTCCATGTAAAAACGTATCTCTGCTAAACATCAATAAAATCCTATTGTATTTGAACTTTCTTGAGAAAAAAAAGAGCTCCATTATTTGCTTACCAAAAATGCACACAGCATGTAAAAGCTGATGAAGTAGCAGACAGAAATGCTGGATCCGCAGGTATACTCCTCTCCAGGGCCGTAGTCCGATTTGGGGTCGCAGAGCTTCCCGTACATAGAGGCTAGCATGACGTTAGGCCACTGCTCTCCAGTGGCAACACTGTGAACCCACACATTGACAAGTTAGCTGATTATTCAACAACAACAAAAATGCTATTTCATCTTTTCAGAGTTGCACTATATGAGCTCTCAAGCTGAGATTGCATAAAATGGTTTGCAAAGAATGACTTGCATTAGAGAACAAACAAGCAAAAAATAATTTCCCTAAGTGCATGACTTACCGAAACAATACCAAAACAGCTTGGGGGAAAGTTTGGAAATTGTTGTTGCGGTTAATCTCTGTACCATCGACCAGGGCTATTTTACCAAACATCTATAGAGAGGAGGAGAAAGAAAGAGGAAGAATGAAAATTGGAGAAAAGATTATAACAAGAAGGAGATCAAAAACAGGACATTTAAACAACTCAGAGAAACCAGATAAGGGAAGCTCACCTGCATCCCTATGACAGCATAGATGAAGAAGAGCATGACAATGAGAAGAGCCACATGAGGCAGTGCCTGAAGGAGGAACACAACATCATTTAATGTAAGAAACATCCGCTTAAAGCTAAAGCAAGGTTTACTTTTCATAAAACCTTTCCATCGTTTTCGAAAGAAGTCTCTTATGTCTCTTAGTCTCTCATGGCTCCATTTATTTGATCACAAACACAGCAAAACATATAATCAGGATTCTTTGATGATTAGAAAGTTCGAAAGAACAGCATATATTTGAAATAGAAATCTTTTGTAACATTATACATGTCTTTATTATATCTTTTGAACAATTTAATGCACCTGAATATATAATTTCTTTAAAAAAAAAAAACATCACTCTGACTGTTTGGTCCCCAAACATTTTCGTTTTCTTTTGTGATCAAGTTGTTGATTTGTAATTCTCTTGTCTTACCTGGAAGGACTTAATAAAGGTCCAGAGAAGGTTCCTGATCCCCTCTGAGCGATTGAGCAGTTTAATGAGACGCAGCACACGGAACAGCCGGAAGAATGTGATGGAAACTCTGACATTCTCTGCATCCTGTAATAGAGTAAAATAGAGATAAATATTTAGCTCCACCTAACAAACAAATCAAATGCTAAAAGTTTTAGACATTTGAAAAAGTGTTTAAAAAGAAAACAAACCAGGAAAATGTACTTACAGCAATTGCCTGCATTGGATTCACTTCCTGAAAAATATAATATAATATAATATAATATAATAATAAAAAAAATACATAGCAACACCATAATGTGGTATCATGCATAGTAGATCTTTTGTGTATATTTAAGCTTTTAAATAAAATGCAGTCAAGACACACACTTTACCTAAATCATACCCCTTTAAATCAGACTATTTAGGCAAGCAAATGGGACTAAAACAAAAATGAATTTAAAAAAAAAAACTTTTTAGAAAGCTTTTAATCCATTAGTAAGAATCTGTTGATTGAGCTCAAGATTATTAATGGCTATCTAACACATTCAGTTCTCCTTGTTCATCTTGAATGAGATAATTTGAGTGGTGTGTGTTTTCACAGTAGTCCAATGCAGTGCAGAATGATATTTACAGCACAACCATGTAGACACCAGATTCCTCCGCTGGTCTCCAGCGCAGCCTGAGGGAAACAGAGAGATGAAAGGTGTGAATGTAGTGCATGAGAGAAACGGCAATGCATCTTGGGAATCAGAGACAAACATCAACATAACATCACAATGGATCACACTTCCAAAACAAGTTGGTTATTTATATAGGCAATAAAAAGTGCATCAAATCACTCTCGGGGATGTGCAGCAGTGTGTATTAAGCAGCTGTGAAAGATGGGAAGAGGGTGGTTCATTAACAAGTGAAATGAATCATGAAAATGAGCCCATCAATGGCCACTGATGAGTGAAGTTGGTTGGATGAAAAGAAAATCGAGCTGGAGCTGATGAAATCGGTACCTCCTGTGCACTAATGCTGATATTGACTGCTTGCTGTGGTCTGTGCTTCATGTATCGCTAAATACGGGTTTAAAATACAAGCCATTGTTGGTCGCCGTTCGAAATGCTTAACTTTTTGTAGAGACATTTACAAAACATTTAAATCACTGCGACAATATTTTTACATAATTGCGTAGCCTCGAATATTTGCCATACTCACATCAACCTCACTGAGGACCACGTCCACGACACTACCGACCACGATGACGAAATCAAACACATTCCAAGGGTCTCCAAAGTAACCCTGTATGAAGACGCACAAAATACCAACAATGTATTAAAATATAGCACATCTTCTTATTCAGAGTTTCATATTGAGGAAGCAGGAGTACCTTTGCTTTGAATGCAATGAGTTTGACAACCATCTCGCCAGTGAACAGGACAGTGAAGATGAGGTTAAGAGTGTCAGAGAGTTTGGTTATGTGATCGGACTGGTTGCAGTGCTATACCACAGAGAGAAGAGAGACAAGAGATGAACAAAGCAGACATTTTTGTATTATGAAATATTATATAGACTGAACATTGTTCTGACCAACATACTGACTGAATAGAACAATAAAGCTTTACTTTAAAATCATGGTTGTAGATAATGGTAAATGATAAGGGTTTTTAATGGTTTTATAATGGTCTTTGAACTCAAAGATAGTTAATATTACATGGAGCAATAAAATTACATAATATCCATGTGACTCCAGTGGTTTAACCTCAATCTTATAAAGCGACGCAAGTGCTTTGTTTGCAAAAAAAAACATTATTAACCAGTTTATTTATGAAAATATTTACCTGCAATTCAGTAGGGGGAGCACCACGACGTATGCGTGTTGTATTGACTCAATACTGGTAGTTGTTCCGTGAACTCGCTATAGAGGTATGTAGAGGTAAATTATGTTTTTTTTTGCGCAAACAAAGCATCTGCGTCGCTTAATAAGATTGAGGTTAAACACCTGGAGTCACATGGATTACTTTAATAATGTCTTTCCTATTGTTCTGGACCTTGAATGTGTAAATTGTGTTGCTCCCAATGGAGGGACTGAAAGCTCGGATTTCATCAAAAATATCTTCATTTGTGTTCCGGAGATGAACGAAGGACTTATGAGTGTGGAACATCATGAGTTAATGACAGAACTTACCCTTTAAGTATCTTTAAAAAAATCTAACTGACCCCAAACATTTTTACAGTAGTGTACATAACTAGTTGTAAATAAATGTAACTGCTTTTTAACTGCTTACCTGCATTCCAAGACACAGTGTGTTGAGCATGATGAGAAAGAACATGAGATACTCAAAGTAGCAGGAGGTCACGAAGTACCACACACGGTACTGATGCCTGTTCTTCGGAATGTAGCATTTGAGGGGTCGCGCTTTCAGCGCGTACTGCACACATTGACGCTGGTGAGGGGTGAGACAGCAAGAAAAAATGATTGTGAAAATCCCCAAAACACAATGCATGGCCATCATAAACCTGATAGTGTAAATACAATAATAGTGGAGTTAAAGGAAAAATCTTTTGGTCAAATTTTATGGATCAAGTCCCATGTGAATAATAACATCAGAGAGCAACCGTCTCATGCTAGTTACCTGGTTCTTGTCCAGCTCGCAGTTCTTGTATTCCTGCTCTCCTTGTTTTTGAAAAGTGATGATGATGAAGCCCACAAAGATGTTCATCATGAAGAAAGCAATGATGATGATGTAGATGATAAAGAATATGGAGATTCCCACACGATTATTGTACAAAGGACCTGTGTCCACTGCATTAGAGTCTATGGCCCTATAGAGGATCCTGTTGAAAATGAGTGAAGGAAGGTTTTGTGTGTGTAACATGTTATTGACAGATGAAACAATATTTTAAGTGTAACTCAAATTATAGTCACATGAAGATCTTAATAGGATGAGATTTTTCGCACACTCACTCTGGCCAGCCCTCAAATGTGGAAATGGTAAAGAGAGCCAGCATGCCGTTCAGCACATTGTCAAAGTTGAAGTCGCTGTTGACCCACTGGCGGTTATGGACCTCCGTGTCATGAAGAGAATTTTGCACATGCTTTAAAAATGTTCCCCTAAGAACAACCAAAAGCAAGAGACATGTTTTAGATACTTATCAGCAGCAACATGAGGAGGAAAAAGCAAAGAAATGTGGCTAAAAATACTCACTGACACTCCTCTGCTGTCTTTTGTAAGGGGTCCGTACAATAGAACAATTTCCCCTGAATAAAGATAAAACATTCAGCATTCAATAGCTTTCTTTCATTTCAAAACACAGTGTTTTATAGCACAATATGGAGGTTGTCTCACCTTGAAGAGCTGCACTCCTATGCAGGCGAACATGAAATCCAAGAGCATGGTGACTAAGACGATATTACCAATGGTCTTTATAGCCACAAACATACACTGGACCACGTGCTGGAGAGGGGAATTTAAGTATATTTAGTGCCTAACATGATAATGCTTTTAAGATTGCTTAAGTACTAATGCAACCATTTAATATCCACATTTAAAATGTCCTCAAAATTGTTTTGATGGCAGTTATCCATATATAAATTCACAGACAAATGCCACATCACAAATCAAAGCAGCTTTTTAGTTAGGATGCTGAACACATACACACCTTTAACCCTTTGGCTCTGTTGATGGCCCTTAGAGGTCTTAGTACCCTCAACACCCTGAGAATCTTCACCACTGAGATGGTACTAGACCTGCAATCCATTAATGCAGTCCAATTATTGGTCTTGACTGAATATTAATAAAAAAAATGAAACCAGCAAAAACATTAACATATTTCACTAATTTGTTTACTAAAATACTACCAACAAAATTCACAATATCTTTCATTAACTACACGTTAACATGTGAAGTAAGTTGCTATATGTGTTTGATTCACTAAAAGAAATGACTCACATGAGTCATTCATTCAGGAATCATTTAGACTACACTGGTCACGCTGGATTTGCTACAAAGAATCAGCTAATAAAAGTAATTTGTCTGGGAATAGTTTTGAGTACATTGGTCATGCTAAGTGTTTTTGGTTCACTAAAAAAAACGATTAATAAGAGTAATTTATTCCAGAATAATTTGGACTACATTGGTCGCACTATGTGTTTCTGGTTAATTAAAAGCTACTGGCTCATATGAGTCATTCATTCCAGAAACATCTGGACCATGTTGGTAACGCTTGTTTTTTTTTTTTGTTCAGAAATTGGATGACACTGTATGCTGTGTGTTTCTGATTAGTTAAAAAGAACTGGCTCATAAGAGTCATTCGTTCAGGAATCACACTACACTGGCCGTGCTGTATGTATTTGATTCACCAAATAGAATCGGGTCATTTGAGTCATTCATTCACAAATTGGATTACACTGTTTGTACCGTACATCTCACTCTATAGATTAATTAGGAGTGTTGCTAAATAGTAAAACAGCCACTAAATAGAAGTGCAGATAATGTTCATCAGAGCAAAAATGCATGTGTGTGAATGGTTAACTGATTTTTTATGCTTTATTTGACGGGCTGTCTTTGTAGTTTATATCCAATATTAATAATGTTCCTTGTTTGAAACAAAAAATGTCTTTGTCAAAGCGATGATAGCTGCTTTATCCAACAAAGAGTGGGGGTGATGCTTAAACAGCATAAAATATTATTGAACTTACTCCATGCCCATGGACAAGAGGGAAACACCCACAACAATGAGATCTAGAATGTTGAAGGAGTTTCGGCAGAAAGAGCCAGTATGCAGGAACGCTCCATAAACCGTCATCTAAAAATACACAGGTCAATTCTGAATTACATGTCAGGCAAACCACAAATCTGAAAGTTAAATAATGTTGACAAGCATGTTACCTTCAGCACAATCTCAATGGTGAAGACAGTCGTGAAGACAATGTCTGCATAAGCCAAGACCTGTGAGATGAATGAATGAACGCAGATTTTTATGAACGGATAACTAAAAGTTCAGTCAAAGCAATACAGTAATCAAAATGTTGGTACCTTGTTTCGGAAAGAACGGGGGTCGATGGGGTCTTCAGCAGCCAGGGAGATACTGCTGAGGAGGATGAAGAGGAGGATGATGTTGGTGAAGGTGGTGTGGTTGATGATCCTGTGGCAAAGCTTCCGGAACCTTTCAACAGAGAGCATCAGTTACTAACCACTGACAGCAAATCACTAACACTTCATTTTGAGGCCATTTGTTAGGCACAGTTCAAGTATAGTCCTAAATTTAGTTTCTACATTGTAATAAAAAACAGGGCATAAAGTCTAACTTGTTCTGTGGGCCAAAGATGAAAAAGGAGCTGGCCTCGGGCATGGGCACCACTGTCTCCTTGAGCTGCAAGTCGGCCATGGGTCTGGGTCTGGGGCTGATAGGGATCTCTGGTTCAACTTCCTCATCATCACCTGAGCAGGCGTGATGGATTACAGCTCAGTCAACTCAAAAACATCACATACATTCACAGATCTATGTGCGTATTTGTGATCCACTAAGATTTTGATTAGTGTTGATGCTGTACATATCATTTAGTTTTGCACAGCTCAAGAACCACATGAAAATAGCCAGCAGTGTGGTTTGAAATGTGCTCCATAAATGAGCTTGGAGGCTGGAGCTAATAATACATTTTACTTAATAATAGATCAGCTATCTTTGAACTTCATCCTTTACATGTTTAGAGATGTAGTGTGTGCGGTGTCAGCATTTTATGAAGTGCAGAGCCCTCAGATGTTATTTAAACCTTACCTGGAAAGTCTGCAGGAGGAAAGGGGTCCTTCACTTCATTAACATTTGATTCAAACTCATCTATTTTGAGCTGGAGGCAAACACATAATGAAACTGGTTTAGGCAGTTGAATTTGATGTGGCTGATTGAAGATCCAATGTGCTGTTGCATTTTGGATCATCTTGACAGTATTAGCTAGAAGACCAACTAGTAAAGCATTGCAGAAGGTTTATGTAAAATAAGCAATGCTCTGAGAGGTGTCAAACATACCTTGGCTGTGGTGGACATTCCCTCAGCTTTCCTGGCCTCCATCAGTCTCTTAGCCACCAGGGCCTTCTCCTCCTCACTCTTCTCTGGTAATATTCTTAGTGATATTGCAAAATATTATTACAATTTAAAATAACTGTTTTCTATTTTAATACACTTCAAAATGTCATTTATTTTTGTGCATGCATTACTATCAGTGTCGTCAGTGTCACATAGGGGTGTGCGATATCACGATTTTTGTCTCCACGGTCTGCTTTTGAAGAAATATCGTAGTATCTTGCTACAGTGTATTCTATCAGTTGCAGTTCTGGCGCCTCCGCCCCAACATACTGTACAATGCGACGTACACCACATCACATGTTAACGCAGAGGTCGAGTTACACTCACAGGATACTGCAATTCACAAAAGTTCATCATATGAAATGTTCTCAGACAGCAAATTCCTTCTCTGAGAAAGTAAAAAATATCAGAAAGGCGATCAGCATATCCTCGTGTGGCACTGAGGTAAGACAGATCAGAACACATCCTCAGAAAGTCTGATTTTGAAGAAATGAATGCTAACATTTTGGAAGAAACAGTACAGCACCTTAAAACATCAACCTGCGCCCTTGACACACTCCCCACTTCCTTTTTCAAAAGTGTGTTAAACTGCTTAGAAGCAGATCTCCTAGAAGTGGTAAACTCCTCACTTCTCTCTGGGAATTTTCCAAAGTCCCTTAAAACTGCAGTTGTCAAGCCCCTCATGAAAAAGAGCAATCTGGATAGCAACATATTGAGCAATTACAGACCAATCTCAAATCTTCCTTTCATAGGAAAGATCATTGAAAAAGTTGTCTTCAATCAGCTGAACAACTTCCTAATCTCAAATGGATACTTTGACAATTTTCAGTCTGGTTTCCGACCACATCACAGCACAGAGACAGCGCTCATAAAGATAATAAACGATATTCTGTTAAATAGTGATACAAGCAAAACATCAATTCTGGTACTACTCGACCTCAGTGCTGCATTTGACACTGTCGATCATAACATACAGGCTCTTGACAGGCTGGAAAACTGGGTCGGGCTTTCTGGGATAGCCCTAAAATGGTTTAGGTCATACTTAGGAGGGAGAGGTTATTATGTGAGTATAGGTGACCATAAGTCTGAATAGACATCCATGACATGCAGAGTCCCTCAAGGCTCAATGCTTGCGCCACTCCTGTTCAACCTGTACATGCTCCCACTGAGCCAAATAATGAGAAAGAACCAAGTTGCTTACCACAGCTATGCAGACGACACACATATCTACTTAGCCCTATCGCCTAATGATTACAGCCCCATTGAATTTCTTCAGTTAAACAATGACAAAACTGAAGTCATTGCGTTTGGAAACAAAGATGAAGGTCTCAAGATGAAGGTCTCAAGGTGAATGCATACCTTGACGCTAGGGGTCAAACAACTAAAAAATCAATTCAGGAATCTTGGTGTGACTCTGGAGTCAGACCTTAGTTGCAGTAGTCATGTCAAAGCAATAACTAAATCAGCATATCATCTGAAAAATATTGCAAGAATTAGATGCTTTGTTTCCAGACAAGACTTAGAAAAACTTGTTCATGCTTTCATCACCAGCAGGGTGGATTATTGTAATGGACTCCTCACTGGCCTTCCCAAAAAGACCACAAGACAGTTGCAGCTCATACAGAACGCTGCTTCCAGGATTCTGAGCAGAACCAGAAAATATGAACACATCACACCAGTCCTCAGATCTTTACACTGGCTCCCAGTTACATTTAGGATTGATTTTAAAGTATTATTACTGGTATATAAATTACTCAATGGCCTAGGACCTCAATACATTGCAGATATGCTCACAATATAAATGCCAGCTATACTATGCCAGCCACAGCTGGAACCAGCTTCCAGAAGAGATCAGATGTGCTCCTACAGTAGTCACATTCAAATCCAGACTCAAAACACATCTGTTTAGCTGTGCATTTACTGAATGAGTACTGTGCCAGTACATCCAGGGTCTGTGGTAGAGTAGCGAGTTTGATGTGTAATTAAACTCGAGGTTCTGTGGGGTGCGGACTGGATCGATTCTATTCCTAGAGCTTCCAAACTAATGGGTTTTTGGGGTGTGGACTGATGGGGCAGTGAACCCGAGGTTACCCCGTGAGTCAGTCCTAGAGCTCCTCCTGTCCGATTTTAGGGGAAAATCGGGTCCATCGGAGATGTCCAATAGATTTCTTAGGGGCACCAAAAGAACACCACAGACACAGTGCAATCACCATGGGAAAATCTCAGAGTAAAACTGGGAATTGTGCCAGATGAGAAGTTTATCTATGTATCGTCTTTTTACTCTTTTAATTAGGGGTTCAAGCACGAAGTGCTGAAACCCTATTGTAATTGCTCTGATTTTTAGGGGTTCAAGCACGAAGTGCTGAAACCCTATTGTAATCGTCCTGATTTTTATTATTATTATTTTTCCGCCATAAAACGCATCGTGCAGCCCAAACCGTAAGACCTAGAGACTTGAAACTTTGCCAGATGGTAGTACTATTGCTCGCTACTCAGATACACGGACTCAGCCCAATCGGCCCATAGGTGGCGCTATAGCAATCAAAAGCGCAAAACTGCTCAGAACTCCCAGACCGTAAGGCGTAGCTTCAAGTGTCTTATATCATTGAAATCCAGAGCTCCTGAAGAAAAAAACGTATATCTCCGATTTCATTTCCGCCATGATAGATTTTTCGCCATTTTGAATTTTGTCAAAAACCTACTTTTGCGAACTAGTCCCTGGTTTTTCGCCCGATCGGAACCAAACCAGTGCGGAATTGTTCTCTGGAGTCTGAAGATCAATAATTATCGAAAAAAAGTTGAAATTTCGATTAATGGTCGCTAGGGGGTGCAAAATTAACGTTGTGGGAGGAGCCTATTTTACTAAAATGGCTATAACTCAAGAAGTAATTAAGTAAACTTCACCAAACTTGGAACACATGTGTAAGAGGTCAATCTGAGGTCACAGTAAAAAAATTGCGTCGATTGGCCACATGGTGGCGCTATAAAACAAATAAAAACATATAGACAACTGACCGTTTTTCCGAATGACTTGAAATTTGGTATGCAGTGTCTTGGCCCAAGGGGCCATGTATGTCTAAAAGGATATTGGCGTATCTCGAAAAACATGGCTGCCATTGGCCAATGAGGTTTGAGCATCGTTAACGAAGTCCGATCGGAGCGAAACTCGATGGGCATGTTCGGCTCAAGCCCCTAGAGGTCTGTAAGAATTTTGAAAGAAATCGGCCACTAGTTGGCGCTAACGAGTTTTAAGGCTCTGTAATCACGTGGTGTTACACTTATCATCACAAAATGCATATCATTTGATAGATCTGCTCATGCTGAACAACTTTGCCTCAAGAACCATCACTGTCAATCAAACTGTTCATTAAATATTCATGAATATGTTAAAAACCTACTTTTGCGAACTAGTCCCTGGTTTTTCGCCCGATCAGAACCAGACCAGTCTAGGACAATTCTCTGGACTCTCTAGATCAATAATTATCGAAAAAAAGTTGAACTTTTGCATTTTTCGCATGGGTATAATTGGGTCATAAAGAAAATGGGCGTGGCAAAATGCACTCAAAAGCCTATAAATCCTAAACGAAAACTCAGAACTTCACGAAAATTGGTGAGCATATGTGCCACAACATCATTAACAAGCATGCAAAATATCATGGAGATCGGACTATAGGTGGCGCTATAACTGTTAAAAAGCTTGCCTGTATTGGCTGTAAATGGACTTTTCCATCTATTATTTCAGTGGTTAAAAGCTTTCTAAACAAATCTTAATGTCTTAAATGCTTATGTGCTTAAAGGCCTTAAATGCTTGAACCCCGATAAATGCTGCTTGCAGCTTTAATTATTATTATTATTTTCCCCTAAAACGCATCGTGCAGCCCAAACCGTAAATGCTGGAGACTTGAAACTCAGCCAAATGGTAGTCCTCAATTTGGGGAGAACCTATCAAAGTATGGCCCCGATTGGTCAATAGGTGGCGCTATAGCAAGCAAAAGTATGAAATCAGCCATAACTCCTAGACGGTTTGTCATAGAATCAAGTGTCTTATATCACTGTAATCCTTGGCTCAAGACGGTCAAAACGTATATCTCCGATTTCATTTCCGCCTGGGAAAATTTTCCGCCATTTTGAATTTTCTCAAAAACCTACTTTTGCAAACTAGTCCTAGGTTTTTCGTCCGATTGGAACCAAACCAATGCAGAAATGTTCTCTGGAGTCTGAATATCAATAATTATCGAAAAAATGTTGAAATTTCGATTCATGGACGTTAGGGGGCGTCAAAACGTACGTTGTGGGAGGAGCCTATTTTACTAAAACGGCTATAACTCGAGAAATAAATGAGTTATCTTCACCAAACTCGGTACACATGTGTAATAGTTCAATTTGAGGTCACAGTGAAAAAATCGCGACAATTGAACAGTAGGTGGCGCTATAACTTGAAAAAAACATGGAAAGGGCTATAACCACCTGACCGTTTGTCCGATTGACTTGAAAATTGGTATGCAGTGTCTTGGTCCAAGGTGCCATGTATGTCTATGAGGACATTGACGTATCTCAAAAAACATGGCCGCCATCGGCCAATGAAGTTTGAGCACCTATTAGACAAGGTTAACGGAGGCTGATCGGAACGAAACTCGATGGGCATGTTCGGCTCATGGCCCTAGAGGTCTGTAAGAATTTTGAAAGAAATCGGCCACTAGTTGGCGCTAACGAGTTTTATGGCTCTGTAATCACGTGGTGTTACACTTATAGTCACATTATGCATATCATTTGATAGATCTACTCATGCTGAACAACTTTGCCTCAAGAACCATTGCTGTCAATCAAACCGTTCATTAAATATTCGTGAACATGTTAAAAACCTACTTTTGCGAACTAGTCATAGGTTTTTCGCCCGATCGGAACCAGACCAGTCTAGGGCAATTCTCTGGACTCTCTAGATCAATAATTATCGAAAAAAAGTAGAAATTTTGCTTTTGTTTGGCTATAACATGATCATTTAGAAAATGGGCGTGTCAAAATACACTCAAACGTTTATAAATCATAAATAAAAACTCAGAACTTTACAAAAATTGATGAGCACATGTGACATAACATGCTAAAGAAGCATGGGAATTTTTATGGAGATTGGACCATAGGTGGCGCTATAACTGTTAAAAAGCTTTAAAACAATATATATTCTATGGTAAATTGCCTGTATTGGCTGTAAATGGTGTTTTCCATTTATGATCTTATAATTTTCAAATCATAATGTTCAAATCTAGTGCAGTACAATTCTCTGGACTCTCTAGATCAATAATTATCAGAAAAAGTATAACTTCTTCATTTGGATGGCTATAATAGAGTCACTTCAATATGTAGCCTTGACCAAGTGTCCCCAAAAGCCTATATCTTTTAAATATCTTTCAGATCTAGTCAGAACATGTTACTCTTAACAAGCATGAAAAATTTCAGACAGATCGGACAAAATTTGCCTCTATAACAGTTAAAAAGGTAAAAATGATATAACATGGCATATTAAGCCAATAAGTGGTATTGTACTGCCCCCTGCTGTCATTTAATCATACTACTCCCTAATATTGTTATATAATTCATATTTAGACTTTATAAAATCATTATTTTAACATTTACAATCACATTTTGTCAAAATGCATCTATTGGAGTGTTACTATTGACAATTGTTTTACATTTAGAAAACGAAAGTAAAACCTTGTCCGCCATTTAGGCCACGCCCCCCCCCCAGTACAAATTCACTCATAACTCGAAAACGGAAAGTCGCCGCGCGCTCAAATTTTGATGGTAAGGACCTCTCCGGGCTCTTGATCGAAACGTAGCTCCCGGCCCCAATCGCCCAAAAACACCGCGATGGTCTCATTCAACAGGGCTCCTCAAGCACTATCTATGCTCTGAGGTTTAGAATTTTTCGCCATCTGGTTCCCGAGATATAAGTGAAAAAACTAATTCCCATTCATTCACTTCAATTGTAAGATGGAGGCTGTAATTCCACTGTTGTCAACTAGAGGGAGCAGCAGTATTAGACATAGTATTAATCTTTTTATCAGCTTTCAGCTTTGGCCAACAAGCAAATGCTTAAAGCTATTTATTATTATTATTATGGACTGATAATACAGATCACAAAGAAATATGTGAAATGGTTAGACCATTAAAAGATATTTTCACAATAACATCCCAAAAACATTGAAAACATATTTGTCTTTGTGTGTGTGTGTGTCTGTGTGTGTCTGTGTGTGTAAGCATGCTTAATGGAAAGAACATGGAGAAACTGCTTTGTTTTACTGGTGGATAAAAAAGTATTTCAAATGAAAGTGAGTCAATTAGTGGTCTTCTACTGCCCTCTGCAGGACATTCTACTTATTAAAATATTTTTACCTGTGCTTTTGCATACATTTTTAGACTATATAAAATTGCTTGCATGAAAATCACCTATTATAACACAATCATGTTTTGTCAGTTTATCACTTCATTTGTACTGAGCTCTCAGTTTGAACAATTCTGCCTCTCAGTGATTAATTTGAAATCTGAAAATGGTGTTATACAGAGGAGATTTGCAATTATCATTTTGTTACCTATCTTTTGTTTAAAATATCTACATCTACAACCAAATGTGTTTGCATGTGTGTGTTGAAGCATGGTTAGTGTATTAAGTATTATTGTTTAAGTATTATTGTTTTCATTTACATTTTAACCACCAGAAGACCACTCATTGCTTCATTCTGCTTACTAAAATATTATTTTCCATTTAGTTTCCATTTGAAATATTGTTTAAACTTTATAAAATCATTAAAATAACATTTCAAATCATATTTTGTCTGTTTATAAATCCCACAGACTCACATTGGCTGCAATACTAATGTTTTTGAAAGACACAGACCTGATAGTCTAATCTTTGTGTATTGTGCATATAGTATTGATATTATTACTATTGCAAATCATGTTATTGTAACTCATATCTTAACAGAATATTATTTGTAATTTTAATTCTTTATTTCTTAATTGTTTTTTTCTGATTACTACAGATATTATCAACAAAGATATCAACTACACCTTCACTTTTAATATTGATAAGCTGCACACACAGCGCAATCACACACCCACTAATGCATTCAAATAAATGTAATCTTACTGTGCTACTTTATTTGTACATGATTAGAATGAACAGACATCTAAGAATATTTTTCTTCTTTTGTTAAAGCCACTTCAGACTACAAGTAAGCATTATATTACTAATCAACTATTTTAAAGGTGCCATACAATTGAAAACTGTATTTATCTTGGCATAGTTGAATGGTAAGAGTTCTGGACATGGAACTGACATACCGTGAGCCTCAAACACCATTGTTTCCTCCTTCATGTGTAAATCTCCTGTTTGCAAAAGACCGCTGAAAAATGAGTGAATTACAGCATAACACTGACTGTGACGTTGGAGTCGGGATCATTCATATTTATACCCCCCCAATTTGCATATACCAGCCCATGTTCTAGGCCAGGCAGTGTTAACGTGGACCTGCACAGCCGAATCATCAGAAGTTCTGCAGGTATTGTGAAGAAGCAAGCAAGGACAATAGTGAAAATGTCAGATCATGGATATAAATGTTATGTTCGAGGCTGTGCTGCGGATTTCAGAACTTTTCATTCCCTTCCCACAAAAGAGAACTGCCAACAGGCATGGTTGATTTTTACAACAGGATACCTCACCATTTTAATTCAAAGCTGTTAGTTTGCTCTGCCCATTTCACCACTGACAGTTTTTCTAACCTGGGACAATATCAAGCAGGTTTCGCTCATCGTTTGATACTGAAGAAGGGGGCAGTTCCAACTAATGTTATATTTCCATTACAACCCCTACCGCAAGCAGAAAGTAACGTTACTGATTTTATCCACTACTTGACTGTTGAAGACATTTCTGTTTCAGAGATATCAGAGAACAATTTAAAATATATCAATGCATTCTACGGCACCTTTAAAATAATTATTTAAAATGGAGATCAGGCCATAACATCACAAAAACATGAAAAGGGCTATAACCACCTGACCATTAGTTCGATTGACTTTAAAATTGGCATGCAGTGTCTTGGTCCAAGGTGCCATGTATGTCTATGCTGCCATAGGCCAATAAAGTTTGTGCACCTCTTAGACAAGGTTAACGAAGGCCGATCGGAACGAAACTCGGTGGGCATGTTCGACTCGTGGCCCTAGAGGTCTGTAAGAATTTTGAAAGAAATCAGCCACTAGTTGACGCTAACAGGTTTTACGGCTTTGTAATCACGTGATGCATGTCATTTGATAGATCTCCTCATACTGAACAACTTTGCCTCAAAAACTACTGCTGTCAATTAATTTGTTCATTAAATACTTGCGATTATGTTAAAAACCTACTTTTGCGAACTAGTCCTATGTTTTTCACCCGATCGGAAATATACCAGTGCAGTACAATTCTCTGGACTCTCTAGATCAATAATTATATAAAAAACTTAAACTTTACCCATTGGGTAGCCATAATAGGATCATTTAGAAAATGTGTATGGCAAAAAACACTCAAAAGCCTGTAAATCCTAAACGAAAACTCAGACAACTCACTAAACTGCCTTCTGTGCTTAAAGACCCTAAATGCTTGAACCCCGCTAAATGCTGCTTGCAGCTTTAATTAATTTTATAACTGTATCATATATCTCTATTCATTTCTTTTATAACTGCTTTAATTTTCCTTCCTTTTATTTTGTGATTATTTTAATTCCTTTCTGTAAAGCACTTTGAATTGCCATAGTGTATGAAATGTGCTATATAAATAAACTTGCCTTGCCTTGCCTATTTGCATGACTTTAAAGCCTTGCTAGTTAAACATTTGTCCATGCCGCTTTACCATCACAGGAATAAATTACATTTTTACATTATAGAAATATATTAAAATACAAAAAAGTTATTTTAATTTGTAATAATATTGTGACATTTAGTTTTGGGTTTTGTTTCATGTTCATGTTTCAATTGTATCTTGTCTAGTTTTGTTTGTGTAAAATCACTCACTGCTCTGATAACTTTAATAGTATCTTTAATAAGTATCAATGTATAATTGATATATTGGTATGGTAAGTCTATGTAGTGTTTACTTTTATTTAATTTCTTTCTTGAATGCTTCTGTTAAATACACCTACTGTAGCTGAAAAAATAAAGCACTGTTTATTTAATTTGTATATTATATGTTGTGTATATGTAATGTGTATCTTTTTTCTTATCTTTTAATAACAAAGAAAATAATGACAAAGATTTTTATCTTCACCACTTTGGCCTAAATGTCTGTAATTCTTTTTTATTTCATATTTTGGCTTTGTTTTTAAAATAGGGACATTAGTTTGGCTATAATGCTCAGTCACTTGCAAAATAGTAAAACCAACATGAAAATGAATCGTGATTTTCATGAAAAAAAATCGTGATATGATATTTTTGCCATATCGCCCACCCCTAGTGTCACATGATACTTCTGAAATCATTCCAATATGCTGATTTGGAATTGAAGATTTATTTGAAATTTAAAACTTTTATAACATTATAATTGTCTTCACTGTGTCTTTTGATCAATTTAATGCATCTTTGCTAAATAAAAGTATGAATTTCTTTAAAAAACAAAACTTTTTGAACAGAAGTGTGTTTAAATACTGTACATTTTCTCTTACTTCATGAGTTTCCTTCGGGCTTTCTCCTCTGCTTTCTCTTTTTGTGCTGCTGTCAGACTCTCAGCCTCGGCTAGATTGTCCACAGCAATGGCCAAGAAGACATTCAAGAGAACGACTGATCAACAGCTTGCTAAGGAACAGGCCAAACACCTTTATCACAACAATATAACATTACTGGATCTGAAACACTTCCCACTTAGCAGCAGAAACATTGGCAAATGTACAATTTATTTTAAGTGCTTTGCTATATGCTATTAAAAAAACCATACTGCATTTCCATTGATCATCTCCAAGCATTTCTGGTAAATGCATACCAGAGACACAAAAATAATGACATGCTTCAAAAGGATACAGTTTCCACAGAAATATAGAATTATGAAGTAAATGCTGACAAGAATTCCTGGGGATTGAGGTCCACCATGAGCCATGATTCCATTGTACATGATTGTGTCCCACTCCTCTCCGGTTAGGACCTGAACATAAAGGCCAACTTCACATAAACAGCTTCCGTAATCAGAGAACAATGTCAATAAAATAGCAGTCGGAGTACCTGGAACACACTGATGAGGGCCTGTGGGAAGTTGTCAAAGTTACTGCGCTGAACCACTCTGTCAGGGAAATTGAATTTCCCACCGAACACCTGCATACCCAGGAGGGCAAAGATGACGATGAAGAGGAAGAGGAGCAGGAGCAGGGAGGCGATGGATTTCACTGAGTTTAGAAGGGATGCCACTAAGTTATTAAGTGATGTCCAGTACCTAAAGATCAGTGAGAAAACAGCAACCTTGGTGGAGGAAACAGGCATTTTGTGTATGGGAGGTCATTTATTGTAGAAAAAAAAAATGATTATTAATAATAATAATAACAATAATAGTGTCAGTAATTTTAACAGAAATAAAAATGAATAATAATTTATTTAATGAATTAATGTATGTTATATTTAAGACAGCAACATGTATTATCACACAGTAAAATATTGTTACAATTATGCTTTATAAGTAAAAACAGTTCTTGTGATTTGTTGCAGGAAAATAAGTTAAGACGGGTAAGATTTGGAAATTAAGACAAATCAATTTTATAAATATTATTATAAGGAAACTTAACTTAAACAAAGTTTAATATTGTTGTCTATTAGTGTAGGTTTAAATAAGTGAACATACTTTGTGAGCTTGAATAAGCGTAGGAGTCGTATGCATCTCATCACAGAGATCCCCAGTGGTGTCATGATGCCTGACACGACCAGGAAGATCTCCAGTAGTCCAATCGTGACCACAAAGCAGTCAAATCGGTTGAAGATGGACATAAAGTAGGCTCTCAGACCAAACGCATACATCTTCATAACCATCTCAAT
Organism: Abramis brama; assembly: GCF_963993115.1. Classification (NCBI taxonomy): domain Eukaryota; kingdom Metazoa; phylum Chordata; class Actinopteri; order Cypriniformes; family Leuciscidae; genus Abramis; species Abramis brama. Next base: position 23,097,758 of record NC_139978.1, read on the forward strand.
CGTGAAACAGATGAGCAGGATTACATTTGCAGTGTCTGCAAACAGCAAAATTGATCAGCATATTAGACTTAGTATAGGCAATATTCCCCAAATTATATATGAAGTTATTGGATGATTCTACTTTAAAGATTCCTTACAACAACCAACAAACTAAATAGGAGTTGGAATGCATTGCTTTATGGAACAGACCTTGAAAACTTGTTAAGCCCTCAGTCTGGTTATGATGCTCCGTCGCAATGACCAGAGTGTTGAGTAACACAACAAGGAGAACCCACCAGTAGAAGAATTTAGCTTTCACCCAGCCATGACACTTCCTCCGTAAAACGATGTTCCAATGGCGTGCAATACGGCTGTTGTTTTCACAGTGAGACCATGGAGAATCAGTCTTCAGTTGAATCATGATTAAAAATGTTGTTTTTGATTGCATACTCACTAGAAGTAGACCACCTTGTTGATCCCCTCAATCTGGTATAAACTATCTGTCTCTGAATTAGTGTCCTTTCTAAGAAGAAGAAGTGCTGGAGAGTAAATAGAAGTAGTAAGAAACTTTGATGATGCTGTTCTTGCGCTTTTAGACAAACATACATTAAAATTACCATTTGTATGACGATAGATAGATAGATAGATAGATAGATAGATAGATAGATAGATAGATAGATAGATAGATAGATAGATAGATAAACAGACAGATAAGTAGACAGATAAACCGTATAGCACCATTACCCTCAGAATCTCCATCCATAACTTCAGCAAGAGTAATCCATTCCATGTATCCTTTCAGATCCTCATCCATTTGTTGTGTCTCTCGTAGCTTTTGGTACTCTCCTCGGGACCGTGATTTCTCCCTCTCCTTAGTAAACTCCCTGTAGAGAGAAAAAACTAATCTCAATTAGGCCATTTAGCGTTGAATTTGCTGAAATGGCAGCATGGTCATGTGATATTCTTGCATATGTCTTACAAGTAGCTTAGATGAACCATTGAGCAGCTGGTATTTAAACTGTTCATTAAAAACTTTAATTAAAAGACCTAATACCCGCTCAGTACTCCAAGGACGAGGTTGAGGATGAAGAAGGCGCCCAGCAGTATCAGAGTCAGGAAGAAGATCCAGGGCCAGTCATTCCCCATGGCATCATTAATCTGAAACATCGAATCATCACAATATTTGATTTTGTCAAACATGAGATAAGGATTTAGTGTTCGTTTTATGTTTTATGTAGTTTAGTCATTTTAAATGATCGTAAATTGCGTTCCAGACAGACTTGTGCATTCGTGTTGGCAATTTTTCAGTGACTCCTTTTGCAGGTTACATCTTTCCAGCAATAGGTGGCGATAATCAAAACGTTTCTAAACGTTTAATCAAAAAGGAGTGAGTAATCAAAATGATTCATTGAGAGATTAAATACTACATGTATTTCTTGGCTATGTGCCAAGGTTAAGGGGTCTTTCACACAGAACGCTGTTTTGCGTGCAGAACCCAGGGTAGTGGAATGGAAAAAAAAAATGCTGGAGATGCATTTTTATGCCTTCAGCTGAACTTCTTTTAACTTGAGTTCTACTTTCTAGAACACTGTGCCACTTGCGAGATGAAAAATGCAAGAAAACAAAAACGTAAGATGCTAGAAACGAAAATAAAACGAGACGTAGGAAGTAGGAGTAGCGTAAGCTTAGGTGAGAGTAGACGCCTCTCGATGTTCAAACAAATAGAGCTGGGCAACAAACTCAAGCTCCTCCAACATTTGTCTCTAAAAATTCTCATTTTAAGACTTCTAATTCGTGACCCGTGTTTTGGTTTGCTCTATCCTCTGTGCTTTAGTGTTTATAAATATGTAATGCTTCGGGTCAGAGGTCACTCTTCCACCGGAACTAGACTTGCGTACGGTCTTTACTGGAAGCCAGTGATTGTAGTTTATAGTTATAAATATGGATATTTTTCCATCGCTTCGCTTCAGAAAGCCTTTATTAACCCCCTGGAGCCGTATGGATTACTTTTATGATGGATGGATGTATTCACTCCCATTATAAAGCTTGGAAGAGCCAGGATATTTTTTTATATAACTCCTAGGATGGCTTGAGGGTGAGTAAATTATGGGATACTGGATACAATTTTTGACACTCAAACATGTTCACATACAGGTTTACTGTGCGAAATTCAATTCTGCTTTGACTTTGTTTGAAACTATTTCATTGGCGGAGCAAAAATAGACAAAGTAACTGGGAATATTGTATCTAAAATGTACACAATATTAATTTCTTGTGTACTTTTGTGTTGTATAAAACCAATATCAAAACCTAATGTTGGTCTGAATATCAGCAAAATTTATAGGCTAATATATATGCCTATACTGATTGATATATAGTAGCCTATCAATAAAAATTAAACATCAGCATAGAGTAATTTTATTATTGATTATTGTTTTATTATATATTAAAATAACTGAAAGATTGTCCTCTGGTCTCTCTACAGGATAATAATGAGGAGGACTATCATGCCCATAAATAATTACCCAGTAGAGCACATCAGTCCAGCTCTCCATTGTGATACACTGAAAGACTGTGAGCATAGAAAAGCCAATGTTGTCAAAATTGGTGATGCCAAAGTTGGGACCAGGCCAACCTGCCCGACATTCAGTGCCATTGATGGTGCAGCGGCGCCCGTGTCCAGCCTGAGCACAGGGTGATGGCTTCTCATTCTCCCTGGTGGCAACAATGTCTGAAACAGAGGTTGAAAGCTTAGATAACAAATCTAAGTATTGCTTTGTCAATTCATTATAATTAAATATTTTCTTTTACATATTTAAAACGTTTTCAATTATGAGATGCACTTTAATATATGTTTAAAGATCAGTTATCAGTCTCCAAATAAAAAGACTCACTAGTGCCCTGGTAGTAACATGTCTTGTGCATTTTACACTTGAACAGCTCCAAACCCATAATGGCATAAATGGTGACCATGAAGAAGACTAGCAATGCAATGTGGAAGAGGGGCAACATGGACTTCAGAATAGAGCTCATCACCACCTGCAGGCCTGGATGACAACAAATACACTTTCAACACACCACCTTTTTGGCAAAGACATTATATTCTAATCTTACATGATAGTTAACAGCATGAGTATAATAGGTTGTGTAAGCACTTATTTAACCTGCAATTTTCACTCAATAGTGACTCAGTTTGTTAAAAATACGATGTAAGTGTACTTATATATAATGTAATTATGATATTATGTTGTGAGTATATTTAGGATATAGCTTTAAATTCCTATGTTGCAGTACTTGTGGTGCTATTGCGATGTTATTTTTTCAGAAAAGTCTTACTGGGAACTCCTGAGACGAGCCGCAGAGGTCGCAAGACTCGAAACGCTCTAAGAGCCTTCATGTCAAACCCGCCTCCCTTCTCGTTGGGAACTCCTGCTATTGTGTTGATGGTGTCCACACAAAGTGTGAAGAGCCTGTGGAAGCAGTTTAAAAGGACTATTACTTAATGAATATAAAACAATTAATAAAACAATTTCAGATTATATTGTGTGGATTATTAATATGTCACAAACTCGTCAAAAACGTTCAGGACAGTTTTGAGAATCATTTCAGAAGACAATTGTGTGTGTGACTTCTGTGACAATTTTTGTGTGACTTCTGGACATTCTGAAAGTCATCTTACCCCATGAACACAATAACAAAGTCTAATAAGTTCCAACAATTTCGTAAATAGGCTCCTTCATGGAACAGGAGCCCATACGCTACTATCTTGAAGAAGCACTCCAGAGTGAAAATGATCAGGAAGATGTACTCCAGACTCTCCTGCAAGGAAACAAACAGTGTTAAAGGAGGAATTAATGGGGTGTAAAAGATGATGCAGTAACAAAACAAAAAAAAAAAAAGGTTTTGTTTGTAATTTAATGGCAACTGTGATGGGTTTGCTTAGCTAACTCAGCTAACTTAGCTGGAAGCCTCATATCGATCATATCAAAGGTAAAGTTAGTAAAAATATTGGAATTCTTTATAACGATAAACACACATTGGATGAATCTTCATTACAGCTTCTATACTTAACCTTAATTGTTCCATATTTAACATACGGTACAGAAGTGTGGGGTAATGCATGCACCAGTTATACAGAAAGGCTGTTCTTACTTCAGAAGAAAGCGACAAGAATTGTGACTTACAAAGGTTTACGAGACTTATGGTTTACAAAGGCATATAAAGGTACAAAGGTTTACTACAAATTATGTGGAGAGTGAAAAATAATTTGGTGCCAATACATATCCAAAACAAATTCATGCTAATCACAGACAGTAACAATAGAAGAAAAGGCAATTTTTGTGTACCATATTCACGCACCTCACAAAAACAAAAAGGGTTTCTTGTAATTGGGATCAGTTTATGGAACTCTTTGGACATTGTTCAAAAATCATGTAACACGATTGTTCAATTCAATAAAATGTATAAAAAAAATGTACTTGGAAAATACGAAGGCAGTGAAGCATAAGAACCAATGTTTGACAAATTTGAAACTGTCAGTTATTTAGATGCGAAGTAATATTGTACCTCGACATAGGGAAAAACGAAAAAAAAAAAAAAAAAACGGCGAGCCATCTGTTCTGTGCCAGCTCAGATTATTGAAAAAAGGGGCATGAAATTATAAGATTATGTCTTCCTCATGCTCCTATTCAGCATTGAATGTTATTATTTTGTTGTTGATGTGATGATTATTGTGTCTGTAATAATATCATGACTGAATAAAGAACTTGAACTTGAACTTGGTTTGGTCAATAAAATCTTTAATCAAAATAACTTCCCCTCCATCTTGCAGCGACATTTCTTTTGTTCCCTGATGATGTGTTTACTGGCAAAAGGGCGGGACAACCTATCACTCACATGACATCACAGCAATAGACTGGTGCAGGAATGACGTCTCTTTGTATAGGCCAACCGGCAGTTAGCATCACACTGGTTCCCTCGACAGAAACCCAATAGGGGATTTCCCTAGGCTTTTGGATTATCACAAAAAACAAGCTCTGTGATCAATAAAAGTTTATGATACTTACACGTTTTGTCCATCAAGATGGTTTTCTCAGATTAACACAACTTTTATGAATTTTGAAGCCTAAATGCAGACTATAAACGAACCATGGTCCCACAACTTCAACCTCATCACCACAAAGCTTCTTTCAACTCCTTCAGTTTTATCTAGCAACCGCCTTTTTCAAGACACATAACATCTTAAAAAATCGCTTGTATTTTATGACGTAGAATAAAACGTGAAAGTATCTTGAGCTTGAGTTCACCACAGACCTTATTTGTTATTTCAGCCATTTCGTAACCAAAAACCCATTGAAAAAACTCAATAACTTCAATGCTAAAATGCTAACTTGTTTCCGTGTTTTGAATTTACGTCATTCCTGCACAACTATAGCAAACCACAACCATCCAGTCAATTCACGATGAAGAAAAAATCAAGTCCCACTACAATTTGTTCTTGTTCAAGAAGCCATTTCACTGCTATATATGACACAATATGGAAGAAAAGACTAGCGCAACTTCGGTTTCATGCCAACTTTAAGCTTTTACTCTTAGCTGACTCTGCATATTAAGCTGGATTGGAAGAATATTAACATAAAAAAATTACAGCATAAACTACAGGACATCTTCTTTGACTTTCTGAAGGACATTTCATGGAAGTTTTGTTATTTCCACATCCTAAAATGACTTTATATCTCAGAGGGGCTATTAGCAGCTATAACTCACTGTCAACTACATCGCATGGATGATTTGTTCAAAAAACAAATGCAAAGTGGCTCTAAAACCTGAACCTTAACATTTGCCAAACCAAACAACCTTCCTCAGATGTGCAGTGAGGATCTAATCTGTATGTTTACACAGCACACTGCCTCTCATTCTACACTAGCAGGTCATATCAAAATAATTTTGATCATGTCTGAGATCCACTCTCAGCTCCTCTTTCATGACTTACTATCTAAGGAATGGATGACCCACACCGACAGTCACTGTAACCCCAGGGGAGTAAATAAGTGAGTGGGGCTCAGATTTGTGTAATCTGAAATGTAATAACACCCTGTGTTCTGAGAGAGGTGAATATGACTGCACACGCTAGTGGAAAGAGTGTGACCTACATACCGCCAATGAAGCTTGAGTCATGAAATAAGCTTGTGTAAAGAGGATTTATCATTCTTTTCAAGTGTTTATATAGCCAAAACCAAAAAGGTTACACATAGGAAATTAATTTTGGCACCTAGACTTTAAGTCAGCAACAGCAAAGTTCTGTGGCCACATGGGGTAAATGATTTCATTATCTTGCAAGTCTGCTCTGTCATGTCAATAAAATCCAGATTAATGCGTCATGAAAATCCCCTGCCATGATTTGAGTATATTTTTAAACACCACACTTGTACCTTTGGACATGCACATCTCAAACCAAAGACTAAATATAAAACCCACGACACAAAACAGCACCTGCTGCTAGCATGGTATATTTCCAGTTTTAAAACATGTTCTAAATTGCAGTGTTGGTAGGCCTATATTAACTTAAACTTAAAAAGAGCTTATTTATATAAATCACATAGGCTATTAATCCAAAGGAATCCAGTGCAAACCGGTGCAAACACCAACTGGGAGAAAACTTTAGCGCACATGTATCAGTTTCAAAACACATACGTTAAAGGACCTGAATAGATCTGAGCAACACTTGATGTTGGAAATGTAAATTTCTCAGATTATCTGGCAACACATGAGGCGTCTGAGGCACATATCCCTTTAATCCAGTAGTGTCATAAAAAATGATATCATTTATTTGCAAAATGAGTTGATGTATCACTGCAAATTACTAGTAAATTGAATTAATCAGGGATTATTTGTTTAACCTGTATGTTCTCCTATGATACGTGTAATTTAAGAACATCTCACCAATGTTAGGTTAGTGTTGTTGGTGTCCTCTTCAGGCATAGGGAGAAACACAGCCAGAGCTACACAGTTAGCAAAGATAGTTAGCAGGATAATGATCTCAAAGGGTCTGATGGAGTCTGCTCAGGAAAACATTGGGCAAACATGGCACAAACTACCACTGGAAAATTGAAGTAAAGATTTTCACATTCAACTATGTGATGAATATAAGCAGGTCTTGCATACATTAGATTTAACCATAAATTAACAGTTTTTAAATAAAAGAAAGGGATATTGGACAGTTATAAATTGTAATCAAGGACTCTTCAGATTTTACATCAGAATAAACATTTGCTAGGACAGAATATATTATATAATAAATATACGATTGAAAAAACCTAAATAGGCTATATTTATAAAATATATATTTTTTTAAAATACATCCAGTATATATTACAAATTTATTTATCATGATAGAAATAGTTTCATGGCCAGTAAGAAGTATTTCTAAATTTTCTCAATTCTCTTGGCTTCAGAAATACTTACTAACTGTCTATTATTGCTGAGTTTAAACTGTACACTACATGTAGCCTGTAACTGTAACTAACTGTAATTCTAAACAACAAAAACAAAACTAACTGTAATTCTGTGTGCATTTCTGCCACTAGGGGGTGGAATCAGAATTTCACTGCCAGCTCAGCATCATGTCCACTAGTGATCCTACACAACAGCTGTACACAGCCAGAATATTATTAAACTGTATAAATACACATAGACAAATAGCTCCAAAATTACACCTCCTATTCACACTTCCATTTATACGCCTCTTGTGAACTAATCAAGTAAAAGTTTTCAGTTTGTAAAGCAAATATTTACTGTAGGCTTATATTGCTGTTTTTTCTCCAAGGGTGATCTCAAAAGAGGAAGCAAAGAAGCCGCTTCCACCTTTTTGTTTTAATTGCAGCACAGCCGATTTTAGTCTGGGACTAGCTTAAACCTTTTCTGTGAAACCGGGGGTATGAAGCCGTGTTAAAACAATTAACACTAGTTTAAAGTCTTATTAATAGTTTTGCTGACTGGCTGTAAATAGTCTGGGGTTTATCCTTATCATCTTCCAAGTTAAGGCCGGGAACTACTGCTTCCAATTGACCGTGTTGAGTCTGACACATAACAAAAGCTTAACACCTTTAGTTCACAACTGAGACAGAGATTTCAGCACCTTAAGAGACACTAAACCTGGGGATTACGAAGAACAACTGTGCCTCTTTTATTTTTTCACCTCGCAAATCAAGATATCTTTCATGGAGCAAATATCTCGCTATGGTTTTGTTGAACATTAAAAAGCTGAGTAAGACAAAGCAGTGGCTGTGTGCTTTTTCTGGCATGCACGCTAAACCATCTCTCTGGGGGACAGATGCCTTCCTAAAACATGCCTATCTCAGCTTACGATTCAATAACATAACTAGATGAACATCAAACCACAGTCCAAAGCTATATGGAAAGGGAACTGACCAACTAAAAATCAAGTTAGTTTGAAGGATACTTCCATTCCACAATGTTGATGCAGGTCTTGCGGAAAGGGTTTTTGAGCGTGAAGAAGAACAAGGAACGCGGAGGTCGAGGGTTTCCTCCGGTGGCCTGCATTTTCTTGATCTTCTCCCTCTGCTTTCTCTTCAGTTCTTCTTCATTCATGATGAACGAGGCCAAAGCTGCCACCCCACCATCACCACCGCCGCCACCTGACTCCATTTTGAATCTCCCAAATGTAAAATCTTCTTATTTTCCACAAAATGTGATGGAAATTCGCTCAAAAACCTGAAATGAGATTCCTAGTTTAACAAATCCTTGATCTCCTTAAGTCCAGGTCAGATCTTCAGCATGGTCCTAAGCCTCATCCACCATCTCGTCCTCTCTGAGGAAGGCACAGTCTACCTTCTTAGCCCTGGCCCCTGCTGCAAACCTACACCAGCCGAGGCGGCATCAGAGGGGCAGGGAACATTTAGGCACAGCTGGCCCCTTCTGAGGGATATATATAGACAGGCAGTCAGTGTCCATTCTTGGGGGTGCGGAGGCAGGTGGAGGAGGGGAAGGGCAGCCTTGGGGTGCAGCAGACGGAGAAACCAAAAAGAAAGAGAATGAAGGATCCATAAGAGAAATTCAGCTGCTTTTACAACAGATGAAATATGACATTAAAAAGACAGAAATATGAATAATAGTGTTATTGAAATATGCCAGGCTTATTTACTAGGTGGTTTACTGTATGAAACAGCAGATGGGAATGTTTACAGGATCCAATGTTGGTGGTTTCCAACTAAATATATCTCACCACTGGATTTTAGCGTCAAACTTTGAGTTACACTCATGATGTGGCAATAGTAGGTCTCTATTCTAAGTCTTTGTGAACTTGCTCAAGAAAATAACTGTACGAAGAAAGTTGACAATATTCTGTATATTTAATATTTCAGTGCATTTTCACATAAGCAAGAATGTTCCAGCTGTAAAACAGCTACAAGTATTTTGGATACATACTGGAATTAAATTCTTGTAGCAACAAATACGATAGTCAAGCAAAGTCCTACAAATTCCTTCACATTTTGAGGTGCAAAATCAATATTATTGGATGTCTGTAAATCAGACTCTTCAACAAAAGAGCCAATCATCTAAGAGGAAGCTTATGAGGTTACCATTCAACAGTAACAACCACTCAAACCCTTATTTTCTTCAGTCTTACGAAGATAATATACATCATGAAATAAGGTTATTACAATGTGCAATGTGTTTTTAAAGATATATTCTTGAGGCATATATGCCATCATTAATGGTATTATCAAATGGCAAAAGAAAATAATAAAAGAAAATCAATAATGGAAATCATTCAATACATTTTCTTGGTAACTCAAAGTGAAACTACAACAGTGCAATGACATTCCACCCATTCATATGTGCATCTGTATTAGATTGCAAACAGTCCATATCAATGCTCCCAGATTACACTATTTTTATTGCAATCTCATCCTTTGCTATGTAATTTCAAAGCAAAGTAGTGGCAGCACTGATATATTCAAGTTATTGGGTGAGAAATGTAAAGGTGACCGCTGGAATGAGACTGGAGCTGGCTGATTACCATCATTTATGTTAACAGCAAGCTACTAAATGTTTTCACAGCTGCAGTTTGAAAGCTGAATACAATCAAGTCAGCCTTCGTACAATTAAAATAATAATAATAATACACAAGCATCAGGCCAACTGAAAATACATTGCCATAAAAGCTGAAATTGTAAGACAAACATGCGAATGTTGTCTCAGTCAGTGGTGCCCTTTTCCCCAGCTGGAGTCTGAGGGCTTAGCTGAGCAGCTTGTGGCGATCAAACACAGTCTTTCGCTGCTCCTGGACCTGTTTCTTCCAGCGCTGCTGAGCTCCCTCTACCCTCTCCAGCACCGTGTTCCCACGACCATCCACATGCGGCCTCACGTCCTGTCGGGAGAAACAATGAGCACAATTAATATCTAAACCTAACAAAATGGTCACCAAAATAATGAACCATAGCACAAATATTTTATCCTTAATACCATTTACCTGTTAAATCGTAATACAATTACTTTATTGTTAGTTATGAAGTCAGTGAGTGAGCGACCAAAATCTGAAAATCTTTTTTGTTCTGTAAATACACATTCAACAGAAAATGTGTCTTCATTTTTGTGAAGTGTGTGTGAAAGACTTGTATCTAAGCAATGCTGTGCTATTTAGAGAAAATATTTCCCAATGTTATACCTAAAGATTTATTTTGCTCAAAAATATCTAATTTAGATTCCAAGTCAAATGTAAATTTTTCAAACAATAAATTAGGTCAAATAAGCACAGATGTGGACATACCTCAGAATCCTCCTCGTTGTGCAGTGGAATGGTGTACTGATCATGTTTGCGGATCAGAGGATCAACTAGAAGCAGGAACAGCATGTACAGCAGAAGAGCTCCAACCACTGACAAGTAGATGATAATGGTCACCTAGGAAATATACAAACGGAACATAGAAACAGAAGTTGCGATAGTATTTTCTTTCCTTTTGTGATGTATATCCGAGTGAAACGGCTTCTCGAACAAGAAAATTTGACTTGATTTTGTCCTTCGGGAATTGATTGGATTGTTGTGGTTAACTATTGATGTGATGTCATGTGAGTGACAGGTTGTCCCACCCTCATACCAGTAAACACATCATCAGATAAGAGAAGTTGCTGCAAGTGGGAGGGGAAGTTATTTTGATTTAAGATTTTGAGGGCACATAAAAAAAACACAATAGAAAAAGAATCATTTATAACAAACTGCAATGTTCCATAAAAAAACGGTCAATTTTGATTTCATGGTGACTTTAATACCCTTTATACTACATTATAAAAGGCAAGAAAGCAGATTATAATAAACATATCTTTAATTTTAAGTAGGATTGATTGATTATTGGAAGTTGCTCAGTACCTTGATGGTGTTGCTGCTTCGTTCTTCATACTTGCACTCACAGAGCAGACAGTAGGCCTCCACATCATGACCAGGCACTGGCATGGGCTCCACCACATGCAGACAGTTACTACAAACCAATACATAAAAAATAAATAACTCAGAGAAAGAAAATCGACAGTTTATTCATCTATTTATAATTTCCTTTACAGACAACACAGGTCTATGCAGACTCTCACCAGTCTTTCTGGGTCACGTTTCTTTTGTAGATATGTCCACTGATGTTTCTGTAAGGTGGACAGATGCACTTGCAACGCACATCTTCAAAACTCTGTGTAAGGAACATATGAAGTGACATGTTTAGGGAATATTTGACATAATAAGTGGGAAAATATGAAGAGCATAAATTTAATGGACATGTGTTAGGGGAAAATTGTACCTTATCTGCATGTGCAATTGATATCACGTCTATGAGAACAAGAAACAGCAGAACGAGTGCTGGTGCTCGAAGATTTTGAGCAATGCTGGATGACATGACGCCTGCACATAAACATCATTTACTTTATTTATTGTTTTACTGAAGGCAATTGCTTATATTGAACTGGGACAATCAGTATTAAAGTAAACAAGGCTAGTCATCGGTTGATTCGAATTTTTATTCATGTGGGACCTAAACAATATACTCCTAATCAATTTGTGTATTGAGTGGCTTATGCAGCATTTGTATAAATCTGATAGACACCCGGGGACACAATTCCACAGTTTAGGCCTTTTCCCCTCTCTATTGTGTATTTAAAGAGAAAATACTATTAAATCTAAAAAAAAAAAAAAAATCAATGTTTAAACTAAATGTTACATGCGCAACTGCAAACGTAAAAATAAATGCATATACGCACCTTTAATAATACATCAATGCCCATCAAATATATGTTGACTTTCTCCGGAAGTTGAGACTGTGTCACGTGATGATAGATGTCCCGCCTTCATGACCGGTGAAAGGCAAATTAAAAGACTTCACAACATGTTTTATTTTTTACAGTCTATGGTTTTTTTAATACGAACTAAAATGAAATAACGTTATTTATTTGTTCCATAGAAAAACAAACTCATGATATCTTTATGAGTTGTAATGTCCCCAAATTTATATTATAAAATAGAGATAATAAAAATATAAATAATTACTTATTGACTGCACACAAATAAGAAACGCAGTCTTCAGATTTTGTAAACCACCAGAAAGGAAATAAATCAGCAAATGGAAAGCTAATATTTTGAGGAAGCGCAAAAAGTCTAGGCATAAGTTCATACATAAACCCAACATTGTTCAAACTTCCCATAAACAGTTTACTCTGTCTCTATTGGTTCCCCAACCCGTCACTCAGACTGTGCCACCTCCAATCATCGAGCAGCCTTTTAATCATATATAATTTTGGCGGCGGTCGGAAGATGGCGGAAAATTTGAAAGGTAAGAATATATAGTTTAATCGTTCAGAAACAACGGTTTACTTAATATATGTCATCTCTTTTACATTAGTTGTTCGTTAAATTATATCTTTACAAAGAAACCCCGGAAACAAACACTCCGTTTTGGAAGAATCTTTGCTGCAAGTTGTTGATAAAAACTCACATCGATGGTCGATGTTATGGCCACCGCGCGCTCACGCAACACATTCAACAAGCTCATTGTGAATGCCTTAACTCATCTATCTTTCTTGAATTAACGTTAACTTTGTAAAGTTGTACAATGTCACAGCTGGTTCAAATGTGTGTACGTTCAGTAGTTAGCAAGCATAATTTTCAGTGTTTAGCTAACTTTCCCGTTCCCGTCCAGGAATATGATCTAACGTTAACTTACTCCGTATGTTTGAACAAAAATCACATTTCCCCTCAACATGTTAATCTACGCCTCTGTCGTTGTTTACCCACTTATTTTAGGTTTACTTCTCATGTCTATTCTTAATAATTACGATTAGTCTTAGCCAGTTTAATAAATGGCCCATCGGTTAGTGATGATAACGTTACATGTTTGATTTCCTGTAAGGATTTTTTTTTTAGCTCAAACTGGCAATATGATCCAGTTATCTGTACAATATTTTAATAAATGTTTAACTTTCATGTTGTTCTGTGATTTACTGCAGTCTTTCGATGATGATGATTCCCTGGTCAGGGAATATATATTCCCTTCCTTCAATATCCGTTACAAGCAATAATATATTTTCATTTCTAAGGACCTGTTAAAATTTTGTATGGAAAATTATGTGAAGTAGTAAAATCAATTAAATTGGCTTTTGTTTGTAATTGTACTGAAGAATGTTAAAATATTTTACAGGCAATATTTGCGATATAAGTTAGCAACATCTTTTTTTAAACCCAATATTATAATGTTAGATTCTTAATTGAATTTAAAATGATTTGGGTAGCACTTTTCACAAATATCATTTTGAAACAAAATTAATTCCATACAACTAGTTAACTAATAAATCTTAAAATAAATATTTTGTAACAATTTTGAACAGTAGTGTACGTGTGTGTGTGTATATATATATATATATATATATATATATATATATATATATTACGCTTAAAATCCATTTGGTAATTTTTGCTGTCAAATTCTCAGCAGACTCCTAGTTTACAGGCTTTACAGGCATGTGGACTTCAGCTATTTTCTGAATTTATTTTCAGAAATATTTTCATATTTTGATCAAAACTTTACACACGTCTGCCATCACAAATTTCATCATGCGTTTTTCCTGCAATTAACATCTAATTGTTCTTGTAGGTCAAATGTGTAGGGTAGCATGCATTGCTAACGCAGACCAGCTGGAAGTGATCTGTCGAGAGCAGGGGGTGGTATGCGGCGATCTGGGCATCAACAAGAACAACCTGTGCGACTATGAGGTAGAATACCTTTGCGACTACAAAAGGAAAGTTATCACCGATGGGAAGACACAAACAGTACAGGTGAGCATAAAACTCTGGCTTGTAAGTGGTCTCACATTAGCGGTGGGTGATATGAATGACCAGAATATTATTTTCACGATATGAGAAATTTTATTGCATGATAACAATGTATATCTCAATATAGCCTAGTTATTTGTGTTATTTAAAAAATAAGAACAAAGAAGCAAATTACAAACAGTAGGACAGATATAGCTTAATATAACAAAGATACAAATTAAACGTAGTAAGAAATACTCCAGAAATTGAATAATAAAATGTAAAAACACTGCACTGTCTTCACTGTATGAATTAAATATAAATGGATGCTTAATAAAGATAAAATAGTTATTCAGTTAAAGGGTTGGTTCACCCAAAAATGAAAATTCTGTCAGTAATTACTCACCCTCATGTTGTTCCAACCCCGTAAGACCTTCGTTCATCTTCGGAACACAAATTAAGATATTTTTGATTAAATCTGAGAGCTGGCTCACTGCTCCATAGGCTTCTAAAGACGTTATAACTTGCTGGCCCAGAAAATGCATTAAAGACATCGTTAATATAGTCCAAGTCACTACAGTGGCTCAATCTTAAGTTTATAAAGCGATGAGAATACTCTTTGTGCGCAAAAAAGTTTGTTTTTGCACACAAAAAGTATTCTCGTCGCTCTATATTATTTA